>NW_026652298.1:25313522-25535818 GCF_009828535.3 Hylobates moloch | reverse complement strand
ATATACACATATATATATATACACATATATATACACATATATATATACACATATATACACATATATATATACACACATATATATATACACATATATATATACACACATATATATACATATATATGTGTGTATATATATATATTTAATTAGCCAGGTGTGGTGGTGCATGCCTCTAGCCCCACCTACTCAGCAGGCTAAGGTAGGAGGATCTCTTGAGCCTGGAGTTTAAGACTGCAGTGAGCCATGATCACACCACTGCACTCCAGCCTGGGCAACAGAGCGAGATCCCGTCTTATGAATTTAAAAAAGACAAACAAACAAAAAAAACCACAATCACTATAGTCCTCAGGATGAGGTCCCTGTTCACCACTCTCCAGCCATGTGATTAGTTACAAGTTCAAGTGCGATGGACGAGGTCCCCAGAGTCACACCACATGAACTCCTCCACAACCAGGCTGTATGGCCTATTTTGCCTCATTTATAGCTGTGCTTACAGCATCACTTAGAGGTGAGTTCTCTTTGACAGATGAGGAAACTGAGGCATGAGAGGCAAAGTGACCTCCTGATAAATGGTAGGGCCAGGATGCAGACCCAGGCTAAGCCCTTCTGTGGAATAGCTGAGTTAGGAAGTGCAGGATGGGCTCCTCAAAACAAAACATTACAAATAGTGACCTCATGATCCACCAATTCCATTTCTGGGTATATACTCCAAAGAATTGAAACAGTGACTCAAACAGGTACTTGTACACCCATGTTCATAGCAGCATTATTCATAAGAGCCAAAAGGCGAAAGCCGCTTAAGGGTCCGTTGACAGATGAGTGGATCAGTTGTGCTATATGCATACGATGGAGTATTACTCGCCCTGAAAAAGGAATGAAATTCTGACAGGCTACAACATGGACAAACCTGGAGGGCACTGCGCCAAGTGAAAGGAGCCAGACACAAAAGGACGAATAATGTCTGATGTCACTTACATGAGGTTCCTAATCAAATTCATAGAGGCAGAAAGTAGAATGGGGCTTTCCAGGAGCTGAAGGAGGGGAGAGTGGGAAGTTATTGTTGAATGGATAGAAAGTTTCAGTTTTGCAAGATGAAAAGAGTTCTGGAGATGGATGGTGATAATAGTTGCACAACAGTGTAAGTATATTTATTATACTAAACTGTAGACTTAAAAATGCTTAAAATAGGCCAGATGTGGTGTCTCATGCCTGTAATCCCAGCACTTTGGGAGGCCAAGGAGGGCTGATCACCTGAGGTCAGGAGTTTGAGACCAGCCTGGCCAACATGGCAAAACCCCATCTCTACTAAAAATACAAAAAAATTAGCTGGGTGTGGTGGCGGGGGCCTGTAGTCTCAGCTCCTCAGGAGGCTGAGGCAGGAGGAGAATCGCTTGAACCCGGGAGGCGGAGGTTGCAGTGAGCCGAGATCGTGCCACAGCACTCCAGCCTGGGCGACAGAGTGAGACTCCATCTCAAACAAACAAAAAAAGGCTAAAATGGTAAATTATATGTTATCCATGTAGAGCATCCCTAATTCAAAAATCCAACATCCAGAGTACTCCAAAATCCAAAACATTTTGGGCACATAAGGCTACAAGCGGAAAATTCTATACGTAAATACTCAATGCAAACTTGATTAATGCACACAATTATTTAAAATATTGTATAAAATTACCTTCAGGCTATGTGTATAATGTGTATATGAAACAGAAATGAATTTTGTGTTTAGGCTTGTGTCCCTTCCCCAGAATATCTCATTACATACACGCAAATACTTCAAAATCTGAAAAAATTCAAAATTGGA
The DNA here is from genome assembly GCF_009828535.3 of Hylobates moloch. NCBI lineage: Eukaryota > Metazoa > Chordata > Mammalia > Primates > Hylobatidae > Hylobates > Hylobates moloch. Next base: position 25,534,014 of record NW_026652298.1, on the reverse strand, counting down.
AGCACTTCTGGTTCCAGGCATTTCACGTAAGGGATACTCAGCATGTATTATCTTGGACTACAACTTTTTTTTAAAAAGAGAAGGGCAGGATGTTCAGAGGGGCTGTGACAGGGAACTCAAAGAAGGGATGGGGGCCAGGCACGGTAGCTCACACCTATAACACCAGCACTTTGGGAGGCCAAGGAAGGGAGGATTGCTTGAGCCCAGGAGTTTGAGACCAGCCTGGACAGCATAGCAAGGCACTGTCTCTACAAAACATTTCAAAATTAGCCCACATGGTGGTGGTCACCTATAGTCCCAGCTACTTGGGAGGCTTACGTGCGAGGATCCCTTGAGCCCAGAAATTTGAGGTGGCAGTGACCTATGATCATGCCACTGCACTTCAGCCTGGGTTATAAAGCAAGACTCAATCTCTGAAAAAGAAAAAAAAGTAATTAAAAATTTTTTTAAATGAAGGGATGGGGAAGAGAGTCAGGGAGGGCTCCCCAAGAAGGGTCATTTCTCCTGAGACCTGACAGGTGCTGGCCTGGCCACCTTCATCTTTGGACCTATGTTCTTTCAGCTCCCCTCTGTGGACCCCATGACCCCCAGTTCACATCCCCTCCGCCCCTCTCTTCTCATTAAGCTGGGTGGGATAGGACCTGGTGGCCCCGCATGAGAAGCAGCTGCAGTGCAAAGCAGTTCTGGGCCGTTGACTGATTGCTCCCAACGGGGCTTGGTGCTGCCGAGCAAGGGTCCACAGACCACCCAAAAGCCTCAAGGAAAAGTGGGGGTGCCTAGCCTCCAGCCAGTTTGCTGGATGAGAGGAGACAGCCGTGGGCAACCTCTCAGGCCTGAGTCTTCAACTTCTCCCCTCCGCCCCCACCACCGGGACTCTGTATGTGAATGGAGTTGTCTGGCTAAATCTGTCAGAAATCATTCAGTGAGGCCTGTCCCCCAAACTTAGCTCTGTGCCAGGTCCAGGGGCAAGGCTGGCATCCTACAAGAGATAAGAGCATGACCTTGGCTCATAGAGAACGAACTGACTCATATCAAGAAAACCAACCTGGGCTAGGCGCTGTGGCTCACGCCTGTAATCCCAGCACTATGGGAGGCCGAGACAGTTAGATCACCTAAGGTCAGGAGTTCGAGACCAGCCCAGCCAACATGGTGAAACCCTGTCTCTATCAAAAATACAAAAAATTTAGCCAGGTGTGGTGGCAGGTGCCTGTAATCCCAGCTGCTCAGGAGGCTGAGGCAGGAGAATTGCTTGAACCTGGGAGTCAGAGGTTGCAGTGAGCCAAGATTGCACCATTGCACTCCAGCCTAGGTGACAAGAGTGAAACTTTGTCTCAAAAAAAAAAAGAAAAGAAAAGAAAACCAACCTGACTGTCAAGGGAGTACAGTTCTCTATGTGGCAATGCTAACTCTTGGATCGGGTTAGAATTCCAGACAATTCAGAAATTTCCAGAAATACCCAGAAATTTCATCTCCCTCATTTGAGTTTTTCCAAAATAGGGGTTTTGGAGTCTGGCAGACACAAGTGGTGATTTCCTTTCTCACACTAACTCCTAACATGGCACCTGCCTCCTGAGACCTTGGGACAATTAAATAATGAGATCACATTTGGATAGTGCTTAGGCCATAATGAGTGTTTATTTATTTTTGATTTATTTATTTTTAGAGACAGGGTCTCACTCTGTCACCCAGGCCAGAGTGCAGTGACACCATGGTAGCTCACTGCAGCCTCGAACTCCTGGACTCAAGCAATCCTCCTGCCTCAGCCTCCAGGGTAGCTGGGATTACAGACATAAGCCACCATGCCCAGCATCATAAGTATTTGACATGCATCTGATAGCATTACTAGTCTATGAGAGTCTACAGGACCAAGGAAAGAAATTGACTTGCCCAGGCCCCCGTGGCTAGTTCACAGCAGAAGCAGGAATTTGAATCCACCTCGTTGCTCTTCATCCAGTATGCTTGTCGCCACACAGCACCGCCTTTTCTAAACCCATCGAGAGCAGGGGATTCTTTCTGGGCACCAGACAGCTCCCAAGTTTAGTCACCAGAAAACCTCTTTTAAAATTTCCCACTAGGATAAAGGCATCTCCCACCCAGATCTAACAAAGAACCTTGGGCGTGCGGGTTTTCTCCCCCAGTAAGACAAATCCCGCTCCTCTGCAACACTCCTGCTGCTGCTGCTGCTGTGAAATGTTTCCTCATCTGTGATCGTGAATCACCCTGGAACCCAGCGGGGTCAGAGATGGACTGCTCTTCCCACTTTATAAATGAAGAACGGACAGTCAGAGAGGGGTGGTGTCTTTCCTAAATCCACACAGTGCAAGGTTGCATTCTACACCCCAGCTCTGAATCCCAGTCACACCTTCCCAGGCAGCATAGAAGCTGGGCTCCAGCTGGGAGCTTCCTAACCCAAGCCCCATTTGCATACAACCTTGTTTCCATGTCTCTATGTTCCCAAGACCCAACTAACCCTCTTAGTTGGAAGTAAGTCAGAAAGTGCCCCTTGCAGCAGCCGGAAGCAGCCCTTTCAGAGTATAAATAGAATCGAGGGCTTTGTTGGTAGAATAACTATTCCGGTCAAGCAGCTCCTTCACATTTGTTATTAATTGTGGTCGGGCAGACGCTGCAGAGGGAAATTCCGGTTGTAGATGTTTATTTGCAAGCAGCGGGCTCTAGAGTACACACAGCCCTGGGAGCCAGTGCAGCCTTGAGGTAGAACTCTGGAGCTGGGCCTGTTGGTTAAATCCTGATCATCGTGGATGAGCAGCCACATAGAAATGATGGCTATGACAGTATAATTTATTGAGCATTTACTAGATGCCAGGCACTGTGCTCTCTCCTAGATATGAATGTCCATGTGAGGTGGATTCTGTGATTATACGTACCCATTTTACAGATCAGAATACTAAGGCTTGGAGCGATTGCATAGCAGGTCCAAGGTCATTCACATCTGCCTGACCACAGGTCATGTTCTAAACCCCTGCACCTTGCTTTCTCCTCCCAAATCATTATTGCAGGACACTGCTAACATGATCTTTGCCAGCACCACAACATTGGAACAGCATGTTGACCTTTGCAAAGCACCTTCATCTCTGCTATGTCTTTGGACCCCAAGGATTACATAGTCCTTGTTTGACCCACAATGCTGCTAAGAAATAGGGAATTTGAGTAACAGAACTAACACAACACAGCTATCTACTGGGGGAGCTCTCCGGGGCCCCCATCCTCAGTCTTCACACCTGCACTGCAAAAATATACTTGATATTCTCTCTCGATAAACCTGGCTTGTTAGCATTCATCTGAAGTCAGCTTCTCCTGCTGCCTCTAATCACTCTGATTTTTCCACTTCTTTTCTGTTTTGTGCCATGGGAATCTGATTACATTGTTAAATTCCGTTTTTTTTTTTTTTTTTGAGCTGGGCCCTGTTTGGGTTTTGGTCTTTCAAAGAGTTCCGTGTTCATAAAGACCCACATAGCTCTGACCACATGTCATTGTTATATCTGTCCTGCAGCTGAAAGCTGACACATTTCCTCTAGGGACGGATTTTCCTCTTTTTGAAATGAGGACAGTTTGATTGAGCATGGTGACCATGACAGGGCTCTGGGATCACAGACTCACTCCATTCTCAGCTCAGCTACTTTGTAACTGGGACCTCTCCAAGCCTCAGCTTCCTTGTGCCTACAATAGAAAGATAATAGCTCCGTTTTCATAGCAGTTTTGATAGAAGTGAATAAAATCATGCCCAGAAATTGCTTAACACATAGTAGGCACTCAGTAAATGGTTGATCTTTCTCCTGACTCACTATCTTCCCCCTCTGCCCCCCATCCGCATCCCCATCTCTGTTTTTCCTTCTCTGCATGTCTCCTTTCTTTAGATATTTTTGTTCCTTCCCACCCACCCCTTCCCCAGAATAGCTGTACTCAGAAGAGCTCTGGGTTTTTTGTTCCCCATTCTCTTTGCAGCTCCCCAGACTAACTGTCTGACCCAAAGATGACTTTCTATTTAAGCCAAGGGAGCTCTCTTGCTGGAGTGATTTGTCTTTGATTTCACAGGACTCTTCCCTTTCTCCAAAAGAAAAGCATCCATGTCTGTGTCTGTCTGTAAATCTGTTCTGCCTTTTAAAACCCTAAAGAGAAGTTGTAAAAGGCCTCAGCATCAACGTCCAAGCCCTTTTTAAAGACCAGTGTAGAGTCCTTACACCTATCCTCTATATCCCAAATCTCCGCTTCTGCAGAGAGCAAGTGGAAATATCAGGGCTGGCTTTGGACTCGGCAACACTCAGTTCCCCTCCCACCTCTGTCCTCACTCACTGTGTGACCTGGGAAGCGTGCTGACCTCTCTGAGCCTCAGAGGATGATAATGCATTCTTCCCAGGGTCAAATAACAATGGATGTGTAGGAGGCACTTAAGAAACACTGGCTCCTCTGGATCAGAGCAGCCACTCTTCTTCAGAACACATTCTTTAATTTGCTCATTCAAAAACTATGGCAAAAGATGTTCATGGCTACAGGGAAAAGCAAGGGTTAATCTCAAAGGCCCCATACACCTTAAGTGGATGGATGGTGTTCGGGATGATAAGCTCTTGGAGGCTTTGCTGGATGCATAGTTGGAGGGTTTGCTGTATGCTTGGATAGATGAATGGTTAGATATGGATGAGTGGACAGATGAGTAGTTAGATTTGGATGGATGAATAAATGGATGGATGGATGGATGGATGGATGGATGGATGGATGGATGGGTGGAGCAATGGATGAATGGTTGGATTTGGATGGATGAATAAATGCATGAATGAATAGGTGGATGGGTGGAGGGATGGATGAGTGGGTGGATGGATGGACAGATAAGTGGTTGGATTTGGATGGATGAATAAATGGATAAATGGGTGGAATGGTGGATGGATGAATTGATGAGTGGTTGGATTTGGATGGATGAAAAAAGGGATGAATGAATGGGTGGATGGGTGGAGGGATGGATGAATGGGTGAGTAGATGGATGGACAGATAATTGGTTGGATTTGGATGGACAAATAAATGGATGAATGGGTGGAATAGTGGATGGATGAATGGATGAGTGGTTGGATTTTGATCGATGAATAAATTAATGAATGGGTGGATGGGTGGAGGGATGGATAAAGGGATGAATGGGTGGAGGGATAGATGGATGGATGAAAAGATACAGCCTTATTAGTCACCTAGAATCAGCATCTCATCTAATACAGAAATACTGGAATACCTATGTTAGTCCTTAAATGCATGCCTACCTGCCTGCAATAACTAACTTACAAAGTGGTTAGCAACAAGCAACTAAAAGCAATTGTTATAAACTTTTCCTTCCAAACTCTAGGTATGATCATATGGTGCATATTAGTGGTTCAGGGCATGATCTTTGGAATCAGACCTGTGTTTGAATCTCAGCTTAACTAATTAAAGCAGTGTGACCTTGAGCCAATCCCTTGGCCTCTTCTAAGCTGTGGTTTCCTCATTTGGAAAGCGGGGATAATAGCATTACTTTGTAGGATCATTACGAGGATTAAATTATCTAACGAATGTCAAGGGCTGGTCAATGCTCAGTAAAAGGTATTGTTATTTTACGGATCCCAAATGCGCCTTCCTGTAACTTTTGATTCACTGAGAACCAGATGTGTGTCAGATACTGTTCAAGTGTTCCAGATTCAGCCCCTCATCTCTCGGAGCTAATGTTCTAGTGACGTGTTCAGGTAATAAGCAAGTAAACAGATAAACAATTGCAGACAGTGTTACATGGTATGCAGAAAGTTGAAGTCGGGTGAGGTGAAAGAGAGTAAAAGAGGTGGTGGTGAGTCCCCTTTTTTGGACTGTGAACTAATGACAAGAAGATGCAGCCGTGCAGAGATCTGGGGAGAGGGTGTTCCAGGTCACAGGAAGCCAGGGAGAAGGTCCTAAGGCAGAAATGAGCTTGTTCCAGGAAGAGAAGGAAGGCCAGGGGACAAGATGGAATGTGAGACCCACCAATCGAGGGCAGAGAGGTCTGAGTAGTTAGATCACACCGGCCTTAGAGGCTGTGTAGTGTGATTTGGACATTATCTACGTCAATCTCGTCCTGTCTCCTGGAACTACATAGAAAGAGCCTCATTCATTCAGCAACCATTCAGCCTTCTGATGACAGCTTAGACTCCCGATGTCCTAATACCCCAGCCCCACAGTCTCCATCTCAGTTCTCCCGGTTTAGATGCTGGGACGCTTGCAGCTACTACCCTGAGAATGTCGTGAGTCCCATAAACCCAGAACTCTTAAGAAATTGGGTTGGACCCAAGTGAAATCAGTCTGAGGAAAGCTAGGAGATTTCTAGTTGGGATTGTAATAAACTAAACTAGGAAGCTGTGTTTTTATCTGAAGCAAGAGAAAGAAAGAGAGAAGTCTTTGGGGCTGATTTTCGGATTAAAATATGTCTGGGACTATTTATCCAAGTGGATGTGGTATAGGATTTGGATTTAAAAGAACATGATAGATGACAGTGGGTGATCTGTAGCCCTTACTGATGCAGAAGCTCAAGGCAGGCCACAAGCACCTGGACCCTCATCCCCCCTTGGCAATGTACTCCGCGTTAGTTTTCTTCTCAGGCACCCTCTCTCCATGTGGGAACAGAAAGACTCATAGAATATTCTAGTCTCCTGTGTAACAGAAAAAGAACCTCTCACCAGGCACGGTGGCTCACGTCTGTAATCCCAGCACTTTGGGAAGCCAAGGTGGGCAGATCACCTGAGGTCAGGAGTTCCGAGACCAGCCTGGCCAACATGATGAAACCCCACCTCTACTAAAAATACAAAAATTAGCTGGGCATGGTGTTGCGTGCCTGTAATCCCAGCTACTCAGGAGGCTCAGGCAGGAAAATCGCTTGAACCTGAGAGGTGGAGGTTGCAATGAGCCGAGATCGCACCACTGCACTGCAGCCTGGGCAACAGAGCAAGACCCCATCTCAAAAAAAAAAAAAAAAAGATAACCTCTCTTATGTAGTAGTTCTAACAAAAGTCTAGCATTCTGTCTTATTGGTTAATTAACTTGGTTGAGTCATATGTTTATGTCTAAACAATATTGTGGCTATGGAGAGTCAGCGTTCCCATTGGCCAGGCCTAAGCTGTAGGTCCACCCCTGAAATTGATGATGGAGTTAGGTCTTCCCCATCCACATGGACTGAGAATAGAGGAGAGGAGGATGATGCCACAAAAGGTATTGGATGATGAAGTTTCAGTTATGCAAGATGAGTAAATTTAAAGATCCTGCTGTACAACATTGTATTAATAGGTAGCACCACTGTAGTGTATGCTTAAACATTTATTAAGAGGGTAGATTTCATGCTGTCTGTTCTTACCACCATTAAAACAAACAATATATTGGGTGCTATTAGAAGAAGGGAGAATGAATTCTGGACAGGCAAAAACAACACATGTATCTTACGTTCAGTAACTCGAAGTTAACCGCTTCTTCCTCTGTCATTCAGAAATACATCTCTTACAGCTCTCACCTCCTCCTGCCTTGTTCAGTAGCTTAATACGTGTCCATGTGTCTCTTCCAGCATTTTTAAGCTCCTCAGAATGGAAACTATGCTGTAACAACCCCAGGGTCCCCTAACCCCTTTTGTGCCTGACAGCGTGAGAATCTAAGAGGTGCTTAGTGGCATTGAATTATTATTATTATTATTTTTTTTGGGACGGAGTTTCCCTGTCACCCAGGCTAGAATGCAGTGGCGCGATCTCGGCTCACTGCAGGCTCCGCCCCCCGGGGTTCACACCATTCTCCTGCCTTAGCCTCCCACGTAGCTGGGACTGTAGGCGCCCGCCACCTCGCCCGACTAATTTTTTGTATTTTTAGTAGAGACGGAGTTTCACCGTGTTAGCCAGGATGTCTCGATCTCCTGACCTCGTGATCCGCCCGCCTCAGCCTCCCAAAGTGCTGGGATTACACACGTGAGCCACCGCGCCCGGCCTGAATTATGTTTTAAGGCCCAATTTGATGACCGTGCCTCTAAAATAGTCCCCAAAAGAAGCACCAGAGAAACTTCCCACCCCTGCAAAGGATGGCAGAGCCTCACTTTCTCCTCTCTGTTCTCTTGGATTTTCCCCAGGTAAAGCCAACAAGAACGTGCAGTGGGACGAGGACTCTGTGGAGTACATGCTAGCCAACCCGGTCAGAATCGCCTTCGTCCTGGTGGTCCACGGCCGCGCCTCTCGGCAGTTGCAGCGCATGTTCAAGGCCATCTACCACAAAGACCACTTCTACTACATCCACGTGGACAAGGTGAGAGGCCTCTGTGATCGCCCCTTGCTGGGCTTCCTTCGGGGTCTGTGGGTCCCTCTCCGATACCCTCCTTCCGCATCGCTAGTCCAGGCTGCCTGCTTTCAGAAAAGGCTTGGAAGCTGACCAGCTGCCTCTCTACAGAGCATGTGGCCCTAGAGTGCTGTCTCTGTGTGTGTGTTGGTTTCAGAGTTTCCAGCTGTGACTTACAGTTTTGTTCATAAATGATAAATGCTGTCTTTTGGGTTTTTTTTTTTTTTTTTTTTTGATGTAATCTCACGCCGTCGCCAGGCTGGAGTGCAGTGGCATGATCTCCACTCACTGCAATGTCTGCCTCCTGGGTTCACGCCATTCTCCTGCCTTAGCCTCCCAAGTAGCTGGGACTACAGGTGCATGCCAGCACACCTGGCTAATTTTTGTATTTTTAGTAGAGACAAGGTTTCACCATGTTGGCCAGGATGGTCTCCATCTCCTGACCTCGTGATCCGCCCACCTCGGCCGCCCAAAGTGCTGGGATTACAGGTGTGAGCCACCGTGCCCAGCCCATGAATGCTGTTTCTTACCTCTCCCCTCTGCCCAGTGCCCTCTGCCTGCCTCTCACATACTTCGTGGGAATAGCTTACCTGTATTAGTCCATTTTCATGCTGCTAATAAAGACATACCCGAGACTGAGTAATTTATAAAGAAAGATGTTTAATGGACTCACAGTTCTAAGTGGCTGGGGAAGCCTCACAATCATGGTGGAAGGCAAAAGGCACGTCTTACATGGCGGCAGCAAGAGAGAAAAATGAGAGCCAAGCAAAAGAAGTTTCCCCGTGTAAAACCATCAGATCTCATGAGACTTATTCCCTACCACGAGAACAGTGTGGGAGAAACCACCCCCATGATTCCATTATCTCCCACCGAATCCCTCCCATAACACGTAGGAATTATGGGAGCTGCAATTCAAGATTAGATTTGGGTGGGGACACAGCCAAACCATATCACTGTCCCAGGAGTGCATACACATTTTCTATGGAAGGCAAGATAGTACATATTTTAGGTGTTGCAGGGCGCATACTCTCTGTCACAGCTACTCAGCACTGCCTTTGTGCTAAAGCAGCCAAGGAGAACGTGTCAACAAATGAGCATGGCTGCGTACCAATAAAACTTTATTAACAAAAACCTGCATCAGCCCTGCTGACTCCCGAGCTACCTTGTCCCTGAGGTTTCTATTGGTGACACAATTATGCCTTTAGTCAAGAAGGCAAAGGTAGTTGTCTTGTCCAAAAGGTCGGCCTCTAGCAGACCTGTGAGAGGATAATGGAGGAGCAATGAGTAGGAGGGGGGGTCAGAAAACAGAAATTCTGCCTCTGAAATATAGATGGGTTTAGATAGAGCCACATTTCCCAGCTTGTCTTCCTCAGACCCCATGCAGCTGTCATGTATAAGAACGCAAAGTTGGCCGGGTGCAGTGGCTCACGCCTGTAATCCCAGCACTTTGGGAGACTGAGGTGGGCAGATCACCTGAGGTCAGGAGTTCCAGACCCGCCTGTCCAACATGGTGAAGCCCCATCTCTACTAAAAATACAAAACTTAGCTGGGCGTGGTGGCACATACTTGTCATCCCAGCTACTCAGGAAGCCGAGGCAGGAGAATTGCTTGAACTTGGGTGGTGGAGGTTGCAGTGAGCTGAGATGTGGCACCACTTTGCTCCAGCCCAGGTGACGGAGCAAGACTCTGTCTAAATAAATAAATAAAGCGAGACTCCATCTCAAAATAAAATAAAATAAAATTTAAAAAATTGAAGTTCCAGGCATCACCAGCCCAAGCCTAGTGAACCATTAGCTCAGAAGTGCAGCCAGGGAATCTGCATTTCAAATAGCTAATTTGAAATGTAAAAAATAGATACAAGTTTGAATTGCAATACAGAAAGACACCCCACTCTAGGATCATTTCCTTGGCAAAGGCCACTGTGCTCAGAAGTGCCAAACCAGGAGGGAAGAGACAGAGAGGGGACAGGGGTGAGGGGCATGCCTGGGTGTTTTCTAGGCCACTGACTGTCATCACCCTTTCTGTCCTCGGAAAAGCGCTCTAATTACCTGCATCGGCAAGTGCTCCAGATCTCCAGGCAGTACAGCAACGTCCGCGTCACCCCGTGGAGAATGGCCACCATCTGGGGAGGAGCCAGCCTCCTGTCCACCTACCTGCAGAGCATGCGAGACCTCCTGGAGATGACCGACTGGCCCTGGGACTTCTTCATCAACCTGAGTGCGGCCGACTACCCCATCAGGTAAGGCAGCAAAGGGCCCCAAGCCAGTCTTGTCTGACGTCCTTCTGTGGCTGGTCGTGGCTGGGAACTCACGAGGTAGAAGGAGACTGATGCATCGTCTCCACAGGATCTCTCAGGATAGGATTCTCATTGGACCTGAGAATCATTGATTCATTCACGCATTCAACAGATACAGACTGAGCACGTGGTTTTCCCAGCTCTATTAGCTGATATACCAGTGCACTAAACAGACGGCAACTCCAACCCACGTGGAGCTTTATATTAGGATTCTCTAGAGGGACAGAACTAACAGTATAGATGTATATATAAAGGGGGAGTTTATTAAGGAGTATTGACTCACACAATCACAAGGTGAGGTCTCACGATAGGCCGTCTGCAAGCTGAGGAGCAAGGAAGCCAGTCCGAGTCTCAAAACCTCAAAAGTAGGGAAGCCCACAGCGCAGTCTTCAGTCTGTGGTGGAAGGCCCAAGGATCCCAAAGCTGAAGAACTTGCAGTCCGATGTTCAAAGGCAGGAGACTCAGCCAGTGTATTCCTTCCATGTTCTGCCTGCTTTTATTCTGGCCACGCTGGCAGCTGATTAGATTATGCCCACCCAGATTGAGAGTGGGTCTGCCTTTCCCAGTCCACTGACTCAAATGTTAATCTCCTTTGGCATCCCTCACAGACATGGCCAGAAACAATACTTTGCATCCTTCAGTCCAATCAAGTTGACACTCAGTAGTAACCATCACAAGCTTCCATTCAAGTAGGGAGACAAACAACAAAATAAGTTAAATGATATCTTGGAAAAATAAAGCAAAGGGCAAAAGTAGGAGAGAGTTGTAATTTTACCAACAGTGGCCTGGAAGGTTTTCACGGATAAGAACAGAAGAAGATGAAAAAGAGAGTCACGCCAACAGAGAAAGTGGTCCAGGCAGGGGCTGAGCCCAGAGGTCGGTCCATGCCTGGCTTGTGCGAGGAACAGCAGGGTTCAGTGGAGCTGTAACAGAGTAAGTGAGGGGTAGCATAACAAGAGATAGAAAGTCAGAGAGTAATTTGAGGCCAGATCGTGGTGATCCTAGAATTTGGCTGTTAGTCCAAGCAAGATGGAAGCCACTGGCATGATACTTCGAATGATATTCTGAACTCTCTCTCTCTCTCTCTCTCTATATATATATATATATGTATGTATGTATATTTTGGAGACAGTGTCTTGCTCTGTCACCCAGGCTGGAGTGCAGTGGCGTGATCTTAGCTCACTGCAGCCTCTACCTACCAGGTTCAAGTGATTCTCCTACCTCAACCTCTGAAGTAGCATAGAGATGGTGTTTCACCATTTTGGTCTCAAACTCGTGGCCCCAGGTGATCCGCCTGCTTTGGCCTCCCAAAGCGCTGGGATTATAGGCATGAGCCATCGTGCCGGGCTGTTATTTTCTCTTGGGAGGGCAGCTTTTTCCTTTGACTGTGTTTTCCATCTGGATTTGCTGACAAGAGCGAAAGGAAAGTGGATAGGAGTGAAGAGAGGGATCTTCCTCCCTCTAATGGCACAAGGCCATAGGGTTCAGCATTCCCAGGAGACCTAGATGAAGGGGTCCTAAAAAAATAAAACTTTTATTAAGGCAACTTTCAAACATGCAGAAGAGTACCAAGAATAGTGTAATGAACTCCCACGTAGATGTCACCCAGGTTAATTCATGGCCATTTTTCTTGTATCTGGACTTTCATCCTCTTCCCCCAACAGTGGATTATTTTGAAAGAAATATAAGATATCATCGAATTGTATCTATAAATATTTCAGTATATATCTAGAAAAGATAAGAGCTCTTTTTTAAGAAAGCATCACAATGATGCTTATACCTAAAATATTAGCAGGCATGTTTTAATGGCATCAAATATCTAGGTCACATATTCCCAAGAGTTTGAGTTTTGAATCAGAACCCAAAAAAGGTACAAGCGTGGAAGGAAGACCTCTCTTTAAAGCTAGCAGCAGCTGCTTGCTTCTTCACAGCTTGGTCACTGGGGGTCTTCTTCATTCCTAGGCTTGGGGGCATCCCGCCATCTGCTGGGAGGCCCTAGACTGCAGAAGGTACCGGGGAGGCACAATCTCTGGTCAGTTTGAATGGGGTACACCTGACACCCTTGAACCTGAGAAAAATGACAGGCACTAGAAAGACAACTGTTTTCTTTTGTCCATAGGACAGAGGGATAAACAGGAATGGTTATAGAACATTGCTGGTAGAGTTTTACTTACCACAATTTTGTTCATTTGTTCAACAAACATTTACTGAGCAACTACCATGCTACATGCTAAGTAGTGCATTTTGTGAACAAAAGCGATGCAGCTTCCTGTAATTCTCCCCTGCTCATGGAATGTGTATCCTAGCTGAGAAGATGGAGTTAGATGATCGTGCCAAAGACACATCATGCAAGGTGTGAACAAGCCATAAAGCAAGGAAGATGTGGGCCGGGTGCAGTGGCTCACGCCTGTAATCCCAGCACTTTGAGAGGCCAAGGCAGGTGGATCACAAGGTCAGAAGTTCAAGACCAGCCTGGCCAAGATGGTGAAACCCCATCTCTACTAAAAATACAAAAATGAGCTGGGCGTGGTGATGCGTGCCTATAATCCCATCTACTTGGGAGGCTGAGGCAGGAGAATTGCTTGAACCCAGGAGGCGGAGGTTGCAGTGAGCCGAAATCGCGCCACTGTACTCCAGCCTGGCGACACAGCAAGACTCCATCTCAAAAAAACAAAAAAAAAAAAAAAGGAAGATGTGGGTGTGGAGAAAAACTCGAGGGCCATAATCAGGAGATCAGAAAGGTGTCTGAATATTCAGCTTTGAACCGAGACCTAGAGGACAAGAAGGGATCCATTGGGAGGGAAGTAAGAAAGAGATCCTTCTAGACTGGGATTCCTAGCAGTGGCACTGCTCATGTTTGGGGATGGATAATTCTTTGCCGTGGGTGCCGTCCTGTGCATTGCAGGATGGGTAGCAGCATCTCTGGCCTCTACCCACTAGATGCCAGGAACACACCCTGCCCACTTTTGCCAACCACAGATGTCTCCAGACATTGACTCTTGGGAGCTAAAATTGCCTCCACTTGAGAATCACCATTTCTTACAGAGGGAACGGCCTGGGCACAATGTAGCACAGAAACAAACTTGTTGCATTTGAGAAATTTAAACAATGGATAGAGTATAATAAAAGAATGAGGAGAAGTGAGTTTAGAGAAGTACATGGCAAGGAGGGGTTGGAACATTCCCTCTCCATCTTCCATGAAGGGACTGAGTTTGGAAATGTCCCAGAATGCTGAGCATAGCAGCTAGTGTGGCAGACACTTGTTTCAACCCTTACAACAAACCTGTTTTACAGAGGGGCAAACTGAGGCCCAATGTCATGTGATGAATGCATGGCGGAGTGGGGATTAGAACCAGTTTCGTCTGGTTGCAAAGTTGGTATTCCTTCTGGCTTTTAGTCAGCCTCTTAGGGAAATCAACAGAACTGGACTGGCAGGATGGCCCCAGGCCACCTTGAAAGCACAGAAGGAAGCAATCCCACCCCATGAGCTTGTGGCGGGGTGGAGTGGTGGCTGGACTGCCTTGCAGCAGGGATGTCCAGGATGGTCCTGGGAGGACCCCCGTTGTCTGTTCCTGAGTCTTAGGGGCTATGCTCAAAGTTCGCACATTCTTCCTTCTCTGGATTCCCAGTGGAGGCCTCAGAGGTCATGCCAGCCTAGGTTGGGGGCCCGCATTAAGCCAGAGACCGCTTGAGGCCAGGTAGGCATGCGCATTGCTGCCCCCTAGAGGCCACTGTTGGCTTGCTTTGCGTGGCCACTTCCTCTAAAGAGTCCAGCTTGGCTCAGCACCCGGGAGGGTGAGTGGCTGCCTGCACTCTCGTCAAACTGCTTAGGGCTCGAATCCGAGTTCTGCCACTTAGCTAGCAGCGTGACCGCGGGCAAGTAAATCCAATTTCTGTGAAATCGGGATATAATAATAGAACCTAGCAGCCTGTCGGACACTTGGAAGATGCTCCATGAATGTCAGCCATTTATATGTAAGCTACATCCAAGGTCTCATCTTGTATCTCTGAGAGACCCAGAAATCCTTTCTCAGGCCATGTGTGCAACCTATTTTGGGGTTCAGAGAAGAGAGTTGTCTTATTTGTGGCTTCTTTGCTTTAGTGCCCCAGGTCGCTCTGTGTCTCTTGGCCTTTCTCATCGTCTTCCTCTACTTCACTGGTCTCATTTCCATGGTGCCTCCCACGAAGTCCTTTGCCCACTCTTCTTTGCCAGCCTCATAGCCAGAGGCACTTTATGCATCAAGCACTGCTGGTTCCTCTTGCTGTTGTTTTCATGAAGTTGCCCTACACAAAAACATATGAATTTTGCAGATGAATGGTTTCATCCTGGGCAATGCTGATAGGTTTTCAGTTTCCATCTGGTGCCCCATCTGTAGCTTCCAAAACCACTACTTCTCCCATCCCAGAAAGAATGAGCAAACTTAGGAGTCTTCTCAAAGGGGCGGTAGTACCCAAGTCAGGCACTTCTAAGAGGCACTGAAAACTTGGGGGATACTTAAGGGTCCAGCCAGCCCAACATGGCCACTGTGAGCTGCTCTGTGCTTTGACCTCACCTCCCTGTGTCCCTGCACAACCCTCACTGTGGGGGGTCGGGAGGCGGGCAGATTCTTCCCCTCTTAGATATTAAAGATGCACTGGTCTTTACTGGTCACTAGCCTCGTTTAGGCCCTGGACGCAGACATCCTGGTTTCAGATTTTGCCCCACCACCAACTGGGCATATGGATTGGCACGAGTTGCTTCAACTTTCTGCATCTCAAATTCTCCACCTTAAAATGAACACAATATTAGTGCCTATTTCAGAGGGTTCTTAGGAAGTTTCAATGAAATCTTGCATGATAAGGACCTACCACAGTGTCTAATGACAGAAGGTGGTTGATAAATGCCCATATTACTCCATGGTTATAAGTAACTGTGGGACTTGAGTTACTTTCCCTTTTCTCTTTGATAGAGTTAAAAGAGTAGTAAAGTATTTCTTGAACTCACATCTCTGTCAAAAGAGGGAAAAGTGGGCCAAGCACGGTGGCACACAACTGTAATCCCAGGACTTTGGGAGGCCAAGGCAGGCAGATCACTTGAGGTTAGGGGTTTGAAACCAGCCTGGCCAACATGATGAAACCCTGTCTGTACTAAAAATACAAAAATTAGCCAGGCATGGTTGTGCGCACCTGTAACTCCAGCTACTCAGGAGGCTGAGGCATGAGAATCACTTGAACCCGGGAGGCAGAGGCTGCAGTGAGCCGAGATCATACCACTGCACTCTAGCCTGGGTGACAGAGACTGAGACTCTGTCTCAAAAAAAAAAAAAAGGTGGGAAAAGCAAAGATAGACTGTGAGACTGTTTCAGGAAAAACAATAGAACCGATTCACTTGTAGACATGAAGAATATTCCTGAACTTGGCATATGCAAGCTGAGAGTGTTTAGAGACTCTAGGTGCTCCTGCTCTGCGGTTGTCATGACTTCCTGGTCCACGTGGGCTCTGGTTGGAGCTGGTTGTGTACCCAGCACGTGGATGAAAGTGGAAAATGGATACTTGCAAACTCTGAGGCCCTGCTAGGTCTTGAATCCTCAAAAGGTATGATGGTTTTATTTGTATGTTCTATTTACCGAGGCAAGGAATTATACCTGGCCTACTTTAGATTGGCTGCAGGAAGAGATGAAGCCAATAGCACTTTGCCCTGTTTCTTGGTTTGGACTTGTAGTAAGAGACCTCAGCTGGGTGTGGTGGCTTATGCCTGTAATGCCACCAACACTTTGGGAGGTCGAGGTGGGTGGATCACCTGAGGTCAGGAGTTTGAGACCAGCCTGGCCAATATGGTGAAACCCCCTCTCTACTAAAAATACAAAAAGTAGCTGGGTGTGGTGGCGGGCACCTGTAATCCCAGCTACCTGGGAGGCTGAGACAGGAGAATCACTTGAACCCAGGAGGCAGAGGTGGTAGAGAGCTGAGATCACGACATTGCACTCCAGCCCGGGCAATAGGAGTGAAACTCCATCTAAAAAAAAAAAAAAAAAAAAAAAAAGAGAGAGACCTCACGCCTCACACTGTGTCTTTCCCTAAGTCCAGTGTCTTGGGGCAAAACATGTTTGCACATGTGAGGCAGTGTATGTATACAGAAACCAGGCAGGGGAAACCATGTTGACATTTTCCTGCTACTTCTGTCTCTTGGGTATCCACAGCAACAAAGTCCAAACTATCAGGGCCCACCACATGGACATGTAAGTTACATTAACTGCAGATCCAAATGTCTTTCTTGAGATACTACCAGAGCCGTGGGCTGAGAACATGAGAGAGCTGCTCCATGGTGCCTCAGTAGGAAACACCAGCTGGTAAAGACGGGAACAGGTGGCCAGGGCTTCTCTACAGTCTCCAGAAGACCAGAGTTTATATGGGACCAATTGAGCAAGACTAACCCCCAGACTAACAGAGCAGACACTTACTGCACACCTACTGTGTGCTGGGCCCTCTTCAGGGCCCTTTACCACATATTTCGTCCTAATCCCAGCCCCCAAAACACAACTGCTACTGGGTAAGTAAGTTTAGAGAAATTAGTATTAACACAGAGCAGAGGAAGCTTTTCAGGGAAGTCAAGCCCTTGATAATGTTCAGCGCAGATCCCAGTCACTCTGGGATTTGAAATGAAGATAAGCAGTATGGAAGTCCAAGCATCCGTGTACAGTCACTGCATCCGTGTACAGATCACATCCCTTTAGTCTGCTAAAGTGGGACCTGAATAGGTCAAAGAATTCCTGTAGTTAAGACCGCACAGCAACCACAGCAAATGTATATGTAGCACTTCATACGTTCCTAGCATTATTCTAAGTGCTTTACAATTTAGGGGTGTCCAAGGGAGAGAATACAGTTATGGCTCCTCAGTTTCTTTTCCTGGTTGGGCCAGTAAAGCCCCTTCTTCATCCCTCTTTTCTGCTTATCACTAGAGACAGAAACTAAACACCATGGCTTCAGGCTGCTAAAAGCCTAAAACAAAAAAACAAAACAGAACAACCAAATAAGGCAGGGTTGGACAAGCTTGTTTACATCGTTTTGACAGCAACTCTGAAGTATGCACTCTTGATATCCCCATTTTTCAGATGAAGAAACTGAGGCACAGAGATGTTAAGAAACTTGACCCTGAGGCTACAGCCAGTAAACTGTAGAACCATGATCTTTTTTTTTTTGAAACTGAGGTGAAATTTATATAACATAAAATTAACCATCCCATTACTGGGTATATACCTAAAGGATTATAAATCATGCTGCCTTAAAGACACATGCACATGTATGTTTATTGCAGCACTGTTCACAATAGCAAAGACTTGGAACCAACCCAAATGTCCATCAGTGATAGACTGGATTAAGAAAATGTGGCTCATATACACCATAGAATACTATGCAGCCATAAAAAAGGATGAGTTCACGTCCTTTGTAGGGACATGGATGAAGGTGGAAACCATCATCCTCAGCAAACCATCGCAAGGACAAAAAACCAAACACCGCATGTTCTCACTCATAGGTAGGAACTGAACAATGAAAACACTTGGACACAGGGTGGGGAACATCACACACCAGGGCCTGTCGTGGGGTGGGGGGAGGTGGGAGGGATAGCATTAGGAGATATACCTAATGTAAATGACGAGTTAATGGATGCAGTACACCAACATGGCACATGTATACATATGTAACAAACCTGCACGTTGCACATGTACCTGAAAACTTAAAGTATAATAATAAAAAGAAACTGAGGTGAAACTTATATAACATAAAATTAACCACTTTCAATTGTTGAATGGCATTCAGTACATTCACAGCGTCAGGCAACCGTATCCTCTCTCTAATCCTAAACATTTTCATCATCCCAAAAGAAAACCCTGTACCCATTAAGCAGTCACTTCCCAGAAACCTCTCCCCAGTCTCTGGCAACCACTAATCTCCTTTCTGTATCTATGGACTTGATTTGCCTATTCTTGACATTTTTATTTATTTATTTTGAGATGGAGCCTCCCCTCTTGTTGCCCAGGCTGGAGTGCAGTGGCGCAATCTCAGCTCACTGCAACCTCTGCCTCCCAAGTTCAAGTGATTCTCCTGGCTCTGCCTCCCAAGTAGCTGTAATTACAGGCATGCACCACCACACCTGGCTAATTTTGTATTTTTAGTAGAGATGGGGTTTCACCATGTTGGTCAGTCTGGTCTCGAACTCCTGACCTCATGTGATCTACCTGCCTCAGCCTCCCAAAGTGCTGAGATTACAGGTGTAAGCCACTATGCCCAGCCTATTCTGGACCTTTTACATGAATGCAGTTACATAGTATATGACATTTGGTGACCTGCTTATTTCACTTAGCTTAATATTGTTGAGGTTCATCTGCATCGTAGCATGTGGCAGTACTTCATTCCTTTTTATGGCTGATATTCGATCATGTTGATATACTTGTACTACAATCTGTTTATCCAATTGTCAGTCAATATACTCAGCATTCTGAAGCTTCCCAAAGCCCCTGTCTCCTGGCCATGTTGTATCTGCGCTGTATGCCCTGAATTGAGGACCTCATCTGGTTTAAGAAGATTCAGCTACATCATATGGGACTCTGCCCAGCAGTGGTGCTGGAGGACTCTTGTTAATCAAGCCCTGGTGACTTCTTGGCCATGGGGGATTGTAGATCTGAGCATATTGGCGTGATGGCCTTTCCCGTTCACACTGGATCTTCTCTACCCATGCTAGCCCCTGGACCTCAGCTGAAAGGGAAAGAAACTCCCAGTGATTGTCATTGTCCAGGGAAGATTCAGGTTGAAGATAGAAATATGGAGCAGTAGAGTATGAGGTCCAAGCTTCCCTTTTTCCCTTCATCCTTCTCCCAACACCAAGTCCCTTCTGATGAAAATCTTGGGGTACTTTGAGGAGGAAAGTGCCTAGGTCAGCCCAGTGAAGATACTTCTCTACTTCCACAGGTGAGTTCAGGAGATGGGGCTCCTTCTGACTTTACCCATTCACCTAGAAAATATTTATTGAGCACCTACTATGTGTTGGACACTGTGCTAAGCAGCAAGTACTCAAAGGTGAGGAAAAACATATCCAGCCCTGCCCTCATTGTAGTGGTCTAGGGTGCAGGCTGGAGCCAGTCCACCTGAGTCCAAATCCCAGCTTCTTTATTTACTAGCTGTGTGAAGTTGGATACACAGTCCCTGTGTCTCAGTTACTTCATCTGTAAAATGAGCATAATAATGGCACCACCCCATAGGGTTGCTTTGAGGGTTAAATGAGTCCATATATGTAAAGTGCTTAGCACACAGTGTGGGGTTATCCATGTGATAGCCATGGTTATTAATAGAGGAAGGAGACAGACATTAATCACAGAGATCACAGCAGTGTACATATGACAAAGTCAGGCAAGCATTCTGAAAAAAAGGAGGGAAGGATCTATGAGCACTTACCAAAGGAATCTCACACGGTCTGAGGGCCCGGTTGGCTTCCCTGAGGAGCCAGCCTGTGAACTGAGATGTAGATGCTGGGTAGGAGTTTAGGAGAAGTGTGAGGAGGTTCCGAGCAGGCATCCCAGGAAGAGGGGGTAGCATGGGACCCTGACATATCTGAGGATCTGAAAGAAGGCAACTATGGGTGAAACATAAGAGGCGAGGGTTTGCCTTCTTACAAATGAGGTAGGTCGAGGCAAGCCCATGTGGGCACTTGAGATGTCCTAGTGGGTCATTAAAGCCTCAGTCTGTGAGCAGTGAGGTTTTAGGGGACAGTCACAATATTTGCCACATTGAGAGATCGTACTGGCTGTCGTGGGAGAATAGTTGGGAGTGGGGCCCAAATGGGAGTGGGGAGGCCAGATCACAAGCAG
The DNA here is from genome assembly GCF_009828535.3 of Hylobates moloch. Taxonomy (NCBI): domain Eukaryota; kingdom Metazoa; phylum Chordata; class Mammalia; order Primates; family Hylobatidae; genus Hylobates; species Hylobates moloch. The sequence goes on along the minus strand of NW_026652298.1, from coordinate 25,513,572 downwards.
TTGCTTCCGCTGACCCCAGAGCCACATCCACAGAGCCTCCTCTTCTCCAAACCTCCAGGCAGAAGCAGGTGTCCTAGAAGGACGCCATAAGGAGCTTCCTGAACCCAAGCAGCCATGTAGTCTTTTAGTCACACAGAGCCAGGCAGCCACCTTCTGTCTGGGGACCAGGACCCCACACCTGTGCAAAACAGCCTCGTTCAGGAGACTCAGAGGATTTCAACAGGAGCTGGAGCAGAGAACGGAGATGCAAGCGTGAGATGCAAGGGTCTTAGGAGAGCGGGTCAGAAAAAAGCCAATCATAAGCCAAGAGGGGCGCAGCCAGAGGATTAGAGGAAGGATGTGGGTTGAGTGAATGTGAGAAAGAATATGAGTGGAGACCCCTCTTTGTCTTTTGTTCTTTTTTTTTTTTAAGTGATAAAATATGGTGAGAGTGATAAAATAAGTGAGAATTGCTTGAACCTGGGAGGCAGAGGTTGCAGTGGACCGAGATCGCACCATTGTACTCCAGCCTGGGCAACAAGGCCGAAACTCCATCTCAAAAAAAGTAAAAAGGAAAGAAAAGAAAAGTGATAAAATACATATAAAATAAAATTAAAATTGACCTTTTTAACCTTTCTTTCTTTTTTTTTTTTTTTTTTTTTTGGACAGAGTCGGGCTCTGTTGCCCAGGCTAGAGTAGTACAGTGGTGCAATCTTGGCTCACTCTAACCTCTGCCTCCCAGGTTCAAGTGATTCTCATCCCACAGCCTCCCAAGTAGCTAGGATTACAGGTGTGCACCACCACACCTGGCTAATTTTTTTTTTTTAAACTGAGTCTTGCTGTGTTACCCAGGCTGGAGTGAAGTGGCGTGATCTCCGCTCATTGCAAGCTCCGCCTCCCTGGTTCAAGGGAATCTCCTGCTTCAGCCTCCCGAGTAGCTGGGATTACAGGCACGTGCCACCATGCCCGGCTAATTTTTTTGTGTTTTTAGTAGAGACAGGGTTTTGCCTTGTTGGCCAGGCTGGTCTCGAACTCCTAGCCTCAAGTGATCTGCCCACCTCGGCCTCCCAAAGTCCTGGGATTACAGGTGTGAGCCACCACATCTGGCCTGATTCTTCTACATTTTAAAAGAATCCAAAATGCCTTCCTATCCTATATCAGTCACCCTTCTGGTTCCCCCATTTCTCTGAATAGGACTGCTCTCCTCCTGAGCACTAGCAGCTGGAAGCCTGTGTGCCGCCTTCCTCGCTGCTCCGTCTGGACCTTGCATATTCTCTTTCTAACCCTGACATCTCTCCGTGTGCATCCCCATCTGTGATGCCCTTCATCCCCACCCAGGTCAGACCCTCTTTACCTCACACTTGCGGTATTAGCACAGGTATGCTTTGATGGGGACTCCAAGGTCTCCCAGGAGAAGACAGGCTGAGCTAGACTCTTAAAACAGGATAGAGCTGCTTCTCAAGGCCATTTCCTGAGCACCCATCATGTGCCAGGCTATGGGTATTCTGCAGGGAGCAGGACAGACACCATCCCTGCCACAAGGAGCTTGGCATCTCATTATGTGCTTCTCAGCCAGGTCAAATCAAGGTTCTGTGTGATTCTCAGAAATTCAGAGTTCACCAGGCACAGTGGCTCATGCCTATCCCAGCACTTTGAGAGGCCAAGGTGGGAGGATCACTTGATCCCAGGAGTTCAAGACCAGCCTGATAAACAAAGCAAGACCGCCATTTCTACAAAAAAAAAAAAATTAATTAACCAGGTGTGGTGGTGCACCCCTGTGATGCCAGATACTTGGGAGGCTCAAAATAAAAGAAAGAAATCAGCCAGCCATGGTGGCTCACGTCTGTAATCCCAGCCCTTTGGAAGGCCAAGGCAGGCAGATCACCTCAGGTCAGGAGTTTGAGACCAGCCTGACCAACATGGTGAAACCCCGTCTCTACTAACAATACAAAATTAGCTGGGTATGATGACACATGCCTGTAATCCCAGCTACTCAGGAGGCTGAGGCAGGAGAATCGCTTGAACCCAGGAGGCGGAGGTTGCAGTGAGCCGAGATCGCGCCACTGCACTCCAGCCTGGGCAGCAAGAGTGAAATTCCGTCTTAAAAAATAAAAATAAAAAAGAAATCCAGAGTTCCATTCCATATCAACTGAATATAAATTCCTTGTGGATGCCAAGAATCAATTTCTCTCTGTGTGTGTATGTATATATATATATTTGAGATAGAGTCTTCACTGTGTCACCCAGGCTGGAGTGTGGTACAATCTGAGCTCATTACAACTTCCACCTCCCAGTTCAAGCGATTCTCCTGCTTCAGCCTCCCAAGCAGCTGAGATTACAGGCACTCTCCACCACATCTGGCTAATTTTTGTATTTTTAGTAGAGACGAGGTTTCACCGTGTTGTCCAAGCTGGCCTCAAACTCATGACCTCAAGTGATTTGTGCACCTCAGCCTCCCAAAGTGCTAGGATTACAGTTGTGAGCCACTGTGCCCAGCCAAGAATCTATATATTTTTAAAGCATCCTGCACCCTGCAGCTGATTGTACGAGTGAGAACTGAAATCCACTGGTCCAGGGAGAGAGAGAGACATCTTTCACATAGTTAGAGAAATAAATAGAAGCTACATGCTGTGCTGGAAAATGTTAGCCTCAGTACTTCGTGGGAAAGCATACTTGGTGGCCCAACACTCGGATATTTGGGTGTGACCATCTCCCCTGCATTCTGCTTTCTCAGCATCCAAACCACTTTTGTTCTTTGGGATGTTCAGAGACACACACTCTGCTTCCTGAGACCCCAAAGTTCCTGGGTTCGAAACCATCCAACAAAAGCTCCACCCAGATAATGTGTGAGTTTCAAAGGGCGTATCTGCTCAGACTGTTGTTCATAAGGAGACTGGAAAAACATGCCAGTAATTATGCCGTTGACAGTTTTGTTTGCCTCTAGTCACAAAATAAACATATCCTCAGCCCTGTTATTTTTCAGGCTGTTGGAGCACACACTCCTGCTTTTGCAGAAATGCAGTTTGCTTCCGTCTTGCCAGTTGTCCTGGGTCTCCTGAGCTGTATTTTAGGCTGGTCAGCTCTTTAAGCCTTCTTAAGGCCAGGAGTGACCTAGACCATCTGTTGGACAAACAGAATGAGCCTAGAGTTCTCGGAGTTCTCATGAAAACTAAGGTTCTGCAGAAAGCCGAGAGTGGTCTGTGGGCTTAGGACCTTCTGGGAACGAGTGGTGGAGGACAAGAATTGATGTGACTGCTTCACCCAAAGGATGCCATCATTTGGCTTAAATAACTTTTAGCTGTATTGTTTGTTTGCTTGCTATTTTGTTTGTTTTCTCATTCTTTCGCAACTGAAAAAAAAAAAAAAGATTCAGAGTCCTGGGGAAAAACGTGATCATTCTCTCTTGAGTCGTGTATCCATTCTTTGCCTAACAGAGAATAGAGCACTTTGGCCATTCATCCATTCATTAAATAAATGTTCATTGAGATTCCGCTAGATATTAGGCAATGCTCTAGACCAGCACTGTCCAATGGAACTTTCTGGGGTGATGGAAATGTTCTATAAGTACCATCCAGTATGGTAGCCATTAGCCACAAGTGGCCATTGAGAGCTTGAAACGTGCCTTGTGGGACTGAGGAGCTAAATTTTCAGTTTGATCTGATTTTAATTTGAAGTTAAAACTCTGCCCTCATGAACCTTACATCGATGCCATGGGGTACAAACACTTCCACTAGAGAGAATTATACTACTGTTACCAAAAGAAAAGAGAGTCCAGGCTAAATAGTACAGAAATAAATGTGGTCTCTGTCCTCTGCCAATTTGATATTCTCACCAGATCCCAGCTTGACCACACAATGAATTTTGCAATGTATTTTCTTCTGAATCCCTCCCTCTCCAGATCTCACAATTCTCCTTCCTCTTGGCAGCGGCTCTCTATGTGTCTGTGGATGGGACGTTTCCAACCCTGGCATCTTCCTGTCCAGTGCATTGAGCATTTTTGCTTATTGGCAAAAAAAAAAAAAAAAGCCGTCTTTTATGTGACTTTTTCTCCAGTGGCCAAGAGTATGGACGGTATCCACACTGGGTTGCTCCAAGTGCATCCTGGGAATTTGGATGCGAGCCTGGGGTGGTCTACAATGTGGGTGGTCTTTATCGTAGAGTCTATTATTCTTCCCTTACCTGTTCCTTACATCTAACTGCAGGTGAGGATTCTTTTCAAGGGCAATCTGGAGGAACTGCATGTATTAAAAGTGGGATAAGGGAGAAACATTTCTACCCTTTCAAAAATTGATGAGGGCAGAGATTTGACTGAGTACAGGACCCAAGCAGCAGGATTAAGGTCCGATCATTAGGCACACAGACGGACTCTGTGGATTATTCTTATTATCATTCAAGTATTTTGTCTCCCTTGCTCCCACCCTGGTCATTGTTCAGCATGGTCAATAATAGCCACTCAAAGTAGATGCCTGGGAAAGCCTTTTAAGACCTGCCATACTCCAGTAGCTAATCATATTTGCTGACATTTCTTGACCACTTACTGTGCATGGGATTCTAGGCCAAGTCATTTCCATGCATTATCTCATGTAATTCTCACAACAATCCCAGAAGGTAGATAGTGCTACTGCATCCCACTTCACAGATGAAGAAACCAAGGCTATGAGAAGTAAAGGGATTTTCTCAGTGTCTCACAGCTGGTGGGGATTGGAGCCAGGATTTAAACGCATGCTTCTTTCATCACAGGGAGTAGGGGCAGAGAGGAAAGGACCTGAGTTTTTTGCCAACAGGTCATAATTTCACCTGCCGGATAGTTCTGGGGTGAAGCTCTCCCACTCATTTCTCCCCCATCTAAATCCTTGGTTTCTGTATCTGGATGAGAATCACAGGAGGCAGAGTTGTCCAGGAATCAAGAGAGGAGCACAGTACATCAGAACCCGAGATCCAGAGTCACCTGATGTTTAGCCAACTGCCAAGTTGCCCCCACTTTGTGCTTTAGTCCCCATGGCATCCTGGTAAGATGACATATAGAACAGCACCAGGACTCAGATTGTTCAAGTGACTTGTCCAACATCATGTGACTTGATCGTGGCCAAGCTGGGATTTGAATGCAGGCTCAGCTGACCCTGAAGTTCACCATGCTTTATGCAGTGTGTTGTGTAAGTGGTTGACCCCAGAGAGGGAAAGCCAATCACCCAAGGATGCCAACACTATGATGTGTCTGCCAAAGCCAGTGTAGACCCATCTCCAGATGGCCTCTTTCTTTCTCTGACTAATGGAATATCTGAGCTTTACTGACTGTGTGCTCTAAGCATAGACCTAGGAACCATCTGTTCTGCATGAGCAAGGACAACCCCAGCCTTCAAATTCCTTTGTAATCCTGTTCCCATTGGACCTCAGACTCTCCATATCTCTCCCTTTACTGGCTGTCTGGTGGTGCCCAGTGGAATTCTCATTCATTTAAATATTAGCCTAATGCAAGCATAATTAGAAAGGAATGGCTTCTGTACCCCCCCACCCCGCCCCCCACATATGCCTAATTGTTTCAAAGCAAAACCAAAGCAAATTCAAAGCAATGCTGGCATATTCCACACCATCAAGTCATTCCACTATGATGTAGAAGAGGCCATGCAGTGTCAGCCTGACCTGGATTTGAATCCTGTTGCTATAGATTGAACTGTGCCCCACTAAAATTTATATGTCGAAGCTCTAACCTTCGTACTTGGAGATAGGGCCTATAAAGAGGTAATTAAGGTTAAATGAGGTCATAAGCATGGAGCCCTGATCCTATAGAAGGAGTGTCCTTCTTTATAAGAGACACCAGAGAGCTCGCTGTCTCTTTCTCTGCCATGTAAGAACAGAGCAAGAAGGTGGCCTTCTGCAAGCCAGGAAGACAGCCCTCACCAGAATCTAATTGGCAGGCACTTTGGACTTCTCAGTCTCCAGAACTGTGAGAAAATAAATCTCCATTGTTTAACCCACCCAGTTATGGTGTCTTGTTATGGCAGCCTGTGCCATAACAGGTACCTGTCCTCATCCCCTATATGAGAGCTGTATGCTCTCAAGCAACAAATCCAACCTTTGTGAGTCTCCATGTTCTCACCTGTAGGAGGGGATGACCATGTTACCCATCAGGGAGCCATAAAAGGAAGAATAGCCAGGTGGGACTCCAGGCACTGCTTTATTTCAAGCTGTTTGATGACAGCTAGGTCAGAGCATGGTGGCTCAGGTCTGGCACCTCCATGTGACCTCCTCTCCACCTTCTTGCCGTCAAAACATTGGGACCAGGATGCTTAGTCATACTGATGGATACAAAGCAAGGAGAGATGGTTGAATCCACCAGGGAGACCTTAGCTTACTGTACCCACCCCATTGCATCAAGTGGTTGGTGTAACTCGTCATGGCCCCAAGAGGCTTAAGTACAACCCAGGCCTGAGGCAAGAAACATTAAAAAAAGAAGAAGTGCAATTCAGTTGGGGGGAGGAAGCGTTCACAAAACAGTTATCTAGCCCACTAATAACCATGTCTCAAGCAATCTCTCCAGCACTGAGTAATTCTACCCTCAGTTCCTCCTCCCTTTGGGTAAATGTAGGAGAGAGATGGGCAGAGGAGAGCCTGCTATGGGCAGCAGGCTGGAGTGCCCTCCCCGGAGTACTTTCCTCATAGGATTGTTAGAAACATGAGAGATAGTGGAACACAGGACCTAATCCAGAATTGGGCATTTTTTAACAAGGAAATTTTTTTATGATAATGGTAGTGATGACAATGATAATTAATAATCCTGTATAGTTATTAATTCTGGACAAAAACATGGTCTGGCCTTTTGTGTTGTCACTTATTCTCTCCTTCTTTCTTCCTCTTGTATTTTATGTCTCTATTCCTTGTACTAATACAGAAATACAGATGGGGCAGGGGCCACCTGCCTTTGAGGAAGTCTGATCATGATGAGAGTGAGGAAGGTGGTTGCCTTGAGCTGAGCCATCTTTGCCTGTAGTCAGGCCCACATATTCCCTCCCTGCTGCAAGGCTGTTTGAAGACAGCCCTAGTGTTTATTGGCCTTCTCTACCCCAATGAGATGAAACAACATATTCCATTTCTCAAGTCCATTTCTCCACTTAACTTTGAAAAATCAAGTCCATTTCTCCAGTTACTTTTTGAATGCAACTGCAATTTACCTGAAATTTCAAGTGGGAAACTTCCTTCCAATTCCCAACCTCACCAACCCTCACCCCATCCCCAGGCTCAAGTGGCCTGCCTCTGAACCTCCCCTGGTGGCCCCAGGCAATATCAGAAAGTGATTTGGACATCTGGGCAGGTCAGCTTCCTAGGAAATCATCATGGAACAGAAGCCAACGCAGACAGCAAAGTCTTCATGGTTCATGAGACTCCCCTGCTGCCTCCTCCCACTCCCACCCAGCTTAGGTGAAGCAGGCCCGTGCAGGTCAGATGGAGTGTCTCTAGAACCTGGAATCTAGTCTTGGCCCACTGCCTATAAAACCAGTTAATCCCAAAGTGGAGAAGGGGAAGGCCATTTGGTAGTACTGACCAGTTTTCCCATAGTGGGGGGTGAAGGGGAATCCCACAAATGGTGGTTGTTCCCTTATGGAGAAGGAATGAAAACTGTGCCCCTAAAAGCCACCACCCGTCTCCTGTGTCCTTTCTCCTCCAGGGAGGGATTCTCCTCAGTGCAATTTAATTGTATTCATCAGTCAACATTACTTGGCAAACCGAGCCAGGGGCACAAACATTGCCACCCTTTCTCAGCACGATTACATGCTCTTCGGGATGCTGGAATCTGGTTTAAGGCCAAGCAGAAGCAATTTTTGATTACAGAGTCAATCTTTATTTAAAAGTTTGCCGCCCTGGGGAAGTTTCTAACAAGTTACTTTAAACAATGCATTCTCCGGACACCTAAAGCTAAATAGTCCCGTTAATTCAAATTGCTTTGCTGGGTTGTGGTGGAACCGTTCAGGAATTGAGGCAGTGTCTCAGACAGGCTTCATGACAGCGATGGCTGCAGTACCGAGGGGGCACTGCTTTGTCATGAACTGAGCAACGGGGAGATGGCCCCACCCCTGTGAGTTCCCTACCACTGAGTTTCTGCAGGTGCTAAGTGCTTCTTCCATGTTCTCCTTTAATCTCTCAGCCGTCTTGTGAGGTGGGATCTTCACTGTCCCCATTCAAGAGAAGAGACTTGAGCAGATGCTCAGCTACCCAGAAGTGGAGCTCAGTGGAGCTTAAACCCACCCATGTCCTTAACAATGAGTCAGGGCTTCCCAAGTATGGCCTGTGGGCCACTTGCAGTATGTAAGATGATTTAAAAAGAAATGCAGGTGAGTCTTTGAAAATGTCCATGTTTATCTATATTAACACATACAAGGGAATAGGAACGTGTTCAGCCCAGATTTTGGAAGCTGAAGTTTCCTTAAAAATAAATAAATAAATAAAATGAAAGTTGATTTAAATGAGAAAATATTAACAAGACAACAATACAAGGGGTAAGTGGCTCTTCAGTCATTTGGCAAGTACTTATTGAGTGCCTGGTATACTCCAGCCGTTTTGCTGGGGGTTGGGAATATAGCAGTAAAGAAAGCAAGCACTGTTGTGCATCCTCCATGCTCATTAGAGAAGGAGACAGTAGATAAGTGAGCGGGCCATGTATCAGGTAGAAATGAGTACCAGGAAAACTATTGCATGGAAAGAGGATAGGGTGGGTCAGGAAGACACTTCGATTAGATGGATATGCCAGAAAGTTATGAGGAAGATTGTGAATGACCCAAAAAAGAGTTATCAGGTGAGGGATCAATAAACTTCTTTTCTAGCTTTTATCTGAGGTTCAGGGGTACATGTGCAGGTTTGTTACATAGGTAAATTGTGTGTCCTGGGGGTTTGGTGTGCGAATTATTGCATCATTCAGGTGATGAACGGAGTACCTGATAGGTAGTTTTTCGATCCTCACCCTCCCTGCCTCCTCAAGGAGACCCTGGTGTCTGCTGTTCCCTTCTTTGTTTCCGTGTATACTCAATGTTTAGCTCCCACTTACAAGTGAGAATATGTGTTTGGTTTTCTCTTTGTTAGTTCACTTAGGATAAAAGCCTCCAGCTCTGTTCATTCAACAAACTTTTTTTTTTTTTTTTTTGAGACAGGGTCTCATTCTGTCACCCTGGCTGGAGTGCAGTGGCACAATCATGGCTCGCTGAAGCCTTGCCCTCCCAGGCTCAAGTGGTCCTCCCATCTCCGCCTCCTGAGTAGCTGGGATTACAGGCTCATGTCACTACACCTGGCTAATTTTTGTATTTTTGTAGAGACGAGATTTGCCATGTTGCCCACGCTAGTCTCAAACTCCTGCGCTCAAGCCATCTGCCTGCCTCGACCTCGCAAAGTGCTGGGATTACAGGCATAAGCCACCGTGCCCAGCCTCAGAGTTTTTAATAAAAGGCCAGATAGTAAATATTTTAGGTTTTGTGGTACATGTATGGTCTCTCAGGATGGTGAAACTCTGCCGTTGTAATACTGAGGCAGCCATAGACAGTATGTAAATGAATGGGCATGACTGTGTTCCAGTAAAGTTTTCTTTATAAAAACAGGTGGCAGGCAATAGTTTGCACTTGATCATTCTGCCAGATCTCCCATGTTTCAGATCATGGCCTTGCCCATAACCTGTACATCTCAGCCCTTTCATATTTAGTGCCAACCCACTCACCCATCTTCCTAGGCATGGCCTTTGCTTCATTATCTTAGACGATTCTGTCAACCCAGGTGGGGTTGAATCTGAATCACCTCAAGTGCTCCAGACTTCAGGACCCTGGATAGAGAATGAGTGATGGAGATCCCCAAGGCCTTCTGGGCTACCTCCCCTAGGCCTTGACCTGGATTTCTACCCAGTCCTGGGTAGCTGAACCCCTTATTAAACAGCAGGCACCTTTTATTTTATGTTCCCCTAACCTACTTCGTGTGCCATTTCTGACCTTGAGCTGGTAAGGAGCACATGAAACGCAACTCACCCATCAGTGTTGGCTGACAAGGGGCAGCCGAGAGGAGACAGGCAGTTTGCACACAGACAGTCCTCCATGGCTATCCAGCCCCGCAGAGTTCCTGCCAGCCAGAGCATACTGTGGTTTCTTCCCACCCAGCCTTCTCTGCCTAAATCCAGGATAAATACCTGGTCCTCATTAGCACCGTAATTCACCCTGCACCACCTTCCTCAATCTGAATCAAAAAGGTTAATGTTGTTGAATCCTGAGACTCATTGATTTCAGCACTTACCCCAGGTTTCTGCTCCCCCGCTAAAAGCACAGGGCTCGTTTATCTTTCCTTGGTTGACCAGGCAAGTTGCTGACTAATGCCTTAATGCCAGCTAATTCTCAAAGATTTCCCAGAGTGACTGGACATGTGTTCCTCTAGTACTTTCTATAAATCCAGTTGATCTTGTATGTCTGGTTTTCTACTGACTCACTGCCTAGATGTGTCTGGGCTCCCCTCCTGTAATTTATCTTGGAAGCCCGTCTCAGGTTGCAATGTTAATTCAGGAAGAGAGAGATTTTTAACCAAGGTGATGTCCACAAAATACATTTTAATGAACTATCAGCTGTAGGGCCTCACTGTGAATTTGTTCATTCATTCATACGTTCTAGTCAGTCAACAGATGTTTGTTGGAAACCTACTGTGTGCCAGACATTTGAACCATTAACATTGCTGCCTTTGAGGAATATACAGATTAAGCCATCAAATAATGACATCTTCATGACATTGTCAGGAAAGAAATTTACATGCATATAATGCAGGAAACAGACATGCATATCACCCCTTCCTTTTTAAAGGACCAGGGAAAGCTTCCCTGGAGAAGTACCCATCCCATAACCATGTCTCAAGCAATCTCACTGGCACTAAGTAATCGTACCATCAGTTCCCCCTCCTTTTACGTAAAACTAGGAAAGAGATGGGCAGCAGGCTGGAGTGCCCTCTGCTCAGTGGTTTCCTGAGATTGAAAGAAGAGGGGGAATTAACTGAGTGAAAAAAAGGGGGTGGTGAACATTGCAAGCAGCAGGGGCTGCATGCACAAAGGCACTGAGGCAGGAGAAAACATGGCTTCTGCGGTAAATGAAAAGAGGCTTATGTGGACAGAGTGTGGCAAGGGATAAGCCAATAGAATCAGGCCAGAGAGGCAGGTGGGGGCCAGACCATGTGGGACCTTTAGAGCCAGGTTAAGGAGTCCAAGCTTATCCTATAAGCAATGGCAGCCTTTGAAAACTTTTCTATTAGAAAATGCCATGATGAGATTGCTTCAGTTTATAATCAGTTGCTTGGCAGTGGGAAAAAGAAAGTTTAAAAAAAAAAAGTAGAAGACTGTACCAGCCTGCTAGAGGAGGGGAAACATGATAGCTAGTATTTCCTGCTAGTAGATATGTACATGATAGCTCAGGTAATTACTTTCCACCAGGCTAAATGCCTCCTGTTGCTTTGTTGCTATTATTTTCTCTTGGTGTTGAGCTTTTCTGCAGCATACCTTATTCTTAGGCTTCGTGGCCCTGGGTTTCATGGAGAGACACTGTAAGCTGGATCTGGAACTGGACCTACAAACCTCCTTCTGCTATTCGGCAGGAATTTTCCAGGGCTCAGGCCATCAGGCTAGTGTAGCAAAGCGGTTGAAAGTGTGCACTTGAGGAGGCAGCAGAGCCTGAGTTCAATTTCCTGCTGTTTACTGGCCATGTGAGCTTGGGCACGTTGCTCAATTTATCTCTGCCTCAGTTTTCTCATCTGTAAAATGGGAACCATCACCCGCCTCAGCCTTTACTGTAAGGATTAAGCTGTGAAATGTGTAGCACCTTGCCTGACCCAGAGAAAGGGCTCGAGAAACGATGACAGTGATGGTGACCCAAGCTGCCCGGGTGACATTTCCACAAGTGGAGAGATGACATCTGTTTTGCTCACCACTGTGTCTTTTATTCCCGGTACAGTGCCTGGCACATAGTGAGAGCTCAGTAAGTACTTACTGAAGTAAGGCATGAAGGAGCAAATGAGTGCTCCGTGTTTGTCCCATAGAACACCACTGTGGCTGCAGTAACTGTGGTCCTTTATTTCTAAGTACCAGGAGAGTCACTGATATTTTACTGCATTTTTTTTGCATTCCCCATGTATTAAAAACATCTCAGGGCTTATTTCTAGATTGAGGACCAGTGGAGGGGTTTTGTCTTTACTTATGTCTTTTCACCTAGAGGCGTTTTCAGATTTCACCACCATGAAAATAGAAAACATTCCAAAGAGCTGGAGAGTTTATTTCAAAAGGACAGTGAGCTGTGGTAGGTTCTCATGAATCCTAAGGTTGGCTCAGCTGCTTCTCCATGTAAACTGGAGGTGCCTGCACAAATATCAAGGATCTGTGTTTGGAAGCCTGGCCGGCCAGAGGGACATTCACACATCACACCTGTCTGGCTGTATGCTGGCTTCCACGCAGCCTGGGAGAAGGTCTGGATCCCATGCAGTCCCTTGATGTCATCGAGCAGATACCTAGTCTGTTCCCATTTTCCATGAGAGAGGACAGGGAGGTAAGTTCTGCAGGCGTCCGCATTCCTTCCCGGTTCCATGACCACGCCTGGTATCCTGTGGGCTCCAGTGGTGATGCATGTGAACTCTGAGGTCAAATGGCCTGGGTGCAAATCCCTGTTTCTTTTACCTGTGGACTGTTTAACCTAGGCCAAGTCACTTAACCTCTCTGTTCATCTTCCTCTGTAAAATGGGTGATAATGATAATATGTACATCATGATGACGTTGGGAAGGCAATCTGAGCTGATGTGTAACAAGTGCCTCAGCAAGTAACTCCTATACCCTATACTTATTATTGTTATTATCATCATGATTATTAGACAAATTGCCCAAGTTTTGAGAAGTTTATTCCATTGTAAAACGGAGCTACTGCTGCCTATTTTAGGGGGGTTGTGAGGATTAGGTGGATAGCATATATAAAATAGGTATAGTATACCAAACATGGTTATTATTGTAGCTGTTGTTTTATTTCTCAGTTTGAAATTTTGGGGTTCGACTGGCATATTTTTATTGTGGCATAAAAATAAAAACATAAATAATAACATTAAAATATGTTGTCTGGATGTGGTGGCGCACGCCTGTAATCCCAGCAATTTAGGAGGCCAAGGAGGGCGGGTAACTTGAGGTCAGGAATTCGAGACCAGCCTGGCCAACATGATGAAAGCCTGTCTCTACTAAAAATACAAAAAAAAATTAGCCAGATGTGGTGGTGCATGTCTGTAATCCCAGGTACTTGAGAGGCTGAGGCAGGAGAATCGCTTGAACCCAGGAGGTGGAGGTTGCAGTGAGTGGAGATCGCACCACTGCCCTCTACCCTGGGCAACAGAGTGAGACTTCATCTCAAAAAACAAGTTATATTTAATATGCCAAAAGTATATTCAATTGAAATTAGTGGCGCTTAATACATTCACAGTGGTATATGACCATCATCACTATCTAGTTACAGACATTTTAGTCACCCCAGAAGGAAAACCTGTATGCATTAAGCAGTCACTCCTCATTCCCCTCTGACCCCCAACCCCTGGCAACCTCCAGTCTGCTTTCTGTTTCTGTGGATTTGCCAACTCTGAATATTTCATATAAATGGAATCATACAATATGTGGGTATTTCATGTCTGGCTTCTTTCACTTAGCATTATGTTTTCAAGGTTCATCTGCATTGTAGCTTGCATCAGTAGTTCATCTCTTTCTATGGCTGACTAATTTCCCATTGTCTGGATAGACCTCATTTGGCTTTATCCATTCAGCAGGTGATGGGCATTTGGGCCGTTACTACTTTGGGCTGTTGTGAATAGTGCTGCCATGAATAGCATGTCCAAGTTTTGTTTGAACACCTGTTTTCCATTCTTTTCAGTATTACAATGACTCTTAACATATGTGGTTCAGCTACTTAAGAGAAAAAGGGAAGAAGTAATAAGATACAGTAGAAAAACAGGGGATTTCAGCTTCTGTAGATGTGTATCTTTCTTTTGTTTTATTTTATTTTTTTGCCACCCTCTAGAGGGCCAGCCAGGGAACAATCACAGAGAGGTTGGTCTTGGTTTGGTCTCTAACTCTTGGGTTCGTCAACGTCCCAAGGACCACAGCCTCCCTGGGAAAACCTTTGATGACTGCACATTGCAGCCTGGGGAAGCCTGCCACCCTTCTCCCTCACTCAGAGCCAAATACAAAACAAGGGCTACCAGACAATCAAGCGATTACTATGTGGCAGACACTGGATTGACTCTTCCACACCCATGATCTCATCAAATCTTTGCCCAACTCAGACAAGGAAACTGAGGCTCAGAAGGATAAACCTGCAAGGTGGTACTGCAAGGGCTAAGGAGTAGAGATGAGCTTTAAACCTATTTCACCTTTTGCTGAATGATGTTTCTGCAGAACAGCAGCACATCAAGCTATCACTCAGTTGGGCTCGTCTCAGCTGGACCTGCTGATGTATCTGCCTTAGCATGAAAGGAATTCTATCTGAGTTTGTGAATTCCATTCCAGGAACCTGGCACAGACTCGGAGATTGCATTCAACCTTTGTCCCTGTGTGCATTGAGCAACTATAATATGCCAGACATTGTGCTAGCCAAGCCTTGCTCACCTGAGGTTCCTCATTTGAGCCACAAAACACAGGAAGCGGGCAGAGTGCCTGTGTTTTTGATTCTAGCAAGGATGGTATGTGACTAGTACACTCTTAATGCATAGAGGGAAGCTAATCCAGGATGTACGTGGATGCCTCGGAACACCAAAGCTCCTCTCTCACAGGGATTTTGTCTTCATCTTCACTGTTTCCCCAGCATCTGAAACAGCACCTGACTCATAGTAGGTGTAACATAAATGTTTGCTGAATGAGTACATGGAGATAGTGTGGTGTGCACAAATCTGCCTTCATCTACCACACGTCCTGTTTGACAATTTATAATACTGTTTTTACAATGATCCTGTTTTTACAATGCAGCCATTTAAATACTCAGAGACCTGGCACTGAAAATAATTCATCAGTGAGCAATGAACTTGTATCAGCATCTTCCCGGCAGAGTTTGTGTGATCAGATCCCAGATGACATTTGTGACTAATTTGGTTTTTTTTGTTTGTTTGTTAGTAAAACACTGTATCAGCCACCATAGGAACACAGAAGGAGTAGGACTAAGGTATTGCCCCTGAGTAAATACCTCTCTGGGAAAAGAAAGAAATACCTGTAAATGAATAGCTTTTACCCAAGAAGCAGGAGGTATGAGCTCACGTAGAGTCAAATAAAACCTGGGCTTAAATGTCCTCACTGAAATGGGCCCATACAACTCAAAGTGATAACCAGCTGTTGAAAAAGCATAATTCATGTCTCAAGTCAGAAATGAACATAGTCGGCCAAGTGTGGTGGTTCACGCCTGTTATCCCAGCACTTTGGGAGGCCGAGGCAGGCGGATCACCTGAGGTCAGGAGTTTGGGACCAGCCTGGCCAACATGGCAAAACCCCATCTCTACTAAAAAGTACAAAATTTAGCCAGGTGTGGTGGTGGACGCTTGTAATCCCAGCTACTCAGGAGGCTGAGGCAGGATAATCTCTTGAACCTGGGAAGCAGTGGTTGCAGTGAGCCGAGATCACGCCACTACACTCCAGCCTGGGCAAAAGGGTGAGAGTCTGTCTCAAAAAAAAAAAAAAGAAAAAGAAAAGAAATGAACACAGTCTTTGTCACATAGGAAGATGCTCAGCAAATGCTTATGGCAGGGCCTGACTTGCTGAAGAATTGGGAAATTGTATTTACCAGGAAAGCTAATAGAGCTTGCAGAATCTTAGAGTTATGAAAGAGCACGGAACATTTAGAAAACTTCAAGTAATTCCAAAGATTGAGTAGGCAGGATGCAGGAAGAGAAAGGAAAGAAAAGGAGAAAGGAAAAGGAAAGAGAAATGGAAGAGAGAGAGAAAAAAAGGGAGAGGAGGGAAGAAAGGAGGGAAAAAGAAAAGAAATTTAATTCACAGCTGCAAGAGTAACACAGCTAATACTAAGTGTTTACTGTACACCAAGTACCCATGCTAACAGCTTAACCTGACATCATTCCTTCTAACCCAAAAACAACTCCACAAGGCATGTCATACTGCGATTCCTGCTATTAAAAAGGCAACAGTGCTGTTCAGAAAAATTGTCGTCTGCCCAAGATTGGGCAGTTAGTGAGGGCAGAGCTCAGCCTGTTCTGCTATTGAGTAAGATGCCAGCCTCCTTCCTCTCCCAAAAGAGAACTGGAAGTTAAATTGGCCATATTTTTAATGATTTTTGAATATTTGTTTTCAGGCTACAAAGCCATTTTTGCTCAATTAAAATTTTACCTAGTATAAGGGTGGAAGTGAATCCTCAGTAAGGAAACCTCAACTGAGGTGTCTTGAGGCCCCAGCTGCCCAGCCCCAACCTGGGGTTCCCCAAGATGCAGCTTAAAAATTGATGATCTATATGATAATGTCTCATTTAAATCATTTCTGAAGTTTTCTTTGCCTGGGAACTGTCAAGTTACTTCAAGGCCTGTGTCCTCTGTTTAAAAAGAAAAAATATGTTGAAAAATCCTTTTGAAATTTCTCATCAGCCCTCTGAGATAAACAAGTAACCTTGGAAATCTATGGGTAAAGAGTATACTGGACGCAGCATGTCCTGATCCTCTAGAATCTATCTCTGTGTTGCAGAAACGGCAGTGTTTGTTTTTCCATGGTGCGTATGACTTCTTGCCTGTGTTGCAATGCATTTTGACCTTGTTCCAATACAGACAGGCCAGTGAATGTGGCAAGCTGCCCAAGGAGAATGAGATGCTTGGTGATAGTATCAACTGTCCTTCAAGCTCAATCTCACCTTGGGGCTGAAATCCAAACTGACCCAATCCCAAAGTTCTGGGAGCTAGAGATCCTTGCTGTATCCTACTCCTGGCACAGTACAGACTCTAGTCCTGGAGAATTCATGATAATAAAAATAATAACAATATTAAGAGCTGACATTCTAGCATTCTGTGGGCTAGGTTACCCTAGCTGTACTAGATCTCTCTTGTTTTCACTGGCTCAACACTCATTACCCCACTTCTGATACCAGTTTCTGTATCAGCTAGAATTTTGTAGTTGCAAGCAACAGATTATTCCTTCTTATTTCATTACATCAACTCTATAAAGTAAATAGTGTTATTATCCTCAATTTTAAAAATGACAAAATTGAGCATCGACTAGCTAAAAATGACCTGCCCAAGGCCACACAGCCAATAAGTGGTGGAACTAGGACTCAAACCTACATTTCTCTGATGTCAGATCTGCATTATTTTAACCACTCCAAATTCTGATACATTAGTGTTGGTGTGTTAGGAAGACCTGTGTGGTGAAATGGAAATGGACAAATTAATATTATAGGTCATGGTGATTATTTGAATAAACCCAGGGCAGGATGAATGGTGTTCTCAGCCATAAGCACAAAGACAAAGGTCAGCATGTCAGTACAGTTCAGTGCCATTCAATGGTTATTGATACTCCAGCCCTTCCCAGTGGAACTGACATTGAGCCGGCTTTTGCAAAGGCAAGCAGGAGTTTTCTAGGCAAAGGTGTAGGAAGGATGTTTCTGGCATTAGGGATGGTATGGACAAAAGCCCTCATTCTGTCCTGCAACACAGTTGTACTGAGCAGTTTCTGTGGGCTACAGTGAAATGGGCCTGGGGACCCAAAGAGAAATAGGCATAAGGCTGATGGAACCTGTCATGTTCCTGTCCTCTGTGCTGGACAGTTGGGGAACATAGATGACCCAGATAAAGTTCTTGTCCTCAGGTAGCTTACAGTCAAGCAACTTGAACATACCTAACTTAAATTTTTGCTGGGAACCGCAAGTGTGTAAGAATTGCACTGTCACAGCTTGGTAGGAAACTAGCAAGGGGTGGGCATGCCTTTCCCTCTGCATTTCTAGCGAAGAATATAGAAACTTCTTTCCAAGGAACTCCAGCTACTGGGCACCTGCTATGCACCAGGCACTGCATGTACCATACCCACAACACAAAAGTAAGTCATAGACCATTGTTAAATGGTCCCATTTGGCAGATTAGAAAACCAAGGCTCAGTGAGCCTGAGGAACTTACTCAAAATCAAACAGCAAGTAAGTGGCAAGCCTCAGAGAGAAACTACTGTAAACACCTCTCTGAAAACAGCTTTCCTGGTAGCCGTGTCTTGGCTTTCCTACTTAAATTGCGTTTACTTTTAAGATTCAATCTTTCGATGCCCTCTAAAGTGGACCTCCCCTGGTTCCCCGAAGACCAAATCAAATAACTGGCTGTAATCAATCATTGTATGGGAATGCAGAATTTGGTTAACTAAATGTTCTGCACGTTTGAGATGCCTCATGGCATACGAGGACAAGCAGACTTAAGAGAATCAAAATACAATTAAATAGACTTCATATACATATGTGCACATGTGCATGCACAAGCATGCACACAGACGATCCCCACCCTCCCCCCGCCCCACCCACCAAGCGGAATGTCAATTTAGTTCATTCATGATTCCGGTGGCGTCCTGGGTTCCTGCGTGGCCCCTGGGTGCTGATTCTTGTCAGTTACCTTTCCTTTACAGCCGTCTGAAGGAAGGGCTGGTGTGTTAAGAGTTCTCATTGATGGAACATCAGATAAACTGCCTCTTAGAAAGGCATATGTATGTTTAAAATGAAAAATGTGTTTCTTACAAATGTCCTGTGAAAGCACTGAGGCTTTGTGAAATAGTTTGCCGGTCCATTCAAATGCAATCAGTGTGTTTTAATGCCACATCATTTTTGGCAGTACAAAAAGGTAAATCCAATTAAAACTGATAGGGTTGTATCATCCAGGTAGTTCTCCAGTTTGCTGCCTGTCTTTGTAGAAGGCGGTACTGTCCCCTTGGTGTCCCCAGCATACTTTTTGTAGCCTCCCCTGAATGCCCGTGCTTCAATTCATCTGCTGTCTCACTTCATATCACAGGGACCTACCTATAGGTCTGCCTCCCCCAGTGTTCTGTGCGTTCCTTGAGGACAGGTGCCACAACCGTCTTACCCACTCCTGTCCCAGGCGTTTGTCACAGGGCCTGACCTATTGAAGAAGTGGAAGTCGTATTTTTCCCAGGAGACCAAACAGTGCTTGCACAGTCTTAGAGTTATGAAAGAACACAGAATATTTAGAAAACTTGAAGTAATTCCAAAGATTGAGTAGGCAGTGCCGGGTCACAAACAACCTTGTGTGCCTTACCAAGGGGTAAGGACATTGTCCTTCAGATGATGGAGAGCCGTTGAAGGTACTGAGTCAAAGGGTAACATGGTCAGACTCATGTTTTAGGTAGATCCTGCAGCTGCTTCCTGGAGGACGAGGTAGAGAGGAGCCTGGAGGCCGGGCCAGCATTTTATCCAGTTCACTTTTCCTCAGTTGCTCATGGTGGCTGGAATTATGCCTGTGGAGTCCAGGAAAACATACTCTTTAGCATTTTTCATACCTTTTCCCCGTATCTTAGCAAAATAAGTCTCTGTAAATTTGGACTACTTTTTAAACTTAAAGAAAAAAGTCAACTTTTATTTTAGATTCAGTGGGTACATGTGCAGGTTTGCTCCAGGGGTATACTGTGTGATGCTGAGGTTTTGGGTATGAAGGCCCCCATTACCCAGGTAAGTGAGCATTGTACCCACTAGGTTATTTTTCAGCCTTTGCCCTCCTCCTCTCCCTTCTCTAGTAGTCCCCAGTGTTTGTTTCCATTTTCAAGTCCATGAGAACCCAATTTTTAGCTCCCACTTATAAGTGAGAACATGTAGTATTTAGCTTTCTGTTCCTCTGTTAATTCACTTAGGACAGTGGCCTCCATCTGCATCTATATTGCAGCAAAGAACATGATTTTGTTCTTCTGATGGCTGCACAGTGTTCCATGGTGTATATGTACCTCATCTTCCTTATCCAGTTCACCATTGACAGGCACCTAGATCGATCCCACATCTTTACTATTGTTAACAGTGCTTCAGTGAACATACAAGTGTGTGTGCTTTGACTGCATTTGAATCAGGGATTTGCCTTTTTTCCACTTCCTTTGCTCTTGTCTCTTCTTCGGCGAGTCCTGCACTTGGCCTTTATTCACTGTTGCTCTGCAACCCTGGACTTCCCTGATTTTTCCAGTAGGTGAGAAGATGTCAATAAGGTCCTTGCATAAACTCTCTGGAGTGTGGAGGAGAAAGCAGTGGCAGTGTCTCCTCCTCCCCCAGATAAGCCCTGGGGAAAGATGTGTTAGAATCCACTCACAAGATGGAAGGATGGGTTAGAATCCTTTCACGAGATGGAAGGATGGGTTAGAATCCATTCATGAGATGGAAGGATGGGTTAGAATCCATTCACGAGATGGAAGGATGGGTTAGAATCCATTCACGAGATGGAAGGATGGGTTAGAATCCATTCACGAGGTGGAAGGATGGGTTAGAATCCATTCACGAGGTGGAAGGATGGGTTAGAATCCATTCAGGAGGTGGAAGCATGGGTTAGAACCCATTCACGAGGTGGAAGGATGGGTTAGAACCCATTCACGAGGTGGAAGGATGGGTTAGAATCCATTCATGAAATGGAAGGATGGGTTAGAATCCATTCATGAGGCAGGGGGAGGAGGAAACTTGTTGGACTTCAGATTTTACAGGCGCACAGGAAAAAGACACACACCCTGGACAGAGGTTCTACCTGTGTCAACTCCTGTTGTGCAACTTACACTCAACAGCAGTCCCCTCGAAGGGAATTAGGAGGCTTCAGAAGGCAGCTGCAGTTTCCTGTTTGTTTCCTGCGTCTGTGTCTACAGAAATGGATCACATTCCCGAAGTTTATTCACCACGGGGAAAGTGGGATTGAAAACAGTTCAGGCTCTGGCCCTGGGGCACTGAGGTCTGCGTCTCCCCTCCACCACTCATAAGACCTGGCACAAGCTATGAAATCTCTTCCAATCTTAGTTTATTAATCCTCAAATGAGTATTCCCTGGATGGGTTATTGTAAAATTAAAGGAGGATGAGCACTTAACACTTGGTGAGCAACAAAGGGAAATCTTTCTGCAATTGTTATTATGAAGCATTTTCTCATGAGTATCCTGACTCTGGGATTCCTTCCCCCAAATCACCCCCCAGTTCACTGGGCAAAGACATAGGGAGGAGCATTCCTGGCAGAGGGTATGGAATGGGCAGAGATGTGGATACAGAAATGGATGATGGGCCAGACACAGGGCCTCATGTCTGTGGTCCCAGCACTTTGGAGGCTGAGGCGAGCAGATCACCTGAGGTCAGGACCAGCCTGGCCAACATGGCGAAACCCCATCTCTACTAAAAATACAAAAAAAAAAAAATAGCTGGACATTATGGTGCATGCCTATAATCCCAGCTACTCAGGAGACTGAGGCAGGAGAATCTCTTGAACCCAGGAGGCAGAGGTTACTGTAAGCGGAGATTGTGCCACTGCACTCCAGCATGGGCGACAGAGCGAGACTCTACCTCAAAAAAAAAAAAGTGAATGATGGACTGAGCCCTTCCTATGGGGCAGGTGCTGTCTGTGCTGAGCATAGAAGCCACAGAGATGAACTCTGCATATCGGGCCTCCACTTGGGCATGCATTAAGCAGTGAATATTTACTGAGCACCTTCCATGTGTCAGGTCCTGGAGGAACAGAATGGAATTGGACTCAATGCCTGTTCATCCCAGGACTACAGCCATGGTCCTGAAAAGCACTGTCCAAGGTGCTGCCCCATAGTCCAGATGCTGGTTCTGTTGGCAGACAGATGGGCACCAGCTGCTCCAGGCACAGGAGAGGATGGTTCTGCCCCTACCCCGTTGCTTGACAGAAGGTCCTTTCCATCTCCGTGTGAGCCGCCTTTGTTTTCCAGGGTCCGCTGGTAGTTGGTCCTTTGGGGAACCCAGAAGGACCCTGCTTAAGCCCATCAGCCTGCTGGAGAAGCCAAGAGCCTGCCAGCTCTGCAAGACATCCCAGCTCCATCACTTTTGCAATTTCCTTCTCCCTCCCCATGCTCCTGGCAGCCACAGGCTTGGTTTCTGTGCAATGGAGTGAGTCTCGGGCAACTCTTAGAGAAGCTCATTCTATGTAGTTTGCTTTCTGAAATTAAAGACTTAAAAATAATCCTAGAGTGAACAATTCCATATCTGCAAATTTGATCCTACAGAAACCTATCATGCCCACATGTGAAAAGATAGTTATGCAAGGGTGTTCAATGGAGCAATATCTGTAAGAGGGAGAAAATGGAAATGACCTAAGTGTCCATCACTAGGGCATTGGCTATATCCATTCTTTTTGTTTGTTTGTTTGTTTGTTTTTGAGACAGAGTTTCACTCTTGTCACCCAGGCTGGAGTGCAATGGCGCAGTCTCAGCTCACTGCAACCTCTGCCTCCCAGGTTCAAGCGATTCTCGTGCCTCAGCCTCCCAAGTAGCTGGGATTACAGGTGCCCACTACCACGCCCGGCTAATTTTTTTTGTATTTTCAGTAGAGACCGGGTTTCACCACGTTGGCCAGGATGGTCTCAATCTCTTGACCTCATGATCCGCCTGCCTTGGCCTCCCAAAATGCTGAGATTACAGGCATGAGCCACCACGCCCAGCCGGCTGTGCCCATTCTATAGGATCCTGTGCAACCATTAAAAGGATGAAGTCTGCTTGTACATGCTGATGAGTCGGAGAAGCAGCATATGTCATTACACAAAAATCCATGTATATACATGTTCCCGTTTATGTAATAACAAATGGATATAAATATAATAGCATCTACCTCTTAGGGTTGTCATGAGGATTAAGTGGGTTAATAGATGCAAATACCACATAGGAAGCATTCAAGTGTTAGGTGATGATGATGTTGCTATTGCTGGTATTTCAATCTTTATCTTGCTGTGATCTAAGCTTTCATAATGATTTTAAAAGCATAGGAGAGGGGTACAATAGGTCCTGCCATTATCTTGTTTTCTATACATTGGGTTGATCACAGGAGGGTGAGCTTTTTGCCTCTGTGGAGTGTGCAGTTCTCCTGTAGTGGCACAGCCCTTGATGGAGCCATGTGCCTGGGGTCACCAACTCATCTTCATTTGCTCAGGACCATCCAGTTTTAAAACTAAAAGTCCTGTGTCGTGGGAACTCCCTCAGTCCTGGGCAAACCAGGACAGTTGACCCCTTCCATGTGTGGCCCTGGCAGCCCAGTTGATTTAGGAAATATACAGACACATGGTCGTTAATGTTTTTAATGTGTAACAGGAAAAAAAATAACATACAAGTGGTACATCAGAATGGAATATTATTCAGCCTTAAAAAGGAAAGAAATTCTAAGGTATGATACAATATGGGTGAGCCTTGAGGATACAGTGCTAGTTAAATAAGTCAGCCAGCAAAACAAAAATCCTGTACAATTCCACTTATGTCAGGTACCTAGAATAGTTAAAATAGTAGAGAGGAAGTAGAATGGGGGTTGCCAGGGGCCATAGAAGAGAGAAATGGAGAATTATTATTTAACAGGTAGAGAGTGTCAGTTTTGCAAGATGAAAAGAGTTCTGGAGATGGATATTGGTGATGGTTGCACAACAATGTGAATCCATCTAGTACCACTGAACTGTACACTGAAAAATGGTTAAGATGGTCTACAGACGTATCACCCTGAATGCACCTAACCTTGTCTGATCTCAGAAAAATGGTTAAGATGGCAAGACTCTCTCTCCAAAAAAAAAAAAAAAAAAATGTATATCAGATATCCTAAACATTGGTGCATAAGATAAAGCTAAAATGGTATTTAAATTAAATATACATACGAAATAACTTAAAGATTATGGGTACACTAGAAGCAGAAGTTGCTTAGACAACTGTTGTTGTCTATTCTCAGCTCAGATTGAAAGTGCCTCAACCCTCAACTTCCTCAACTTGCCTGACTTCACAGTCCCTCATGCACCAGCATAGTCTTTCCTTTGTTTTTGTTTTTTGTTTTTGTTTTGTTTTGTTTTGTTTTGAGACAGAGTTTCACTCTTGTTGTCCAGGCTGGAGTGCAGTGGTGCCATCTCGGCTCACTGCAACCTCCACCTCCCCGGTTCAAGCGATTCTCCTGCCTCAGCCTGGGATCACACGCGCATGTCACCACCACACCTGGCTACTTTTTTTTTTTTTTTTTGAGATGGAGTCTCGCTCTGTCGCCCAGGCTGGAGTGCAGTGGCGCAATCTCAGCTCACTGCAAGCTCTGCCTCCTTGGTTCACGCCATTCTCCTGCCTCAGCCTCTCTGAGTAGCTGGGACTATAGACGCCCACCACCACGCCCAGCTAATTTTTTTTTTTTTTTTTGTATTTTTAGTAGAGACGGGGTTTCACCGTGGTCTCAATCTCCTGACCTCGTGATCCACCTGCCTCGGCCTCCCAAAGTGCTGGGATTACAAGCGTGAGCCACCGCGCCCGGCCACCTGGCTAATTTTTGTATTTTTAGTAGAGACGGGGTTTCACCATGTTGGTCAGGCTGGTCTTTAACTCCCGACCACAAATGATCCACCCGCCTCGGCCTCCCACAGTGCTGGGATTACAGGCATGCCTGGCCTCCCCATAGTCTTTCATGTGTGTTTCTGCCCCACAATGGCTCGTTCATTGCAGTCCAGGAGGACTTACTCTGGTGTCCCCTGGGCTCTGTGCACACCTGGCAGCATCAGAGGTTTGAAATCCTGAATCCTGACATTCACAAAATCCTGCATATAACTTTGGCCTTAGTCCTGCCGCCTCATCATTGGGCTGTGAGCACCTCTGGGTCCTTGACAGTATCCTGCAGTCGGGAAGGGGTTCTGGGGCATGAGTGCCAGGTGAGCACCAGGAGCCCAGAGAGATGCAGTTGGCTTTGTGTTGGGCTCCTTCCTAGTGGAAGCTGAGCAGGCTTCATCTCTTGTCACTTGACACCAGCAAACAGGCATTGCTTGCTTGCTTCTGTGTGCCCAGGGCACCTTTTCCATACAGCCTGGGCTCCTGGGTGCTGTGGGAACCTGAGAACTCTGCCCTCTCTTCCTTCATATCTTCATGTCCAGAGCTGTTATATAGATAAGACACACACACAATGGTGCCATGGCCCTCTGGGAGCCAGTCCCTATGTCTGACACCAGCCGGGAAGAGACCTTGGACAAATCCCTGGGAAGGGGCCTTGGACATCTCTTAAACTATGCTCTGCAGAACATTCCCTGGGTCTTATGCACAGAAAGCCTTCCAAGTTCAAATCAGGTTGGGTCTTTACACTGTTTTCCACAGTTCAAGGTGTCTTAAGCTTCTGATGTTCTAGATGGCAGTAATAATGCTATTATACAATAGCTGACATTTATCAAGGGCTTACTATATGCCAAGTACTGTGGCACAGGTATTAGGTGCATTGTTTTTATTTAATACTCTCAAGACCTAAGGCTTATTGAAATGAAAGTAATTCATTCATAGTCCGGGCTCTCCAGAAGAAACCATGAGTAGCAGATAAAGATGGAAAGTAGAGAATTAACTACTGATAGTCACACATGACTTAGAGCAATGCTTCTGAAACTTTAAAGAGCACATGCATCATCGGGAATCTTGTTTAAAAACACATTTTTGCTCAATAGATATTGAGTGAGCCCTGTTGCTCAGTAGGTATTGGGTGGGGCCTGAAGTATGGCATTTCTAATAGCAGTGGGCTGCAGACCAGGCTATGAATAGGAAGACATTATCGCACCTGTATTTTTTTTCTTCTGCACTTGAAATGGAATACATTCATTTATTCACTCACTCACTCATTCATTCACTATCATTTGTAGAGGCAGTCTCGTAGTAGAGAACACAAGCTGTGACATTTGTCCCCAGGTCCCAGTTCTGGTTCTGGTTCTGCACTTTACTAAATGGATGATTTATCTGAGGCTCGGTTGCCCGTCTGTAAAATGAGAGTGAAGTGAAATTCCTTTTTTTTTTTTTTTTTTGAGACAGCGTCTCACTCTTTCACCCAGGTTGGAGTGGAGTGGAGCCATCTGGGTTCACTGCAACCTCCACTTCCCAAGTTCAAGCAATTCTCCAGCCTCAGCCTCTCGAGTAGCTGGGACTACAGGTGTACATGCCCACACCTGGCTAATTTGTATTTTTAGTAGAGACAGGGTTTTACCATGTTGGCCAGGGTGGTCTCAAACTCCTGACCTCAAGTGACCCACCTGCCTCGGCCTCCCCAAGTGCTGGAATTACAGCATGAGCTACCACACCCAGCCAAAATTTACACTTTTTAGCATCATCGTGAATATCAAATGCAATAAAATGTGGCAAAAGTCTTTCCCCATGGCCTAGGGCATGGTGCACATTTAGTAAATGGCTGGGACTTGGGAGATTATTGTATTACCCATTTTTTTATTCATTTCAAACAAGGTTCTCATATGGCTCCCAGTAAGTTTATTTTAACATTTATTTCTTACTTATTTCAGCAGACTTCCCAGTGGCTCCAATGGTGGTAGCAACAGGCCCCAGTTATCCTCAGGAAGCAGAGGAACTGGCATAGACCAAGAGACATGATTTTCTAATCATTTCAGCAAAAAGTAGGAGGAAATTGATGATGAGACAGATACAAGGGATGAACTATGGGAACCATTTGGCAAATGACTCCACCAGAAAAGGAGAGTGAGAAACGTGTGTGAGCGGAAGAGAGAGAGAGAGAGAGAGAGCGAGAAACTGGAACGGGGTAAAACATCAACAGATCGCAAGCTGTTAATTATCTGGAGAGAACTAAATATTATGTAGGCAATTATCGACAGGCGTCTGAAAGCAACAATAGGAGAATTTGGTCCTCAGCCAAATTCCATCTCCCTTTGGAGAAGGACTAGGGGGATGGGCTTTAGCATTCAGAGCAAGCATTTCACACAGAGGGAGAGCGAGGGGCCTGGGCCCCTAGGAAGAGGGGTAGGCAGGGGTCCCCCCGCCCCACCCTTCCAGACAATCCATCAGGATCCTTTGCCAAGCACACAGCGTTTGGCTTTGAAAGGCGGCTTTGCCCTAAAGCTCTGGGCCTTGAAACCTCAGCCCCCTCCTCATCCACCCTCCCTCCCCCAATATGTCATCTTTTGAGACGATTTCATGTGGAAGCATCGCTAAGTAAATTCGCTAAATGCCTATTCATCCCCGTCAGATGGGGACTCGGTGAAGCGGTAAATGTGAAAATGGCCCCAGCTCACAGCCCTGAAAGGCGCTTTCTGGGATTGCCAAATGGAACTGCAGCCGCTGACCCTGGGAGGCCTGAGGCTTCACGAGAAGGGGGCCCAGGAGCCCCGGCCCGGCCCCTTCAATCCTCCCACTAAGGGTGTCTGAGAGACCTTATTTATTATTCCAACTGCCGGGGACCCATTCAGAGGTTAACTTGTCCCGTATTCATCAGGACAACAATAATGAACTGTCGTGGAGAGTGGTGAGGGGGTTGGTAAATAAGAGCTGTTAAAACGCAGAGTTGGAATGGGCCTCTTTATGGTTTGGAGAGAAACATTGCTTAAATTTTTTTTATAGGCCGATTTAGTTTCCACCTCTCCCAGCAACTTATTAAAGAGGCCCTGTCCCCACAAACTACAGGTAACAGAGTCGGAGGCACCAGTGGACTTTACCTTGTCATGCACGATGGGGTTTAACCACGCAGGAGATGCACCATTATAGGGACACGTGGGGTTAGCCCTTCGTGAACATCCCCTGGGTTCACCTCTATGCCCATCAGCAAGGTTTAGCTTTCCGTGTGTGTGTTGTATTCAACTCCCTGCAGACACACGGGGTTTTTCTGGCACCTGCCACTGCTAGAATGGCTGGTTTTGAATTTCTGTTTATTTTAGTCATAGGATGGGACATGAGCAGCACTCATTTTCACTGCAGCATCTCTTAACTGCTTTGTGCCCCCTCCGCTGGAATTATGAGTTGGTCAACATGAGTCATCCAATGAGAGAACAGGGGCTTGGAGTGGCAAGACTGCAGAGTCACAGGGAAATAAGGGAGGGGGTGAGCAGTAGGGGCAGCTCAGACCAAAGAGTTGGGAGGCAGATAGAGCAGGACGACGTGCATTGATTGTGCACCTACTGTGTGCCCTTTAAATCCACCCAGTTGTCCATTCAGTATATATGCATGATGGACCTACTAGGTGCTGGGCATGTTTAATTCTCAACCTAGGTGCATTCAGAGAAAGCTACCATTCAGTAAGGTTAAATGACATCCTTGGACACACAGCTGACTCAGTCATGGAGTTGGGATCTGTCCCCAGATCTTTCGGTTTCTGCCCAAGCATTGCTTTCTAAGGCACTGTCCTGCTTCTCAAAGGTCTAGCTTCTATTATAACCCCAGAGATGTTTTTTATCTTTCTGCTCTCTTCTCTGTTCCTCCCATTTGAAACAATAGTTAACGCTCTCCTTCGAAGTAAAAATGCCGAAGCAGGGAAGGCTGGTGATAAAGGAGCTGTCACATCAGCACCATTTACCTGTTCGGGTTTATTCAGCAGAAGAGGCGACTGCGTTTCTGGCAGATGGAGACCCGTGTGACTGCCTTTTAAAATACTGTCACAGCTGTATGCGCAAGCTGATTAGCTGTGACTACACTGCTAGTGCCGAGATTGATGGCGATAAATTTGGGATAACAATGCTGGCAACAATGTCACTCGTTTGTATTGGACTTCATATTTTTTAAAGCTCTCTCAATCAGTAGCCCCGTGGTTATCAAGGACTTGGTATCTGTCCATTCATTGATGCATTCATTGCTCAAAATGCATTTGAAGGAGTCAGTTTGAATGCACATCACTTTGATTCATTTGTTTATTCAACAAATATTAATATAGCTCCTACTGTATGCCAGTGTTGAACAAATCCAGCTGGGCTCTGTCCTCATGGAGCTTACATTCTAACGTAAGCAAGGTCAATGCTTTCAGCTGGTGATACAAGAGTGAAGTATTATAAACAGAGTGATGTAATAAAGGTGGGGAGAGAGCGGGAGGCAGGTACTACTTTAGGTTAAGTGGTGGGAAAAGGTCTCTCTAAAGAGGTGGTATTTGAAAGGAGACCTGATGACAAGGCCAAGCCAGCAATACTGGGAGAAATTTCCCAGGCAAGCAAATGCAAAGGTCCTGAGGTTGCTGTGCATTTAGCTTTGGGCTGACTTGCTGTTTGCCAAGCCCATGCCAGGCACTGGAGATTCCCAAACAGGTGGAGCACCACACTTGCCCTCACAGAGTCTCCAGTATATTGGAGTATAGAGGAGAGAAATGCACAAACAGCCCATTTTAACATAGTGTGATAGAGTCAGTGATGGTGACATAAAAATGGCGATATAAAGAGGATGCCTCATGTACCTGTGTGCAAATGATCAGAGAAGGTGCTTCGAGCAGACTGACATAATCGGTGAAACTTGATTTCTGTGACAAAGACAGTACCCATGGTCTCTGGCCTGACTCTCCCCTTGGTTTGTTTCCACAGGACAAATGACCAGTTGGTGGCGTTTCTCTCCCGATACCGAGATATGAATTTCTTGAAGTCACACGGCCGGGACAATGCAAGGTAGCACCTCAACCTCTACCCCTGTACAAAATGGAAATGAAAATCTGAGCGATCATTTGGGGAATTTTCTAGGCTGGTTTCACGCAACCACAGAAAGGTTGAAGGTGGGAGAAAGGCTTGGCACCAGCTGTCCTTCACCCTGTCTGTGTGGGATCTGAAGTAGTCCCTCCTATCAGCCAAGAACAAAGATAACCATAGATGTTTCTCATAGTGTTACACACAGCCCTTTTGATTACTTCCCCCAGGGACTTCCACGAGTCCAATATCTCATTGCAGCAACCTTTTCAGTAGGGCACCCACGGTTAATTCCTATTTTATCGATGGGAAGACTGAGGCCCATAATGTAAGCAACGTCCCCAGATCGTTCATTCAGTCAGCCAGTCATTCAAATACTTACCAAGCATGGGCATGTGCCAATTGCTGTTCTAGCTGCAAACAAGACCAAGTCCTTCCTTTCAGGGAATTGACCTGTAGTGGAAAAGAGTGTCATACCAGCATGGATTTGAACCCAGGGGTCCTGATCCCAGCCCCATGTCCTCCTCACTCCCTCACTGGTACCCAACACATCAGCAGGGGTTGGAGGCACCCAGAACTCCAACCCAGATCCCTCACACCTCTCTCGCTTAAAATGAACAATGTCAAAAAAAAATAGCATCTCTACAGTTCAGCATTGAGCTGAGCCCAAGTCTCCATGATCATCCATCAGCTAGAAGGGATACAGTATTGAGCGCCCCCTGTAGGTGACATCACATGATGGGATTCCTCATTCCAATATAAAATACCATTAAAGGCCGAGCGCAGTGGCTCATGCCTGTAATCCCAGCACTTTGGGAGGCCAAGGCGGGCAGATCATGAGGTCAGGAGTTCGAGACCAGCCTGACCAACATGGTAAAACCCTGTCTCTACTAAAAATACAAAAATTAACTGGGCGTGGTGGCACATGTCTGTAATTCCAGCTACTCAGGAGGCTGAGACAGGAGAATCACTTGAACCTGGGAGGCAGAGGTTGTGATGAACCAAGATCGCACCATTGCACTTCACCCTGGGCAACAGAGTGAGACTCCATCTCAAAAAAAAAAAAAAAGAAAAAAGAAAAAAAAAAAGAAAACACCATTAAAAACCAGTCTAGGGTGGCTCTGACATCCTGGGATCTTGTTCTAGCATTGAACCTGGCAGTGCTTGGGATCATTTCAGCTTGTTAACGTGCATGGTTTAGCTCTCAGAGTGTTTTGTTTTGTCTTGTTTTCATTCGGGTGCTTCATTTGAAAATTAATAGCCCCATTTAAAAACAGCAGTATTTCCTATGAAAATCCAGATTGCTAGCCAGTCTTAAAAAACCTGAAGGTCCATTAAGTCTGTGCCTGAATTTTCTCATGGCAGTTATTTCCTGGATCTTACGTTGCTCGGTCCTCGCCTGTCCCCGTTCCCCAACCCAGTCCCCGACCACATCTCTGTTTGTAATCTCTGCTTTAAATCTTCACTGCCGTTGCTGGTGGGAGTGTCATTTTGGCTGGCTCTGTGACAGTTTACCCAGTTATCCACAGCATGGGAGGAACAAAAGCAAGCAGGTAGCTCCGTCTCCTGAGCTTTAAAGAAGTAATCTGGCTGGGTGCGGTGACTCAACGCCTGTAATCCCAGCACTTTGGGAGGCTGAGGCGGGCAGATTACCTGAGGTCTGGAGTTCAAGACCAGCCTGGCCAACATGGTGAAACCCCATTCCTACTAAAAATACAAAAATTAGCCGAGTGTGGTGGTGCACACCTATAATCCCAGCTACTTGGGAGGCTGAGGCAGGAGGATCGCTTGAACCTGGGAGTCGGAGGTTTCAGTGAGTGGGGATTGCACCATTGCACTCCAGCCTGGGCGACAGAGGGAGACTCTGTCTCAAAATAGAAAAAAAAAAAAAAAGTAACCCTAGAATCCTTGTATTGTATCATTTTTCTAAATTGAAACTTTGATTTCATTCTGCTGACTATTTATGGATTGTTCCTGCCCTACTCATAGCCTACCTTCTTTACATTAAAAAGGAGGCCTCTTTCTGCAACACCCGAACTTGAAGATACTCTGTAAATTAGCACAGATTAGTTTACTACATTCAGGCCACTAAGAGTACAGAGGCCTGGCTGGATGAGTAACAAGAATCGCGGCCACTGTGTATTGTGCACCTACTAAGTGGGCCCTTTTTGTATAGGATCCAAATTTGTTTTCACAGCCACTCAATGCAGCTATAAGAATTATTCTCCCCATTTCTCAAGCTTCTGGAGTTTTTTACCTGATTTTTCTGAAGATCACACAGCTGGTTAAATGCTAGAATTTGAACCCAAGTTGTTCTGGCCCCATAGCTGCAGGAGCAAACTGGGGCTGGGCAAGGATTCCATGGAGGTGGTTAATTGTCAGAAGTGGCTCAGACATTGGTATTCCTCGCCCTCAGGTAGAGAAGGAAAAACCCTTCTTCTTCTCCTCCAGGTAGCAGCTAATAGGTGATTTGTGCAAAGTTGTGTCTCAAGAAAGGAGCCCATTGTAAATGTATCAACTTGTATGTGAATTACATCCACCCTAGTATTAACTATTTCGGCCTAGTCAGGATTTATTCTCTGAGCACTATTTGTCAGGCATTGTGCTAGGAACTGAGTATAGCACAAGTTAAAAGCAGAGACTGTGAGGTTACACCTTCTGGTTTGGAATTCTGATCTACTGTGTTCTAGCTGTGTTGTATTGGGCGAGTGACTTAACCTCTCTGAGCTGGTTTCATAATATTATGTGAAAATATTAATAGACCTACACTCATTTACATTGAGAGGATTAAATGAGATGCTGCATATACAGCATTTGGCATAGTAAGTGTTTATGATGATGGTGATGGTGATGATTATGTCATTGTTAGGATAAGCACAGAACTAAATTGTTGCTGGTAGGAGAAAGAAATAGATGGAGAATGGGCCTGAATTGTGCCTCTAGGTGCTTGAGTACATTTTGTATAATTGATGTGCATCCGTAATTGACAGGTGGTACCCAAATGTCTTGGGACAACATAAGTCTCAGGCTAAGGAAATGTTTCTTACACCTCCCTTCAAGACCCTAAAACCCAAAGGTCTCTTGACAGAATAGCTCACAAGTTCCAACCCTTGAGCGTGAGTCCCCAGCTGGGATTTTCTCATTTACAGGAAGTTAGGGCAGTGATTCAGCATTAATTTAATAGTAAAACAAGCCAATGTCCCATTCACTGGCCACTTCCCTCTTTGTTAGCTGTGGCCTCACCTGCTGCATGAATAAGCCTACCTATAGCCCATCATCCATGGTCCCTCCCGAGTGACCAGAGCTGGGCATGGCTTGGCTCAAGTTCTTTCACTGGTGATGTGTTAGGGAGAACTCTTTTGGTGGGAAATGACAGAAACCCAGCTCAAACTAGCTTAAGGGTAAAGAACATTACCAGATCAGGTAACTAAAACATTAGGGCTGGCTTCAGGTATGGCTAAATCAAGCTGTGCAAATTATATCATCAAGCCCAGACTCTCTATTAGTTCTGTTTTTCTGTGGGTACATTTAATTTTCTGGCACTGGGTGGGGATTATTGGCAATATATATTAGCCTCCTTTTATAGATGAGGGAACTGAGACTCAAAAAGGTGAAGTTACTTGCTCAAACTCACAGCACTAGGGTAGCAGGGAGGACTCACGCCCAAGTGAGTGTTCAGAGAGTCCAAGCTCATAATTCTCATGTGATGAAGCCTCTCGGTGTTCTAGGCCTGCTTTCTTCCAACGCACTGGTCACTTTGAGGCAGCTACTCTGCTTCTCTTGACTTCATTTTCTCCCTTTGAAAAACAAGGGGGTTGCATGAGAAAGTCTCCAAATTCCCTTCCCATTCTGGTATTTCATGTGTCCAGACCAGCCCTGGTAAACGAGGAGGTGCCGGAGGCAGAGATCTCGAAAGACAGAGTGATGGGGATGAACAAAGGCAAGCAGTGAAATACAGAATAGGCCACGGGGTGCCTCGGTTTTTGATTCCACGTAGCTCCTAATAGCAATGTTGACCTTCTGTCTTCATCTCCAGCCTTTAGCAGCCAGTTTGGACTTCTGGCTCCCACTGTGAAGAGATGCCATAAAGGCAAACTAGTATTCTAATAGCTGCCAAGTTGGTCCTGATTGTTTCTGTTATTAAACGAAGGGAAGG
Source organism: Hylobates moloch (assembly GCF_009828535.3). Lineage (NCBI taxonomy): Eukaryota > Metazoa > Chordata > Mammalia > Primates > Hylobatidae > Hylobates > Hylobates moloch. The sequence continues at coordinate 25,479,889 of NW_026652298.1, read as the reverse complement.
GTTGTGTTCACTGTTTCTCCTTGCTTTCCTCCGAAAGTAAAGTCACTAGATACATTGCAAGACAGGTAGCACAGTTGTCATTTTCCCAGGCAGCCTCAGCAGGGCTTGCAGAAGCAGGTGGCCACACGTTTACTCTCAGCCTGAATATTCAGGTATTTGGAAATGTCCCTACAAGTCCCTGGCCTTGGCTCAGGGAGCGTCAGAGAAGTTTTTCAAATCTCTGAAACCTGTTCAAGTCTCAGTTGTGGGGACAGGCCTCTTCCAGGGAGCTGGAAAGTGAAAATTGGAGTTTCTCTGAGACTTTTCCTTCCCTGGTTGATCTAATTTCTCCACTTCATCCAGGGTCACCAGGGCCCCCATTTTAGCCCTGGGACACAGTGTGTGAAGTGCCAGAGCATAGATGCTGGAGTCCAGCCACCTGGGTCGAAATGCCAGCTCTTCTATACCACAGCCGTGGGATGTCAGCAAATAACTTCGACAGGCCATGCCTCTGTTTCTCCATCTTTATAAAATTCAAATAATCATCATGGGATTGGGGAGATGGAGCATCCTCATTGGCCACAGGAAGACCCCAAGCTGGGTGCATTCCAGGACATTTTCTCATTTCACCTTCATTTAGCAGGTGTTACCCCATTTCAGAAATGAATACAGCTGAGGTTTGAGTCGCTTTACCTTACTCAAGGTCCTACAGCTAGTGAACAACAGAGCTGAGATGGAACCTGGTTCCGTCTGACTTTAAGGCCTGTGTTCTTTTATTACTCCATAGTGACTGCTTTTGAGAGGACCTGCAGGTTTACGCTCTTGAGGTGTGCAGATGAAGGAAAATCCTGCTGAATGTAAATAGAATTATCTTTTTGCACGGGTTGAGGGCAAGTCCTTCCCCTACTTCCTAGGGTCAGCATTTTGCAAAGTGTGTTTATGTGCCACCAGGACATGGGGGATTCTTTTGGGTCCTTTATACGTGGGCATGCTATGAAAGTTAGGTATTGATCTTACGTGTATCAACAAATTTATAAAATTAGCTGCTCCAACTCATGACTTATGGATATTATGCTTCGAATAAGGCTACGTTGAAAGAAAACAGTTGAAGCTATTTAAAGTTAGCTTAGAGGTCGGGCACAGTGGCTCACACCTCTAATCCCAGCATCCTGGGAGGCTGATGTAGGGGGGTTGCTTAAGGCCAGGAGTTTGAGGCTTGCACCACTGCACTGCAGTCTGGGTGACAAAGCGAGATCATGTCTCTAAAAATAATAAAGTTGGCTTAGAGCAGAATATTAAGGGGCCTCTTATATAGGATGCTACATAAAGCACATAGCATAGCAGTTAAGAATTCAGGTTCTGGAGCCACACTGTCAAGTTTCACGGGCCAGCTCTAATGCCCACTCACAGTGTGTGACCTTGGGTAAGTTACGTGAGTTACCTGTGTATCAGTTTTCTCATCTGTAAGATGGGAATGATGATAATCATACCAATCCCATAGAGTTGTTGCAAGAATTAATATATGGAAAAGCCCTTGGGGACAGTTAGTTGCGCCTATTAAGTTGATAATGATCATAATGGTGGTGGTGGTAGTGGTGATAATGATGGTGTTGTTGACTTGAGAAGAATCTCGATGATAATATACACATGATTAAGATTTTACAAAAATGTTCAATAACTCTTATGTTCAGTAACTCTCATGTCCACTGGGGACATGGGAGATTCATTTGGGTCCTTTATAAGTGGGCATGTGATGAAAGTTAGGTGTTGACCTTATATGTATTGACAACAATTTATAAAATTAGCCACTCCAACCTATAATTTATGGATATTATGCCTAAAGTAAGGCAAAGCACAGTAAGAGAAACAGCTATCATTTCAAATATAAGAAAGCCAGGCAGGTAGATTCCAGCCCCAGGTCAGAAGTGGTATAGAGGAGTTTCTCTCTCTTCTCTGGTCTGCACCGCGTCTGCCAGAGGCAGCACTCTCCTGTCGGAGGCCGGGATGGCATCTGAGCTGCCTCCCTAGCTCCGCTTTTCTGACACTGAACTAATCATCAGACCCAAACCTCTTCTGATGTATAAACAAGCAAATGTTTTTAACCAAAAGTTGGCAAATCAGTTGAGAGCCTGGCCAGGAACCTCCCCCAGGCAAATCCGCATTCGGGAGGCCCTTTGGTGCCAGCTTGCTTATTGAGAGAAGAGCTCTCTTTCTGGCTAACTTGTAGCTCCATGATTGATGCGAGGAGATCATTAATATCTCATCTCCAATAGGGAAAGCAGATTGCATTTCTCTTTTGCTTTCCTTAAACCCAACTGATGCGTTCATGACTGTTTGCATGTTCACTTTATTTAATCCAATTATAGCAGCCACATCAAAATAAAGTCTGGCATTATGTAGGCACCCATACAAAACTGCACACACATACCTCCCTGGGCCTCAGCGTGTGTTTTTAGGTCATCTTTAGAACTTTTCTTCCCTCCAAACAATACGCAAAGAAGTTAGACAAAAGACTAGAGGGGAAGTACGTTCCCAGTGTCATCTCTGAAAGGTAGAGTATGATTTTTATTTTCTTCCTTGCATTTTTTTATGTTCCAAACCATCTATGAAGGCGATGCATTCCTTTTATAATCACAAAAGCAGTAAACAATGTTTTTAAAAATAGATGAAATGTGGAAAACCAGTTAGCCCTCAACAGACCTTTAGACGCTTGGCGATGCAAGCTGATTCAGAGACGTGAGCCCTGTGAAGAATGTGAGCCACCAAGCCCAGGTACTCCAGCCTCAGGATTCAGGCCACTGACTCTGCATTTCCACTTGAGCTTCTTTTCCTTCCCTCCTTGAATGTCAAACCTAAGTCACCTTTCTCCACACAGGGCAGTAATAATAACTGGTACATGTGCCACTGATTATCCTAAGCACCTTACAGATATTCACTCTTTCTACAACAACCCCATGATGTAAGTGCGATCATCATCATCATGCCTATTTTCCAGATGGAGACACTGAGGCTGGAAAGATTAAATAACACACAGCTCATAGGTGGCGAGACAGACTTGAAGCCAAGCAGAGTAACTCCAAAGTCGGGGTTCTTTTTATTTTTCTTTTTGAGACAGAGTCTCGCTCCATTACCCAGGCTGGAGTGCAATCTCAGCTCACTCCAACTTCCACCTCCAAGGTTCAAGTGATTCTCATGCTTCAGTCTCCCAAGTAGCTGGGATTACAAGCGTGTGCCACCATGCCTAGCTAATTTTTGTAGTTTCAGTAGAGATGGGGTTTCGCCATATTGTCCAGGCTGGTCTCGAACTCTTGAGCTCAAGTGATCCGCCTGCCTCGGCCTCCCAAAGTGCTGGGATTACAGGCGTGAGCCACCACACCCAGCCTGAAGTCAGGGTGCTTAACCGCCGTACTGCACTGACTCCCTAAGGGTGCTGACTGTGGAGTTTCCCTCCATATCCAAGCCACGTGGACTTGTGGGTGGCATGTCACTTCCACCAATCAGATCAAGTCGGCCACTACGAAGTGAGGTTGTGAAGCTGAGGACTTCCCTGTAGCTTCCTTTGTCAGCCACTGGGCCCTTGCACTTTCAATTTTCTGTCACTCATAAAGGCCTTCCCCATAACTCCTTAGAGGACTGATTCCTTCTCTTTAAGCTTGCATGCCACCTGCTTCTCAGTGAAGCCTTCCCCAATGATCTCCACTAATTAAGTCCCTGTCTCTTTATTTTCTACCATTACCCCCATATGTGTTCCTATATAGCATGTAATTTTATACTTGTGTTTCGTATTTCTCGATGTCTACTTACTTATTAGAAACTTGTGGCTAGAGTGTGGAATGCAGAGCCTGACACCAAGGCTTGAATCCCCTCGTTGCCACTCACCAGCTGTGTGGGTCTTGGGAAATTTACTTAACCTTTCTATGTCTCTGTTCCTTCATTTGTGAAATGAGCCCTCATGGGGTTGCAGTGAATTCTAAACAAAAGAATATACATTAAGTGCATAGAACAGAGCCTAGAATGTAGTATATGCTCAATAAATGGTAGCTGTTATTATTTACGCTTTTTGTCTTGCCTAGAAGAGAGAGAAGGGCAGGGTGATGTCCATCTTATTTAAAACCATTTTCTCAGTGCATAGATCAGGGCCTGGAATATCGAAGGTGCTTTCTAGTGCTGCTAAAGGAATGAATTCCCCAAGCCTTCTTGATCTTCCAGCTACTGTAGGATAAAGGAATGACAATTGACTCCAGCTCAGGCCCAGAAGGGGCACAGCCTACCCTGGGCCTGAGAGAAATGGCTAGCAGGGGCCCTGAGGAACTGCCAAACTTCAAAATCAGTGAGCTGAATCCTCGCGAGCTCATCCAGAGCTTGGACAGAATTAGATGGATGGCCAGGACACTTGTCACCTTCATGCCACAACCATGGCTATTGCACAACTAAAACAAGAACTTCTGTCCTTGGTGCTGAAATATCATTGCTCTGCCAGACAAAAGCATTTCTTCTTAGCCATGGAGGTGTCCTGTGTACCTGTCTACCAAATCCCAGAAGAGAGAAGAGGACAGATAAGAAATTCACCTTGATAAAGGAAAAAAACATAAAGCATCGTAATGAACATTATGGAGCCCTTACTATGTGCTAAGCACTGTGCTAAGCCCTCCCTATATACAATCTCATTTGGATCATCATACCAGCTCTATGAATTAGGTATTATGATTATGATTACCATTTCCCCTGTGAGAAACCAAAGTACCACATGATTAAAGTTGCCTAAGGTTAGTAGAAGACACAAGACTTGGGCCAAGTCATCTGGCTCCAGGACTCAAAATCTTGCCCCTGCATCCCAATAGAATAATATTTAGCTGTGACTTTGTGCCAATAGAGAAAAATCTCAGGCAGCTAAACTGCCCTTTCCTGAGAGCCTAGGAAGAGACGTGTGAACCCGTTCACATAGCTGACTGAATTTATGCATTGTGGGTATGATTTATTCCATGACTTTGTTTTTTAACTAAAACCCTTAGGTTGTACTTATGCTGAAGGAGTAATCTAGATTCAATGACAGATTACTAGACAAGAAAACAGAACAGGGGGAGATTTTATTTTGTTCTAGGCATTGTGACTTTGGATGTATCATTTGTACTTTCATTCTCAGGGTTTTTTTTTTTTTAATTTGTAGCATTAGCTGTATTAGCTGCTTGTGAAGATTCCTTCTTGCTCAGACATGCTGTAAACTTGAAGAGCAGAGTTATTCCTTCTAAAATTGACAGTGGGACAGCTTAATTCTGGAATAATTCCATACTCAATGAATATACCAAGATTGTAGCCAGTGAATTAATTAACTGAATTGAGAAACTTCTTTATCATCGGCCTTTCTGAAGTTATTTCCAAAAGCCACAGATGATTTTTTAACTGACTTCTTCTCCCATGGGGGAGAATCAGGACTCCTTCCCACCCTCTGTCTGATTTACTTTGATGCTCAGCTGAGTAGATTTGGTCCCTGGGATGTCCTAATAATAGGATCATATTTAGCTGTGACTTTTTCCTGTAGTGTGCTAATAGGTAAAAATATCAGGAAGGTGAACTGCCCCTTCCTCAGAGCCTAGGAAGTAAAACTGAATGCAAATGATTTCATATTTGACCTCAGGTAGAAGACAGATGTCTTCTAGAGGTCTGGCAGAAAGATTCTTCCAGAGCCAACAATAAGCCCTTTTGATTCTCATTTCTGGGCATTGCCTTTTTCAAGCATTAGAAGATCACAGATCCGTTGTTTCTATCTTTTTGGTGGGACTGTGGTGAATCGGGGCATCAAAGATGGCAGAGTAGTTAAGAGCTTGCATTGGATCCAGCTAGACCTGCATTTAAATTCAAGACTTCTGGCTGTGTGACCTTGAGAAAGTTACATAACTTTTCTGAGCTTCAATTTTCTTTTCTGTTAAATGTGTGTTAGAAGGATCTGATACCTAGTTAACGAATGTCTGTGACCTCCTGATTGCCCAACAGGTGTGGCTGTTACCCTTCTCTTTATTCATATATCCAGTAAATATTTATTAAGCACCAGTTGTATGGTAGGCACTGATCTAAGCAGTAGAGATACAGCAGTAAATAAAAATAGACAAAAATCTCTGCCATCTTGCAGCTTACATCTAGTGAGTGGAAATAGACAACAGACTAAATAAATATCTTGTATATTGTGTTAGAAAGTGAAAAGTCCTGTGGAGAAATACAAAGCATGAAAGGAGGATTGAGGATGCCAGGCATGGGGGAGGGATGTCATCCTTAGGTAAGAACGGATTGACGGTTGAGTCGGTTCATTGCTTGGGTGAACAGCGCTTACTAAACACTTTGCGAGGCCCTGTGAGAAGCATCATCCATCACACTTTGCAGCTGATTCAGGAGCCTGTCAAGACAGGTGTCATGGGGCTCATCTTACAGATGAGGAAACTGGCATTCAGAGAGGTTAAGCCAGCCCCACACCTCATAGCCTGTGAATGCAGAGGCAGGATTAGTACCTAGATCACCCAGTGTCTGTTTGCTCTAGTGTCACCTGTTGCCCCAGTTGCCCCAGGTAACCTACTCAATGGGAAATGAAGAGGAAGAGTGCATCATTGGGCACCTTTTGTATATTGGGCTTATTGCTACAGATCTGCACTTCATGCCTCAGGTGAGAGAGCCATGCGCCCCTTGTTGGTGAGCCATATTTTATAAAAAGTCACTCAGGTATTCACTGACTTACCTTGCCTTCCAATTTTACCTTTTCAAGTTACGGTAAAGAAAGGGAAGAAAAAAATGCAAATCCCTGCCCAAACAGCTGATGCCTCTCCCCTGGTAGATACCCCATTGCTGGGCCTCTGCCACCATCTCCTAGGCCAAGACTTAAGTCCCCATTCACCCCTGTGACTCCAGAAACTTTTCTGAGACCTAGGGAATTGGTTGTCTCCATTTACTCTTAGTTAACCAAAGCATGCGTTTGCAGCATATCAGTTTTTGAATGCAGTAAATACAGCAACCCATCTCCCAATCCCATGAATATTTCATTTTGGAGATGACTGCATAAATATTGTATTTGAATATTATGGTCCAGGACATCACATGAAAATTGCAAGACGATGCTATTATCCCATATAATGGAACATGAAATTAAAAACCTGGTGAATGGAAAGAAAAATTTTGCTAGTCCTCTCACCTGTATTTCTTGTCTGTCTCTCTCTCAGTCTGGTAACCATGTAAGTTTGAATACAAATTATCTAAAATTGAAAGTTTCAAGCACGGTTAAGTGCATCGACTGGACATTTTTGTATAATTAGCACTAGCCAGAGTCAAGGCAGGGTTTTATTTTCCTGAACTCAGGGGCTTCCTTTGATGGCCCAGTTAGAGCTCAGTTACATTTCAGTGGGTTAATACTGTATTACGAAAAATCTTTGCTGAGTTCCTCCCCAGCAAGAACATGACTTTGCTAATGAGCTTGGATTATCTGTCTTCCCCTGTCTGTCTGACGCCTATAGGGATTTAACTTTACAACCCAGACTTAGCCCAGTTTTGTATTTTACCAGGGGGGAAACTGAGACAGAGGACTCCTCTCCAGCGAGAACATGGCTTTCTAAGGAGCTCAGATTTTGCGTGTGGAAAGATGTGTTAGAGAAAGAGCAAGACCCGTGACATAGGACACCTTGGGTCTTTTGGTTGGTTCTACCCTTGTGTTGAGTCCTCTGTGTGTCCTTAGAAAAGTTGCCAGTCTTCTCTGGGCTCCCGTGTATCCATATGAGATGTATTGCTTGCCCTATGCCCTCTTCCTGAGTATAACAACGTGACTTATAGAATGTCAAAGCTGGAGAGTACCTTGGGAATTACCTAACCCAGGATTATTGTGACTGGACCGATGGCTTATGGGCTGGATTCATCCTAGAGAGATGTTTTATTCAACCAGAAATGCTTTTTTTATTTTAAAGGAGTGGAAGTGCATTTCAGAATGTGCATCCTTCACTTCTCTGCTAATTTCATCACTCCTTGTTTTTTCATATTCAGGCTGCTTCACACGCTTCCATTATCTGTTTGACCACCCTATAGGGATCTAACTTTACAACCCAGATCTAGACCAACTTTGTATTTTACCAAGCTCAGAGAGGACTCCTTAATGTTTTGAAGTCACCCAGCTGGTGACAGGTAAAACCACACTGCCCCACAGATGAAAAGCACATTTCAGCCGAATTAAGTCTGTTCCCTGCCACCATCATCGTCATCGCCATTTCATTACACCACCATCCATTTTGTGATGACTTAGATGTATTGTGTCATTATCTTCCATAGTAGCCAATATCTAGAGGTGGGTTTTCTGCTCATGCAGAAAAGAAAGTGCTAAGCATGTAGGTTTACTAATGAGGTTTCATGTAATTCCCTTGAGTGGATGTCAGTGGATTTGTGGGAAGCCCAGTGAGAGGGAATTCTTTCTGGAATTCAGCGTGACTACCAGGGCAGGACCATCTTCAGCTTCCAAACCCTGAAATCTCCTCATCACAGTAGACTTTTCTTGAGCAGCTGACCTGCACTGTCCTAGGACCTGGAAGGGAGGCACAAAGTCTAGAGCCAAGGTGTGTTATAGTGAGAACAAAGGCTACCTGTGAGGAGACAGGTTACTCCAGTCTGAAGACAGAGTAATGAGGTCTGTTGTAGAAATGCAGACAGCTCTAAAACTCTAAGCAGACTGACTTAGTGGAAGTGGAGGCATTTTTTGCCACAGTCCTGGCTACCTGCCCTGTCTCAAGCCTAAGAACCTCCCCACACATCATGGTTGTGATGAAGTTGAAATCATTCAGGCTTGTATTAGGACTTTTTCAAACCGAAATGAGGAATCTTATCTCAAAAATGCCTTAAGCACATAACACACAAGTCTGAGAGAGGGTCAGGCACAGTGAGATCCACAATCTCAAGTGAACCCATCAAGCCCTTGGCACTGTGTCTTTCTGTCTCCTATTTCCGGTTTGCTTCATTGTCAGACAACCTCTATATTCATGGTGATGAGATGGCTACCAGCAGCCCTAGGCTCATATCTTCCCTGCCAGAAATCTCATAGAAAAGCCTCTCCTTCTCAGTAACTCCAGCAACAATCCAAGACCTAGTCTCAGACCCAGCTTGCATTGCTGGCCCATCCCTGAACTGATTATAGAGGCCAGACAGATGGGATGCTCTGATCCATCCTGGGTCTTGTTCCCACCCCTGGTGCTAGGAGGAGGATACAAACCCAAGTAAACTGAGAGTTAAGGATGAGTCCAAAGCAAAGCAAGAGGTGGTTCCCAGAAAAATCATAAATGGATGCTGAGCAGGCAAAAACAAGGCATGGAGCACCGATACCTGCTGCAGCATGGATGAACCTGGAAAACATTATGCCAAGCAAAAGATGCAGACACAAAAGGCCATATATTGTATGACTGCCTTTATCTGAAATATCTAGAATTGGTAAATCTATAGAGGCAGAAGACAGACTGATGGTTACCAGGGGCTAGCATGAATGGGGAGTGGCTGCGTAATGTGTATGGGGTTTCCTTCTGGGGGCTGATGAAATGTTTCGAAGCTAGGCAGAGGTGACAGTTTGGCAACATTGTTAATGAACTAATTCCACTAAACTCTACACCTTAAATGCTTAATTTTAAACCACTGCTGTTATAGCAGAGCCCCTGGTCCCCTCCAGTCTGCATGGAGCCTGCATGGAGTAGGCACTCGGTGCTGCCTGTAGCAATCCACACAGTGCCTTTGTGGAAAATAGAAAAGGCAGCTCTTCCTTGAGACACTTAGATCCCCTTGATCATAAAATCATTTCTTGGTCTCTTTTTTATATTGTGTGGATGTCATCTTTATTAAAAACGTATGACCTTTTCAATCCGTGTCATCTGCCCAGAGCAATCTCCCAATTAAGCCAAACTGGTCTGCTCCCCAGATCTCTGATGAGTCTGTTTTCTGTCTAGAATGTCCATTTTCTCTCCTCCCTGCACCCCTCCCCGCCTGACTCAGGCCCTGCCTCATCCATGACGCCATCCCTGATCACCAACCAAGTCCACAGCATGCTGGCTTTTCAGCCTTACTCTAGTCCCCAGTTTTCCAGAAGTTCCTCGAAACTCTTTTAACCTATGGTTACATGTGCCTGTATCATATTTACCCAGTCAGACTATGAGTTCCTAGAAGATAAAGCCTGTGGTTTATAGTGTTTCCTGTCTTTCACTGTACCCACCACAAGGCTGGGGTTGTGGTAGGTGCTGGACATGCATTTGCCTATTGATGGATTATCTATCCATTCTGCGAATACTCACTAAGCACTTATTGTGTGCCAGGCACTAGTGATGAGCAGAAACAACAACCCTAGCTCACATGAAGCTTGTAGTCTACTGGAAAGGGTAGACAGTAATCACAGAATCACAGAAATGTGCCATGGCAAGTTGCTGAGTTCATACACATGTAAAAATGGGTTAATAAAAGTACTGTCTCTGGGGTTTTCATGACAGTTAAAGTAGATAATCCATATAAAGCCCTTGCAATACTGCTTATATGTTTTCGTTGCCATGGTGATGGTGGTAGTGATAATGGGGATGAAGATGGTGGTGATACTGAAATTGGTGATGATGGTTGTGATGGTGGTGATGATGACAATGATGGTGGTGATGACAGTGGTGATAATGAAAATGGTGATGATGGTAGTAATGACGACGATGGTGATGGTGATGATAATGAAAATGGTGATGATGGTAATGGCAATGATGGTGCAAGAAATTACAGTGTTGTAAGACTGTAAGGACTGAGAGAGTAACTTTTGGTCTGTAGTCTGATCGATGAATTGAAGTTCACTCAGGGAACACTGAAAGGGAGAGGAAGAAGACGATCATTCCCAGCACATACAGAATCCATGACCAGAAGGCACGTGTGTAGGGAAGCTGTGGTGTGTGGAGAAGCATTCATACAATAGAGTTATTTATAAGGGCTTGAAAAATCCAGAGTCCTGGTCATGTGTAAGGGCCAGCAGGCTGAAGGAGCAGAAAGATCCCTGAGTTCAACTCTAGACTGTAAGCTCCCATCTAGATAACTAGTTCCTTAGGAGCAGAGGTTGTCCTTACTTCTCCTTGGCCCCCACCATGGGCCAGCACAGTACTTGGCACATAATATGTGACAATGGTGATAGTGGTGGTGATAATGAAGATAGAGATGATGATGACGGTGGCGGTGACAGTGATGATAATGAATATGGTGATGATGGTAATGGCAATGATGGTTACGTGTGCGATGAATGCTGATTGCTAATGGACTGAGTGTTTGGCCCAAAAGGCTTCGTTCTAGCTCTGTCCACCCTCCCAACATGCCCGCATCACCAGCTCTGGGACCTGAACGGCTTTGGTTTCTGCATCTACAAAATAGGAAATGCCAACTCTGCCCAGCCTGCCTTGCAAAATTCTAAACAAGATGATTATATAGTTACTAGAGTAGGAGTTATTAATCTAGGGTTCATGGGAAAAATTCAGGGGAGGTTCGTGACTTTGGATGAGAAGAAAATGATATCTTTTTTAATGAAATTTCAACTGAAATCTAGTTAAATGTAGGTAACAAATCACAGTAGTATTAGCAGTAACTGACTCAGTCACCAGTAGGAATCATCTATTTTCCTATCGCATTATAGTTGGTGCAGATACCTCTAAATATCATTTATACTCACCACTACTTCAAAATTTCAGGAGTTAGGCCGGGCACAATGGCTCACACCTGTAATCCCAGCACTCTGGGAGGCCAAGGTGGGCAGATCACCTGAGGTCAGGAGTTCGAGACCAGCCTGGCCAACATGGTGAAACCCCATCTCTACTAAAAATACAAAAAAAAAAAAAATTAGCTGTGCAAGGTGGCATGTGCCTGTAATCCCAGCTACTCAGGAGGCAGAGGCAGGAGAATCACTTGAACCCAGGAAGTGGAGGTTGCTGTGAGCCGAGATCATGCCACTGCACTCCAGCCTGAGCTACAGAGTGAGACCCTGTCGCAAAAAAAAATAGACCTGCCATGATATCTTGCTATTTAACGTATTGATAAAGAAACACATATATTACCATACATTCGGTGTTTTAAAATGTATTTTGTAATCCAGGCCCCATGCAGTAGCGCACACCTATAATCCCAGCACTTTGAGAGGCCAAGGCGGGAGGATTGCTTGAGGCCAGGAGTTTTACGCCAGCCTAAGCGACATCGTGAGACCCCATCTCTACAAAAAATTTAAGCAGCAGCCAGACATGGTGGTGCATGCCTGTAATCCCAGGGCTTTGGGAGCCTGAAGCCAGAAGTTCAAGACCAGTCTAGGCAACATAGTGAGATCCTATCTCTACAAAAATAATTTTAAAAATCAGCCAAACATGGTGATGCATGCCTGTAGTCCTGGCTACTCAGGAGCTGGAGGCAGGAGGGTCACATGAGCCCAGGAGTTTGAGGCTGCGGGGAGCTAGGATCACAGCAGTGTCCTCCAGCCTGGGCAATGGAACACAACCCTGTCTCAAAAAATAAAAATTTAAAAAATGTTGTAATCCTGTATATAATGTGTGAGTCAAGAAGCACAGGCATTACTATATATCAGAACTTTGGTGGGTTTTTATTTTTCGCTGTTTCATAACCCTGTATATTTTGTTGTATGCATTGAAGAGCACTGTTCTGAGACAAGGGTCCATAGTCTGCATTCACTAAACTGCCAAGGCTTCTATGGCATAAGGAGGTTGTTGCCAAAGTTCTCTAGAGAAGGAGTAGCTGTAGCAGATCATCACTGTCGTCTGACTGTGCTGGGTAAGTCCCCTGGGCTCTCTAAGCCTCAGTGCCCTCATATGAAAATTGGGGGTCAAATAGTACCTGCATCATAGGGGTAAATACAGTGACGTGCCTCATTTGTGGGGATCAAGTGATAAACTCCACGCAGAGCCCTGGGGCAGTACCTGGCACACAGCAGGCACTCAATAATTGCCATCATCGCTATGATTGTGTTGTTTTGTTTGGACTCTGGCTGGCGTTCTGTCTTTCAGGACACCTCTGGGCTAAGGGCAGCTTTCTCTCTTCTAGGTTCATTCGGAAGCAGGGCCTGGATCGGCTCTTCCTGGAGTGCGACGCTCACATGTGGCGCCTGGGAGATCGGCGGATCCCAGAGGGCATCGCCGTGGATGGCGGCTCGGACTGGTTCCTGCTGAACCGGAGGTTTGTAGAGTATGTGACCGTCTCCACAGACGATCTGGTGACCAAGATGAAACAGTTCTACTCCTACACCCTGCTTCCTGCCGAGGTGAGTATCTGGGAAAATTTTCCCAAGAAAGGTAGGGGCTTGTTCTAGCCTTTGTGGCAAAGCAGATGCTGAATTTTTGGCAAAGAGATTCTGGGTCCACCTACATTGTCGTCTACACATCCAGACATCCTTGCTGTCTTAGCAGGATGCCTGGTCTCCCTCCAGTCTGCACAGAGGCTGCGTGGAGTAGACACACGGTGCTACCACCAGCAGTCCACACAGTGTTTTTGTGCAAAATAGAAAAGGCAGCTCTTTCTCCAGATACTTGGCTTCCATTGGTCATAAAAATCACACGATATACAGATTTTGTTAGAACAAGAACCTTACTGCTATTCTCCAGAAAACTGCTATTTAAAAACCCCTCCTGATATCTACAATGCTGATGGCACCCCTAAAAGGTATGTAGTGCGTAACCTGTACAACTGTATATGCTAACCCTTTCAGGACACACTCACATCAACTTTTTTTTTTACAGTCTCCCTCTGTCACCCAGGCTGGAGTGCAGTGGTTCAATCTCTGCTCACTGCAACCTCCACCTCCTGGGTTCAAGCAATTCTGCTGCCTCAGCTTCCCAAGTAGCTCGGATTACAGGTGCCCACCACCACACCCAGCTAATTTTTGTATTTCTAGTAGAGATGGGGTTTTGCCATGTTGGCCAGGCTGGTCTTGAACTCCTGGCCTCAAGTGATCCTCCTGCCTCAGCCTCCCAAAGTTCTGGGATTGCAGGCATGAGCCACCATGCCCGGCTGCCACATCAATTTTTGACACATCCTTCACAGTGACCAATCACGTAATGACAATCTTTTTACACCAAGCATGCCTTTTCTCATGTTGAACATTGCTGTATTATTCCCTGAAGAAAAGGGTGTTGGTTTCATGAGTCATACTCCATTAATCCAGAGTATTCTAAAACAGTCCCAGCGCCATCTAGAAGTGGGGAGGGGATCCAGTTCTGAAGGATTGTCACTGACATTCCCTTAGCTGCCTGCCTGTCAGAGCTGGGTTGAGGGATTCCAGATTCATCTTCCTGACCTGCAGGTTGATTGATTGCATCCTCATTTCCAATCTAGCTTGAGAAAAGAAGTGCAGAGCTGGTTCCATTTCTATTGAGTCTGTGGCATTTCTCCTGAATGGTCCCTTGTTCCTTCCCTGGACCACGTAGGCTGTGTGTGTTTCTGCAGGCCACACACCCAGCACATCTCTTGCCTGTGTCTGGGGCAGTGCCAAGCTCCGAGGAGGGCTGACTGCCCCCATCACCCAGAGGGATGATGAGCTTGTCATCACTGGGCCAGGTTTTACTATTCTGCACACATGTTAAGTAATCAGCTTTTAATCCTATTTCAGCAAAAATCACCTCTTCTCTCAATTCTGATAACCTCCTCATCCATTATATTGCAGGGAATTTCTGTATCATTATGAAAGGACACAGGGCAATCGGTAATTGGGTACTTTTTCCCACTGCTTGATGGAGAATGTATGCCTCTCTGGGCTTGTAGGCAATTCGAGCTTAAAATCCAGGTTCATGGGCATGTCATTTAGTGTCACAGGAAGGTCAGCAGGGGGTGGTGGGTGGAGCCTCATTTACCCACCCATCCATTTAGAAGAGATTGTTTGTTTGGGAGTTTGGCTATTTTTATTCAAGACGCCCGCCACAATACTGGTGACCAAAGCTCCGTGTGTGTGCTTTCTCTGCCCCTCCCTGGCCCCAGCACACACAAGCACATATACTCCAGGGTCTCTGTTCAGTCCCACCTCCTGCATCTCTGCCTTCCCTCCCTTCTCCCAGACCACTTCAAGAGGACTGGTTTAGAAGAAATCAGAAGACTGTGCCCATAAACTTGTAACGGGCAGACACAGATTCCCCAACAGCTTCCCTTAGGGAGAGAGAACAGGGAGGAAATATATTTGCCTGGGACTGTCATAAAACAGTGTCGAAATATTATAGAAATCTTTCTCTCACTCTCTTGCAATCTCTCAAATACTCCAGTGATTCTTTCTCCTCTAGTTTTTCTTTTCTTTTCAGATCCAACATGGCCTCTTTCTCAGATCCCTTAAAATCCTGGGATTAGGGAGAAAATATGGCACCTGGTTCAGTACCATGGACAGCCAGCAGCCCCACCCACTCCCTTCCCTATGTTGCAGTCCCACGATGCAGGAAGCCGTGGGTCTAATGCAACCATCAATCTGGTCTCCCTACCCCGGGGTGAAATTCCAGCGCACCAGTCAGACTTGAATCCCTTTGATTTCACATAGTCTGTTGGACAGAGCATCCACCTGCACTCTGAGTTGGACCACATGGGCAGCTGACCTCAAATGCATGCAGAGAACGTAAGAGTCCCTTGACAGCCGGGTAGTTGTGTTACACATTTTTGCATTGCTATGAAGGAATATCTCAGGCTTGGTAATTTATAAAGAAAAGAGGTTTATTTGGCTTGTGGTTCTGCAAGCTGTACAGGAAGCTGCCCAGCTTCTGATGAGATGCCACATTCTTTTAAACAACTAGTTTTTACATGAACTCAGAGCAAGGGTTCACCATTTTTGTGGGTGTCCTCAGGCTCGGCCCCTCTCTCCCCTGCAGTCCTTCTTCCATACGGTCCTGGAGAACAGCCCCCACTGCGACACCATGGTGGACAACAACCTGCGCATCACCAACTGGAATCGCAAGCTGGGCTGCAAGTGCCAGTACAAGCACATCGTGGACTGGTGCGGCTGCTCCCCCAACGACTTCAAGCCACAGGACTTCCACCGCTTCCAGGTGAGACTTTCTCATGGCCTGCCAGCCTCCTAAGTGATGCCTTCCCAACAAACCTCTGCAGAAATCCAAGGCCAGACCTGCAGGTCATCTTATCACATGGTGCCCAAACCTGGCTGTTGATAATAATAGTTAACAGCATCAACAGTAGCCAGTGTTTATTGAGCACTTACTTCAGGGCTGTTCTAACCACGTTGACTCATTAACCCAGAAACAAATGACCTTTCATTATTATTCCATTTTAGGGATATGAGCCCTGAGAGTGCTTGGCCCCAGGATGGGCACCCCTTCCTGCTCTGCTCCCTACAAGCCAGCATGGTGCATACTGGCTTCTTCCTCCACCTCTCCCCACACCTAGCAGCAGAGAGCACAAATATGAATGCCACTAAATGGTTAAACGAATGACTCAGGTCACTGGAGCCACCGTGTAGAGATGGTATGCTACTTCCCAAACCACTAACACAGGAAGGCAGGGACACAGTGCCAGGCTCGTAACCCAGCCAAGGTGCCCTTGATGTGTGAGCAGGATGCTGTTTGTGTTTGATCTTCTCTGTGCCAGGCTGTGTGGGCATTGGCTTTACTGGGGCAGACGTCACTTTTATTGTTCAGGTAAGGAAACTAAGGCATGGAGGGGGGTGTTCCAAGTGGCGTTTTTTCCAGCAGTCCCTGCTGCCTTCCTGGTTTTGTGCCTGTATGAGTGCAGAGTACACTGCAGGTTTTCTGTCATTCGTATTCCCCTTAAGGTTCCCACCCAGCAGCTGCAGCCACCTTAAGCTGGCAGACAGGGAGCTGCTTAAACCCACATCTTCCCTGCAGAAAGGATCTGCTGAGCTGAAAGAGGGTTGCAGGAGAGTGTTTGACCTATTCAGTGAATTACCATGTTTGGAGAGGACCACTCCCTCACTGCCCTAATCGCAGAGAATCTTCATCACTTAGAGCACAAAACCTCCACATGTTGATTCGCAGAGCCCCGCACTCCCCCCAGGCGCCAGCATTTGTATCCTAGCCCGGCATCCTGGGGACATTGTAGCCTCTGATAAAGACTGCCTCGTGCTCACAGCAAGCAGAGATTAGGAATATCCCCCAAGATCTAGAGTCAAGACACTGCTACCTGTAAGGAACTCGGAGTTCTTGTGTGAAGAACTTGGAGAGAAAGAATAATATAGTAACGTACCCTGTTAGAAGATCCAGCTATGGTCAGAATCACAGGCAGAGAAAGGAGTTTGTTCTGCCCCTAGATGAGTTCCTGGTAACAAGGGGCTAGTGATAATAATCAAATAGCAGCCTACACTGTGTGCTAAACACTATGCCAGTAACCCATTTTAAGGATGCTGAGGCCCAGAGAGTTTGAGTGACTCGACCGGCACAGCTAGACAGTAGCCAAATGAGGATTTGAATAGAGGTGGTCTAACTCTCTACAGTGCTACTGTGAAAGCAACCAAGCTGTGTTCCCCATCACAGAGAGGTTTCCTGAAGCAGATTGGTGATGACATGTTTAGAATAACACCAAGGGTACTTACCATGAGGGGGCTTCCCACTTCACTCAGTTGCCTCAGTCCTGGAGTGATACAGTAGAAAGAGCTTGGATTTTGGAGTCATGCATTCGGGCTTCAAATCTCACAATGGTGTGAGTCTGTACATATTGCTTTGCCTCTCTGGGCTCAGTTTTCTCATCTGTAAAATGGGAATCATAATACCTGCCTTGCCAAGTTACAGGGAAAATTAGAGGTAATGACGTAAGTCCATTGCCCTGCATATTGTGTGTGGTCAGTAGTTATTGCTGCTATTAATCTACCACCATGAAAACAGTGCTGGACCCAAATTTAGGTCAATAATAAGCTCCTCAAGGGAGAGGCCTGTGTTTTATTTGTCTCTGCAGCCCTACACAAGGGGTCAGCAAACTCTAGCCCTGGGGGCCAAAGTCAGCCCACTGCCTGCTTCTGTAAATGAAGTTTTGTTGGAACACAGCCATACCTATTTATTTAGTCTCTTGTCTGTGGCTGCTTTTATGCCATAAAAGCAAAGTTGAAGGTTTCAAAGCTATTTTAAATATTTACTGTGTGGCCTTACTGAATATAAAACCTGGTAGATTACAGGTGCTTAGTATTTCTTTAACCCTCCACCCTGATTCTTCATCCCATCTCTGATAGTGACTTGCTGTGTGTTCTCAGCTAAGTCCCTTACCATCTCTGGGCCTGTTTCCTTGAGAGTTTGGTTGATATCAGTGGTCCTGAAACACTGAATCATAATCACCTGGGATTTTTTTTTTTTTTTTTGAGCTACACTCCAGAGCTATTGACTCAGTAGGTCCTTTTTCTGTGAGACAGAGTCTTGTTCTGTCACCCAGGCTGGAGTGCAGTGGCACAGTCTCGGCTCACTGCAACCTCCACCTCCTGGGTTCAAGCGATTCTCCTGTCTCGGCCTCCTGAGTAGCTGGGACTACAGGCGCGTGCCTGGCCTGGAATCTGAATTTTTCAAAGTCCCAGAGATTCTGATCCCTTGTGAGTCTGCAAGTTGGCTGAAATACCAAAGAGGCAATAGGGTGTGGTGGAGACTGCAGTGAGCAGAAGAACCTAGGTGCTGTCTAAAGGAATAGCCACTACCCTTCAGCTTTAACCAGTTGTTACCATGTTACCTGGGGTTGCCAGATCTATTGCTGTTTAAAGAGAAGCCAAAAGAATTTCCATGAACTCTTTCATGTTTGTTTTAAATATGGCTAGCTAAAATACATCTGCAGGCTGTATTTGCCCTAGATTACTAGCTGTGACCTCTGCCTAAATGAGGTCTGAGATCCATCCCAGCTATTACCATCTAAAATTTAGTTTCTTTAACAGACATCTAAATGATGCTTACTAAGTGCCTATCATTGCTTTAGATGTTCTGCACAGATTAACTCATTTAGTCCTCCTCACTCCCTTATTATAACCCATTTTACAGATATTGAAACTGAGAACACAGAGGTGCAAAAAAGTATCGGAGCTAATTTGGGTCCAGCAGAGCTTTGCTTCTAACCACAGGATATGCCCTCAGGTTCCCCCCACCCCCAGCACTCACTGATGTGGCTTTTCTATTTTTAATCCCATGAGTACAGCAGACAGCCCGGCCTACCTTCTTTGCCCGCAAGTTTGAAGCCGTGGTGAATCAGGAAATCATTGGGCAGCTGGACTATTACCTGTACGGGAACTACCCTGCAGGTACCCCGGGCCTCCGCTCCTACTGGGAGAATGTCTACGATGAGCCTGACGGCATCCACAGCCTGAGTGACGTGACACTCACCTTGTACCACTCCTTTGCCCGCCTGGGTCTTCGACGGGCCGAGATGTCCCTGCACACGGATGGGGAGAACAGCTGCCGGTGAGCCCTACGTGGGATGCAGAGAGGGGAGCTGAGAAGGAGGAGGAGGCTCAGGGTACAGAGTGGGGGCCCTTCCTCCTCTTTAGGGATCTGCAATGCCACCCTGCGCTTTCTCTCTTCCTTTGCCCAAAACTCATCTAACACCACCCTCCTAGCGTGCATGGCATTTCCAATTGTGCTTTACTTTCTCAGATACCAGATATCCTATGTACCCAATGATTTTACTCATTCTTCATGCTACATATATATACTTTAGAAGGAAGCTTTATGTCACCATATCATATGTAGCATTTGTCTTAAGTGGAAGATACAAAACTTTTTTTGATGGAAAATGTCAAAGATGTACAACATAGAACAGTGGAACCCCATGTTCCCATCACCCAGCCCCGGCAGTTTCCAACATGGGGCTGATCTTGTTTCATTTTCATCTTCACCCACCTTCCGCCTCCTCCCGGATCAGTTTGAAGTCAATCCCAGACATCCTATCATTTCAGCTATCAATATTTTAATAACGTATCTCTGAAAAATAACTCTTTTAAAAAACATTCACCATAATGTCATCACACCTAAAAATATCACAAAGAAAATTAATAGGCAGAACTATTGTTGAAACTTCTCAACCACCCCTTACAATTGTCTCACCTACCACTAACTGCTGACACTTCAGGAAAGAGTGTTCTAGAAGATGTGGAAAGAAGAGGGGGAGGTAGGAAAATAATTCAACATAATCCCTTCTCCTCTCATCTCTTTCCCTAAGCCAGCCAAGGCTTTCACGTTGTGTACCCTTTCTTTTGTTCTGAAGCAATATGCATTTTGGATATTTACATAATTGCAACAAGAATTGGGTATCCTGTTTTCCTCCCTTGGCATTATACCATTAGCCCCCATTTCTCCACGCTGCTCAGTAGCTTCCGCAATGATAATGATTCCTTTTAATGCCTCTAGTATTCCATTGAGCAGAAGTTCCAGAGTTTGCTTAATCTGGCCCTTCACTGTTGCCATTGTCAGTAATGTGCCATTGTAAATAATGTTCTGATGAATATCTTTTCTCCGAAAGCCCTTTTTTCCATTCTCTCTTCTGATTATTTCCTTAGGATAGATTCCCAGAAGTGCCTCTAATCACTCTCCTCCTTTTTCTTCTTCGTTTAACAACATAGCTTCTTCTTTTTTAGCATCAGTATGTGACGGGGCTGGGGGGAAGATTGTTCACTAACTCTCTGAAAACACAGGCAGGTTTCCCATGCGGTGTCTCATCCCTGGCCAGCAAGGTTTCTGCAGGGCTGTGACACTGGCCCATTGCCTCCTCACATCCCTCAGCTTCTCTCTCCGTAAAGTTTCTGATTTAGTTCAAAGGGAGACTAGTGTGGGTTAGGAACCCAGGACCTGCAGTTTAAACTCTGCTTACAAGCTATTGACCTTGGGCAAGGCATTCATCTCTCTGAGCTTCGGTTTCCTCATCTGTGAAATGAGGAGAGTAATACTCATCATCTTTGTATCATAAGGTGTTGTGAAGTTTAAAGGAGATAATCGTCAAAAACTACCTGATGAGTTATACAGTGTTTTTTTGAGACAGAGTCTTGCCCAGTCGCCCAAGGTGGAGTGCAGTGGTGTGATCTCTGCAACCTCCACCTCCCAGGTTCAAGCGATTCTCCTGCCTCAGCCTCCTGAGTAGCTGAGACTACAGGCACGTACCAGCACACCCAGCTAATTTTTGTATTTTTAGTAGAGATAGGATTTCACCAGGTTGGCCAGGCTGTTCTTGAACTCCTGACCTCAGGTGATCTGCCCACCTCATCCTCCCTAAGTGCTGAGATTACAGGCGTGAGCCGTTGTGCCCAGACTTGTTATTCCCATTTTGACAGCATTTTATGTACTAACTGCTCAGGGTTCAGGTCATTGCTGGTATCTTAGTTGCCAGTTGCCATTATGATGCAGCCAACAGTGAACCTACTGTGTGTGATGGTAACAATTCCTTGTTCTCTCCCTGTGCTTTTCTTTGTTCACTGCCTCCCACTGCATAGCCAACCCTTCTCAAGTCAACAAAGCCATCCAAGGACCACCTCCTCTATGACACTTATTAAGATAGCTCACCCCACACCCACCATCTCCCAAGCTGAAAGTAGTTCCAGGGACTTCACCTTCAGCCTGTGCGGTATCTTGGGTCAAGGTCACCAGGGAGTGTCTCTCCCCGCACTGCTAGTCTGGAAGCAGAATCCCTGCATGTATTCCCAGTAGACAGTGCAGTGCCTGACACTTGGAAGGCAAATGTCGTTCCATAATAATTACAGTCGCAGGCTTCCTAGAATGTATAAGGTAAATGATCTTACAGGAAATTCCAAAAGACACCCCCAATTTATCTAGGGTTGTTGAAAGTTTCTCCTAGTACTTATTTTGGAATGAAGTGAGCTGTCACGTTGCCTCGAGCCAGAAATCCTCTGGTATCCACCTCGTTTTTTATTGTAATGGAACTGTGGTGCCTTGCTGTGGGCAAAGCCAATGTATTTATGAATAGGAGCCTGAAAATAAATCAGGACAAAAGACCCTTATCCCAAAAGGCAGAAGAGAATGGATTCCTAGCCCCGGGGCATGTGGGGAAACAGCAAGTGAAAACTTTAACAGTCTCCTTTTATCTGGGTATTTTAGGCAAATTGTGCCTTTCCAGTCTGTAATATAACCTTTCATTAAATAATGTTTATTGATTTTTCTTTCTCATTATAAAGTAACACATGTGCATTGCAGAAGTTTCTGAAATGGCAGGTTGAGAGAATAAGAAAATAAAGTTTGCTTGTAATCTACCATCCAGAAATAAGGATGTCAGCATTTTATTACAGGTCCCCAAATGCCCTCCAGGGCAGGCACGAAGCACTAGAATCACTCAGTGTGGCCCCTGCAGGGTGCGCTGACCATGGGAACCTGGAGGTCCATGGTGCTGAACCGCAGTACATTCTGTGGGAATGTGGACTTGCAGTTGCCAGGCAAATCTAATTTTTTTTAGTGCTCATCGTATTTAAATAAGCAAGAAAAACACCTTTGGGCCAAACAAATACATCAGTTGCATTCCTGTAGACGATTGTACGGCATCTTGATTATTTTTCTGTTTTGAGACATTAACGGTTTTCATTACTTGGATACCAAATACAGTCAGGACGAGGCATCAGAGGGCTTTGTGGTACTCCTTGGTTACAGAGACTGTAGATGTAACTTAAATGCACGAGGTTCAAGAGAAAACCCTTTTAGAATTTTCACTCCTTCGATAAGTACTGATTGAGCAGCTATCATGTGTCAGGCTGTGTGTTAGGCATGGAGAATTCAGCCTTGATCCAGGCAGACCAGGCCTGTGAACTCAAAGCCCTCCCATTCTAGTGTGAAGACAGACAGCACCTAAGCACAAGTAAACCAGAATATAAGATCAATAAGGGTAAATGCTGTGCAAAAAATGAAGATAAAGTCACGTGAGAGTGACAAGTCAGAGGCAGCAACGAGAAAGGAAGTGGTGGATCAGGGTAGCAGGAAACACAAGGAGGCTAGAGAAAGCGGTAGGGCTTTGTGGACCAGGTAAGGAGTTTGGATTTTATTGAAAGCATGAAGCAAAGTGCTTGTGGCATTTAAGTGCAGGACGATGGACGTGGCTATATGGGAACAGGTTATAGTGGGCAAAAGTAAGAGAGGGTGACAATTAAGGAAGCTCCTGCAGAGGCACAGGTATAAAAGGATGGTGGCTTTGACCAGGATTCTGGCAGTGTATAAGGAGAATCGCGGCTGGAAGGGCCCAGGTGTGATGGCTCATGCCTGTAATCCCAGCTACTCGGGAGGCTGAGTCAGGGAGAATTGCTTGAACCCGGGAGGCAGAGGTTGCAGTGCGCCGATTTCACGACACTGCACTCTAGCCTGGGCGACAGAGTGAGACTCCGTCTCAAAAAATATAAAGAAGGTGAAGGGAGGCAAGTAATCAAAGACTGACTTCTAAATTTTTTTGACTGCTGCTTTCTGGAAACACTCTTCCTTTGACTCCCATGACAGTTCACCCACCTCACAGAACACACACTGGCAGTGCTTTACTTGTCTATTGTCACGATAACGCTGTGTAACAAACAACTCCCAAATCAGTGTTTTGAAACAATAGGCATGTATGTAATGCTCAAGTTTGCAGATCAGCTGGACAGTTTTCCCAGTATGGGCAGGCCTTGCTCCCCTATCTGCAGCCAACTGCAAGTCGGGAGGTGGCTCTGTGGTCCTCGGCTGGGAATAGTTGCCTGAGCCTAGGATGGCTTCAGCTGGGACAACTGGGGTAGCTCTCCTGTTTCAAATGTCTCCTTCTCCAGCAAGCTAGCCCAGGCATGCTCTCATGGTGACCTCAAAAGAGCAAGAAAGCAAACAGAAATGTGCAAGGCATCTTGAGGCCCTGGCTCAGAACTGACATGACAGCCCTTCTACCACTTTCTGTTGTCCAAAGAAGATTCCAGAGGTAGAAAAATAGGTTCTGCCTCTCAGCTACAAGGAAACTTGCAAAGTCACATGGAAGAGAGCGTGAGATACAGGAGATGGGAGATTTGGGACATAAATGCAGGTGACCACTGGCTCTTTCATGACTGTATCTTTGCTGTCCAATACGGTAGCCACAAGTGGCTACTTCAGTGTAAATTAACTAAAACTAAATACAATTTAAAATTCAGTTCCTCAGTCACACTGGCCATATTTCAAGTGCGGAGCAGTCGCACTTTGCTAGTGGGTTGGGAGATGGCTGCCCCAAAATCTCACAAATCATCACTAAAGAACTTACTCATGTAACCAAACATCACCTGTTCCCCAAAATCCTATGGAAATAAAAAGCGTTTGGCCTGGCGCAGTGGCTGACACCTGTAATCCCAGCACTTTGGGAGGCCGAGGCGGGCGGGTCACTTGAGGTCAGGAATTTGAGACCAGCCTGGCCAACATGGTGAAACCCCATCTCTAATAAAAATACAAAAATTAGCCGGGCATGGTGGCTGATGCCTGTAATCCCAGCTACTCAGGAGGCTGAGTCAGGAGAATTGCTTGAACCCAGGAGGCGGAGGTTGCAGTGAGCCAAGATCACGCCACTGCACTCCAGCCTGGGCAACAGAGTGAGACTCTGCCTCAAAAATAAATAAATAAAATATTTCTGTCATCGCAGGAGGTTTTATGTGATAGCCCTGCCTAGATTTTGTTGCAGTGGTAGAATGACAGCACAGTCCCTGGACTTTCCGCTCCCAAAGTCCAGATTTAAAACAGGTTTGCATGAACTGTGAATGCCCAACAAACCATCTGAAGAAGACTGTTCAAGTTTTTTTTTTTTTTTCTGTGCTCCCTGGAAGGCATCCCAGTAACAAGGCAATGATTTCAGGAGATGTGTGAACACAGGAAGGCAGCTTCCCTAACTGTTATAATTGGACATAAAGACTTAAAACTCCAGATCAGGACCAGAGGGAAGGCTGCGTTTAGCTGAGCAGGGACAATGATTTGTGAAATGCTGTTATGAGGGACCCACAAGCGCCTTCTTAATGCTGTGCAATTTACACATTGCAGAAGCGGCAGCTTTTTATCTGACAAGTAGGAAATATATATCTGACAAGTAGGAAATATACCAAGCTGGGCTCCTCCGAGGTACTCCTCTTTTGCCGTCTGCTTCCCCCTTTTCTCCGGACATCTCTGCTTCGCTTCCCTGCCCCTTTCAGCCAGCAAGCTTTTGTGGATCAAAGACATGCATTTTAAAACAACAAGCCACTTTTGCATGTATGTGCATGTGTGTTTATCTCAGATTGGCAATCATTGTTAAAGATGACAACCAGTGTGAGTGGTAAGGGCTGTGAGGGAATAAATCAGTACTTCTGAAACAGTTAAGCCGCAGACACGAAGAGCCTCAGAGATTTAAACAGAGACAGAGAGGAATGAAAGGTTTTGCCCAAAGATGTTGAATGAAGCATTGCTTAGAGAAGCAAAAAATTAGAGTTATCACCCAATAATAGGGAACTTGCTTTATCAAATGTGGTATTAACTATGATGAAACACTGAGTATCAACACATACAATGTCATGTCTTCAGAGACTTTTCAAAGATGTGATAATCCTCAGGAAATACTATACAACGAAGACAGAATAATAGCTAGGATAGATAGATGCCAACTATGTAGTATTTATGCAAATAGATGCATAGGAAATAAGGCTGAAGGGAAGGAAATCCATCAGTATGACAGTGTTCACACACCATTTTCACTGCCCGGTACCAAGCACCAGAGGACTCAGTATCTGTGAATTGACATTATGTATGGGAAAAGGCATGGGAAGTAGTCATTTTACTTTCTTTGTTGTACTTTCCTACAGTCAGCATGTTTTTCATTTATAATCAATCAGCAAAAGAAAAAAGTATTCATAGTCATTGAGATCATAGATACACAGGGAGCAGCTTTCAGACACATGTAAGGAAAATAGTAGGCATTGTGCACAATGGGGACTGCTTTAGGAACAAAACTAGCTTGGCGGGTGGGGAGCCTCACTGTGATCCTACACACCTTGGGCCCTAACGCATGAGCGCCTGTGTTTTCAGGTACTACCCAATGGGCCACCCAGCATCTGTCCACCTCTACTTCCTTGCCGACCGCTTCCAGGGCTTTCTGATCAAGCATCATGCTACCAATCTGGCCGTGAGCAAACTAGAGACTCTGGAGACCTGGGTGATGCCGAAAAAAGTCTTCAAGATCGCAAGCCCACCCAGCGACTTTGGGAGGCTTCAATTTTCCGAGGTAAGAGGCCAGGTCTTGTCACATTTCATTGTATTTTTGCAGTTCCCTCGGCCAGATTCTACTCCACTATCTGACACTTCTAGTTGGAGATGGAGGAGAAGAGGACTTGGAGAGCCCTAAAGATAAGCTAACCCTGTGCCTGGAGAAGGTTCTCCAGCCCCCGTCACTGGCACCAGCATCTTAAACAGGGGAAGATCAAACCAACTGGAACACAGATGTATTTTTTAGGGTAGAATTTCTGCTCCTCTGAATTTTTTATCCTAGCCGGTGATGACTCCTAAACCAATGTCAGTAATATTAGTCCCATTTTACAGAATGCAGAACTGAGGCTTATAGAGATCCAAAGATTTTCTGGATTGCTAGGAAGTGGGAGAGCTCAAAATTCAACCTAGGTCTCTTTGGCCACAAATCCTATGCTTAGTTGTGATTTTGTATCCATAGTTTTTAGCACACCTGGATTCGCTCAAGGGAAGTACCAGATCAATCATTGAATATACGATTAGATGAGTAGATGAATGACGGATTGAAGGAAGGAAGGAAGGAAGGATGGATGGACAGATGGGTCACATAGCTAGCTTTTTTTTTTTATCATTCTGATCTAAATCCAAATGATACACCTTCAGAGAAGCCTTCCCTGGCCACCCACTTAAGCTGCTGCAATAGCTACATTCTCCACCCAACCCTTCCCTATTGTAATACTTTTTCTTAGCATTTACTATCTAAAATTATCTTATTGCTTTATCTGGTCACTCATTGATTGTTCACAAGAGAGCTTGAACTGTGTCTCCCTCTTCACTGCGGTATCCCCAGCACACAGAGAGTACATAGTCTTTGTAGATGCTGAGTAAGACTTTTGAATGAATGAGTGAGTATACTTGGGTCGTGGTGCAGGAAGGAAGGGGAAGCGTGATCAAGCCTGGTGCATATTGTTCACAGAAAACTGCAGCACCTGGTTTCTGCCTTCCTCACATCTGTAAGTGCTAAGGAGGCGATTTGTCACAATGGTTCTGACTGCTGGATTAGGGACCAAGATTCTGATTGTAGACTGTGGTACATCTTGAGGGACTAAGTATGTTGGGGAGAGGTGGAGTCCCACCCTCTTATATTTTCTTATATTTTCCTTGACAGTCCTTCTCTAGCTTCTGTAGCCCTGTCTAATGAATGTATGTATCCCCATGACAAACAGGCACCAGTGAGAGTTTCTTGTTAAGCCACTGTTTTCAATTAAGACTCCCAGTGGATTTGCTGGATGTGAGCAGCTGAGGGAGCCCACTCCATAAATTGCTGGCATCAGGGGGCAATTAGATACTGCCCCAGTTGGATTCTGTGCTAGGGGCCTGAGCAGCCAATTGACAACATTAATGTCCCATTAAAGAGATGAATGCCTGGTGTCTGGGTTCTCCCTGTTTATCAGCCTGCTGTTGGGCGACTGGGTACTTCTGGCAGTGACAAATGATGTTGGCCCCTCCATGGCTAGTGCTTTGGGGCAGGGGAGGGGTCCTCACTACACAGGTCTGGTACCCTTGGAGTGAGAACCATCAAAAATAACAGCATGTGATGCAGAGAGCCCTAACTCGTATTTTGAATTTTTTCTAAAGTCTTAATTTTAGTGGCAAATGAACAGAAAGGCCAGGAAGAACTACAGGGCCACTCTGTGGGCTATTTAGGATCTCCTTGGTGTTAGCACTATCCCAGGGCCTTGTATAGTGCCTGGCTCACAGCAGGTGGCTGAACAGCTCAGATACATTTCTCCAATCCATGGGAATCTCATGCTGTTGACTTGGAAAAAAAAAGATGCTTATTCTTTCTGCAGATAGTCACCGAGTGCCTACAATGTGCCAGGTTCAGGAGGGATTGTGGTGAACCAGACAAACCAGGCCCCTGTGGTCATGGAATTGCATTCCAATGGGGCAGCCAGCCAATGAGTGAGCAAACAGATAAACAAAAACAGCTCAGCTAATGATAGGAATTCTAGAGAAAACTTCATTCATGTGATTGCTGGGGACTCAGGACATTGATGGGGACAACCTTCAATAGAATGATTCATCTAGGAAGGCTTTTCTAAGGAGATCACTGCAGAGCTAAAGCCTGTAAAAGAGCCAGTCCTGGGGAGATCTGGAGCATTCTGAGCAGAGAGAGGAGCATATACAAAGGCCCTGAGGCACTGGGAATGAGCTAGGAGTACTTGAGTTGCAGTGAGACCAATGTACTGAGTGCAGCAAGTGAGAAGGAAACTGGTAGGAAAGAGGCCTCGGGGAGCAGTCTTGCAGGCCCTGGAAAGATGTTCAGGTTGTATTTTAAATGCAGCGGAAAGATAGAGGGAAAATGGCGATAGGAGGCAGGACAAACTTGCAGCTCCCACTCAGATGGACAGAGCAGCGTGTGGAGCCCCACATCATGAACTTTTGCTCCAAGAACTACTGCAGAAACATGCCAGGAAAGCCAAGAGGATCCATTGAGCCTTTGAAGGAGGTGGATTGCCCCTGCAGGCGCTGTGGGACAGCCAAGGAACTGTGACTTGGCTTGCTTTAACATCCCCAAAAGATCACACTAGCTCACCAGCGATGGATTCAAATCAAGAAGAAATCTCTGAATTACCAGAAAAAGAATTAAGAAGTTCGACTATTAAGCCAATTAAGGAGGCACCAGAGAAAGGTGAAGTCCAACTTAAAAAGAAATGATATAGGATATGAATGGAAAAATCTCCAGTGAAATATAACCTAAATAGAACACAGTCACAACTTCTGAAAATGAAGGACACACTTAGAAAATTGCAAAATGCACTGGAAAGTCTCAGTAATCGAATCAAACGAGTAAAAGAAAGAACTTCAGAACTTGAAGACAAGGCTTTCAAATTAACCCACTCCAACAAACACAAAAAAGAATTTTAAAAAAATGAACAAAGGCTTCAAGAAGTTTGGGCGTATGTTAAACAACCAAACTTAAGAATAATTGGTGTTGCTGAGGAAGAAGAGAAATCTAAAAGTTTGAATAATGAGGGAATAATTGAGGAAAACTTCCCCAGCCTTGCTAGAGATCTAGACATCTAAATACAAGAAGTTCAAAGAACACCTAGGAAATTCATTGCAAAAAGATCATGCCTACGCACACAGTCATCAAGTTATCTAAAGTCAAGACAAAGGAAATAACCTTAAGAGGCAAAAGCATCAGGTAACGTATAAAGGAAAACCCATCAGATTAACAGCAGATTTCTCACAGCAGAAACCCTACAAGCTAGAAGTGTCCTATCTTTAGCCTCCTTAAACAAAACAATTACCAGCCACGCATCGTGTATCCAGTGAAACTAAGCTTCATAAATGAAAGATACAGTTTTTTCAGACAAATGCTAAGATAATTCACCACTACCAAGCCAGCACTACAAGAACTGCTAAGAGGAGCTGTAAATCTTGAAACAAATCCTCAAAATAAACCAAAATAGAATCTCTTTAAAGCATAAATCTCACAGGTCCTGCAAAACAACACAATGAAACAAACCAAGGTATTGAGGCAACAAATAGCATGATGAATAGAATAGTACCTCACATCTCAATACTAATGTTGAATGTAAATGGCCTGAAAGCTTCACTTAAAAGATACCGAATGGATAACAATTCACTAACCAAGTGTCTGCTGTCTTCAAGAGACTTGCCTGGCACATAAGGACTCACATGAACGTAAGGTAAAAAGGTGAAAAAAGATATTCCATGCAAATGGACACCAAAAGTGAGCAGAAGTAGCTATTCTTATCAGACAAAACAAAACTTTAAAGCAACGGCAATTAAAAAAGACAAAGAGGGACATTATATAATAATGATAAAAGGACTAGTCAAACAGGAAAACACCACAATCCTAAATATATATGCACTAACACTGGGGCTTCCAAAACAATACTGCTAGACCTAAGAAATGAGATGGACAGCAACACAGTAATATTGGCACACTTCATCAAGACTGAAAGTCAATAAAGAAACAATGGACTTATGCTAAACCCTACAACAAATGGACTTAACAGATACAGAACATTTTACCCAATGACTGCAGAATATACATGCTATTCATCAGCGCATGGAACATTCTCCAAGATAGACCATATGATAGGC
Organism: Hylobates moloch; assembly: GCF_009828535.3. Classification (NCBI taxonomy): domain Eukaryota; kingdom Metazoa; phylum Chordata; class Mammalia; order Primates; family Hylobatidae; genus Hylobates; species Hylobates moloch. Next base: position 25,449,677 of record NW_026652298.1, on the reverse strand, counting down.
CACAAAACAAGTCTCAACAATTTTAAGAAAATCAAAATTACAGCAAGTACTCTCTCAGACCACAGTGGAATAAAATTGGAAATTAACTCCAAAAGGAACCCTCAAAATCATGCAAATACATGGAAACTAAATAACATGCTCCTGAATTCAACACTTCTGGGATACGGCAAAGGCAGTGCTAAGTGCAAAGTTCATAGCATTAAACGCCCACATCAAAAAGTCTGAAAGAGCCCAAATAGACAATCTAAGGTCACAGCTTAATGAGCTAGAGAAACAAGAACAAACCCAAACCCACCAAGGAGAGGTGAAAGACCTCTACAAGAAAAACTGCAAAAGAAGTCATAGATGGCACAAACAAATGGAAATACATCCCATGCTCATGGATGGGTAGAATCAATATTGTGACCACGACCATACTGCCAAAAGCAATGTACAAATTCAGTGCAATTCCCATCAAAATACCACCATCATTCTTCACAGAACTAGAAAAAACAATCCTAAAATTCATATGGAACTAAAAAAGAGCCTGCATAGCCAAAGCAAGACTAAGCAAAAAGAACAAATCTGGAGGCATTGCGTTACCCAGCCTTAAAGTATACTATAAGGTCATAGTCACCAGAACGGCATGGTACTAGTATAAAAACAGGCATATAGACCAATGGAACAGAATAGAGAACCCAGAAATAAAGCCGAATACTTACTGATCTTTGACAAAGCACACAAAAACAAAGTGGGAAAATAACACCCTATTCAACAAATGGTGCAGAGATAATTAGCAAGCCACATGTAGAGGAAGGAAACTGAATCCTCATCTTTCACCTTCTGCAAAAATCAACTCAGGATGGATCAAAGACTTAAATCTAAGACATGAAACCATCAAAATTTTAGAAGATAAAACTGGAAAAACCCTCTAGACACTGGCTTAAGCAAAGACTTCATGACCAAGAACCCAAAAGCAAATGCAACAGAAACAAAGATAAATAGATAGGACTTAATTTTAAAAGTTTCTGCAAGGCAAAAGAAATAATCAGCAGAGTAAACAGACAACCCAGAGAGTGGGAGAAAATCTTTGCAATCTATAGATCCAACAAAGGACTAATATCTAGAATCTACAAGGAACTCAAATCAGCAAGAAAAAACAATCCCATCAAAAAGTGGGCTAAGGCCATGAATAGACAGTTCTCAAAAGAAGATATACAAATGGCCAATGAACATATGAAAAAAAATGCTGAACATCACTAATAATCAGGAAAATGCAAATCAAAACCACAGTGCAATACCACCTTACTCCTGCAAGAATGGCCATAATCAAAAAATAATAGATGTTGGCATGGATGCGGTGAAAAGGGAATGCTTTTATGCTGTTGGTGGGAATGTAAACTAGGACAACCACTATGGAAAACAATGTGGAGATTCCTTAAAGAATTACAAGTAGTTCTACCATTTGATCCAGCAATTCCACTATGGGCTATCTACCAGAGAAAAGTAAGTCATTATACAAAAAAGATTCTTGCACATGCATGTTTATAGCAGCACAATTCACAATTGCAAAAAAATATGGAACCAGCCCAAATGCCCATCAGTGAGTGAATAAATTATGGTGTGTGTGTGTGCGTATATATATATATGCACACACATACACACACACACACCATGGAATACTACTCAGCCATAAAAAGGAATTAAATAATGGTATTTGCAGCAACCTGGATGGAATTGGAGACCATTATTCTAAGTGAAGTAATTCAGCAGTGGAAAACCAAACATTGTATGTTCTCACTCATAAATGGGAGCTAAGCTATGAGGAAACAAAGGCTTAAGAATGATACAGTGGGTTTGGGGACTCAGGGGCAAGGGTTGGGGGGTATAGGGGATAAAAGACTACACATGGGGTGCAGTGTATACTGTTCAGGTGACGGGTGCACCAAAATCTCAGAAGTGACCACTAAAGAACTTATTCATGTAACCAGACACCACCTGTTCCCCAAAAACCTATTGAAATATAAACATATACACACACATTACAAACTCAAAAAAAAAAAATAAACGCAATGGAAAGCCATTGGTTGGAAGCCAGGGAGCAGTATGTTAAGCTTGAATTTGAATATGTATTTGAATTGGGGTAACTGATCATTCTGCAGTGGATGGTGGTGGACTTCCGCAGTCAGTCCCCTTGAGAAGGTCTTAGAGGATGTGACAGCAGCAGGGCACTAGCTCAGGCTGCCCCACCCCTCACCCTTCACGTTCCTCGGTTGAAAAACAAGATCCAGGTTGTTTGTCAGCTGCTCCAGAACTCTCCTGCCCAGGTTATCTTGGTTTTAAAACTCAGATTTCAGGGAAGTGTTTATCCTCATTTCTTTGGAGGATCCAAGGACAGTGTTCTGGAGGGTTCCCATCTTCCCTTAACTGGTGAAAAATCCGTTCCTTAAATATGACCCTAAAGTAGTTTTGTGGCCATTCATCGGTTTTGTTAGTATCTGTTGAAACTAGTGCATGGAGGGAAGTCCATGTGTTCAGCCCCTACTCATTCAATATGTGTTCAAGAAAGATTGATAGACAGGTGATACATAGATAGGTTAACAGACAGATAGATGGGTGGATAGATTAATAGGTAAGCAGATGGATAGATGATTGATGGATACAATAGAGTTGACAGATTAATGAGACAGGTTGAGAGATAGATGATAAACACACAAAAGTAGATGATCAATCTGTATAGATCATCGATCAATCGACAATAGGTGCTCAGTATATCTCTATTTCTAGATCTCTATAGAGATATATTGAGCACCTATAGTAGACAGATATAGAAATAGACATATATTGAACAACTACTCTATGCTCAGCACTGTTTCAGACACTAGAGACATATTGGTGAGCAAGCCAGATACAGTCCCTGCTCTCTTGGAGTTGACGGTCTAGAGCTGGAGAGAGAGAGACCTATAAATTAAAAGATGCAGTACTGTAGGGGTCAGGAGAAAAGCTATGATGATCAAATGCTTAGAGACGTACCTCAGTGATGCCTCTATCCAGGAAAGACTTATGAGTAGAGGTGATGCCTGAGCCAAAATCTAGATGATGAGTTTGAGCTGGCCAGGAGGACGCGGGGAAAGGTAGACCGGTCCAGAGAACAGGTGGATCATGGCCTATTCCAGGCCATGGAACATCAAGAGGAAACAGAGAAGATCAAGAGGAAACAGAGAGCCCTTCAGGATGAGGTGCTGGGAGTAACCCAGGGTGGTCTGGAGCAAGGAGCGAGTGCAAGGGAGGGAGAGGGATAGGGATGACAGAGGTGAAGCTGGAGCCAGACAAGAAAGGTCTCCAGGACAGGTGAGCAACTGCACTTAGCAACCAAGAGTTGCTGAAAGGGGTTGTAAGCAGGAAAATAGAAATCAGGTTTCTTTAGAAAAATCTCTAAGACCTTGAAGCCTGAACTGAATCCTGTTGATCATTCATTTATTCCTTCAATAAATAGTATCCTTTTAATTCCTACTGTGTTCCAGACACTATGCTAGGCACCGGTGGGTCCCAGAAGGTGGTGGTCCCTGCTGATCCACAGGGTAGTAGAAAAATACCAAGATTTCGTAAGTCTGGGAGGGACGTCAGCCCCCGCAGGAATATCAGAGCAGTAACTACCTCTGTTACTCTCAGGATGCCTTCTTAGTCCTAATCTTTAGTCTCTGGCCTGTGATTGTACTCACTGTACAGTGAGTATACACGGATGGCAGCCACCCCTGGTAGGCAGTAGGGATTTGGTTTATATGTGTTCGGTGAATGAATGACTAAGGGTGAATGAATTCATGAATGGGAGGCAACATGTAGCATAGTGGATGAGAATGCAGCCTCTGGGGTTGGACTTCATGAGTTCCCATGCTGGCTCTGTCCCCTCTGACCATAGCGAGTTATCTCACTTCTCTGAGACTCAGTTTCCACATCTGTAAAGTAAAGATAATGACAAGGTCTCCCCTCTATGGATTTGGGAGTATCAAATGAACGGACATGTCTGCCTGGCACACTGTAATCCGTCAGCAAATATTAGCAGTGGAGCTCTGTACCCTGGGTAAAGAATGGACTGACATAGTATCTGTTGCAAGAACAATGAGAAACTAGATAAGCTCCTATTTCCCCTGCACATAGGAAATCTCAGAATGTAGGTAAGTGTATCCACACCCGACCTTCGTGCACACACACATTAGAGATGCTAATTATGTGAAGACAGCAGAGGCAGTGCAAGCCTCATACTGTACCCATCATTTGCCCCAACATGCCCACATGCTGTGTCCTCAAAACCACTAAATTAATCCACCTGGGGGGATCTTTTTTCAAATTAGATGACCCCTAATTTAATTTGATTTGAAATAGCAACAAAGGTCCTTGTCAGGAATCTCCCTAGTTCATTCAGTTTTTGGTCAAGCCATTCACCCATTCATTCAACAAACATTACTCGAGCACCTGCTGTGTACTAAGCATGGTAGTAAGCACCAAGAAAGAGCAGAGAACCAGCCAGCTAAAGCCCCCGTTCACACAGAGCTTATAGTACAGCTGGAGGAGATAAGGAATAAATACATCAACAGACAACTCTGAGATAGTGCTTATCAACACCGGTAGGAAGAAAATAAAGCAGTAGGGAATGACATGAATTGACTGAAGGTCCATTTGAAATTTGGGGTGGGGGGTGGTCAGGTAAAGACTCTGTGAGGCAGCTTTAGACATAAGGGGCTGACCTTGCAAGGAAGGAGTATTCCACACAGGGCAGATGGTGCAGGAACGCCGAGCTGGGAATGAGCCTGCCTTGATTGAAGTGGCTAAAACAAGGTATCCTGGAGAAAGATGAGGAGGGGTCATGGGATTGGAGGATGGGGCGAGCTCAGATTCTGAGTGCACTAAGAAGCCTGAGGGCAGCAGCAAGAGGACATTTTACAAGGCCTTTCTGACTATAGGATATAGAAGAAATTGCAGGTGGCACAAGTGGAAGGAGGGAAGCCCAGAGAGGATTGCTGTGGGTCACAGCCGCACACACCCCCAGCTGGCTGGCAGGAAGGAAGGATCACAGGATGACTCTCATGCTTACGGTCCAGATCTAGGTGCCTTGGGAAGGCCAAAGCTGTCTCTTCCTAGGAATCCTATTTGAGCCCCCGTAGATGACAGGCAATGCTGAGGGTCTCTAGCTTATGATAGAGCAGCTGTAAAAACGTGACTTCTATTCTTGTTCAGAACCATTGCACCAAGTGGAGGTGTGTGATTTGGAAAACCAAGGATGGAAGTGGAAACCAGCTATACCTGTTGAGTGGCAGGGTGTATGTTTCTGTGGAATGGCCTGCAAGCAAGGCATTCATTCATTCATTCATTCACTCATTCAGTCCATGTGTGGTTTTCTTTTCAAAGCACACGCCATACACCAGGCACAGGAGGCCCGGTGGTTTAATAAAAGGACCACAGGCCTTGTGATCCTTCAGACTGAGTCCAGATCCCAGATCTCCTGCTTATAAGCTGTGCAACCTTCTGCAGGTGACTTAGTTGGAGCCTCAGTTTCTTCATCTGTAAAATGGGTATATGAAAGGTAACAAAGGGGATCCTAGGCCTTTCTGAGACCTGGCACCCTAGTTCAGGCCCAGTGACTTCAGAATTCACTCCCCTGTTTCAGGTCGGCACTGACTGGGATGCCAAGGAGCGTCTGTTCCGCAACTTTGGGGGTCTCCTGGGGCCCATGGATGAGCCAGTGGGTATGCAGAAGTGGGGGAAGGGACCCAACGTCACCGTGACCGTCATTTGGGTGGATCCCGTCAACGTCATCGCAGCCACCTACGACATCCTGATTGAGTCCACTGCCGAATTCACACACTACAAGCCCCCTTTGAACTTGCCCCTGAGGCCTGGGGTCTGGACAGTGAAAATTCTCCACCACTGGGTGCCAGTTGCAGAGACCAAATTCCTCGTTGCACCTCTGACCTTCTCCAACAGGCAGCCCATCAAACCGGGTGAGTACTCCCAGTGTCTCTGTGGGAAAAATACTCCTTCCCCGGGGACCTTGAGGGTCTTTGGTGTTGGTAGGCAGCACTGCTCAGATGTAGGGCAAGCAGCGGCCTCGCAGAATGGCACTCCTTGCTCTCAATACTTTTCTCTGCATTTCCCTAGAGAACCATCTAATTTCCTACCGGCACACTGAGATGATGTCATCTGTCTAGGTATTAGGTAGCTATTTGTTAGATGCTCTCCCACTCAACTTCCAGAAGGCCTAGATCATACTGAAGACAAGATGGGAAATAAACCCAGGCAGGTATTAAGGATCAGCAAATCTTGTTTACTATTAAAAAAAAAAATCAAAACAGGAAATTCTGTTCATCAAAAATATGATACATTAGGTGGAAAAGATGAACCACATAATAGTGGAAGATATTTGCTACATTTTTTTAAAGTACTCATCTTCAGAATTTATAAAGAAATGCTATTAAGCAGAAGTTGGCCAATCCAGCCCACTACCTGTTTTTGTAAATAAAGTTTTATTGGAGCACAGTTACCATGCTCATTCATTTACATGTTGCCTGCTTCTGCTTTAGAGCTACAGTGGCAGAACTGAGTGGTTGTGACAGAGACTGCATGGCCCACAAAGCCAAAGGTACGATCTGGCTCTTTACAAAAAAAAAAAAAAAGACCACCAACCCTGCTATAAGAGAGAGGAAAAAAATGGAGAGAGAACATGAATGGCCCCTCACACACAGAAAAACATGTTCGGCCTCATTAAAAATGAGAGAAATGAAAATTGAAAGCAAAGAGAGGTTCCACTTCACACCCATCATATTGGGAAATGCGTAACAGATAAGAACCTGTGTTACTAAGGCTGAGAGTAACAGGCATTCATGCAGTGCTAGTGGGAGGGTGAAGTGCTAAGACGAGTTTAGAAAATGTTTTAGTATCTCCTAATAAAGCTGAACGTACACACACCCTACCACAGACGTCTCACCCCTAGGTATAGGCCCTAGAGACATGTGCAGAAATGCTCACATGAGAATTATTCTTAATAGCACAAAACCAGAAACAGTCTGATTGTCTGACACTGGAAAGGAGAAACAATTGGCTGTCTGTTCATACAATGGAGTACTATGCAGCAGTGAATAGCAGTAAAGCATGGGCACGTGTTGGCTTGGATGAGTCCCTAAAACATAGTGTTGAGGGGGAAATATCACAGATAAATCATAATTATGATGTATTTATGTCAAGTTCAAAAACAGGCAGAGTCAACAATATCTTATTTCAGGAGTCATATGTCAAAGGCAGCTGTTAGGAAATGAAACATGAAATTAACACGAAATTCAGGTCAGGGTTTCCATCCCCACGGAGAACAGGGACTGGGATGTCAGTTCCTCACCTGCCTGCCTTTTTTCTTTGTCCATTGAAAGGGTTTACTTTTATACTTCTATTTCCCCCCTTTTCACCTCCTTTTATTAAGGGGAAAGTCTTTCTCCCTGCTCAAATCCTACCTCTAGAGAAACCACTGCCAATAGTCTGGTGTGAATCCTTTTAGAAGTTTTTCCATACTTTTAAAGCATAAACGTAACACACATCATAAATCACAAAACCTTTGCTATTTTTTAAAAATGAAATAATACATTTTGTACTGTAAGATTGCTTTTTTTTTTTTTTTTTACTTTCTAAGTCAGTATATATAAAGCTACCAGCTACATGATATTCCACTGGGTTAAGGAACCACAGTCTACCTGTTCCCCTATTGGTGGACACATAAGTTTCTGTTGTTGATGATGGTGATGATGATGTTACTGATAATACTGCAAGGAAAAGTCTTTTTTTTTTTTTTAACGGAAGTTGGCCGGGTGCCATGGCTTACACCCATAATCCCAGCACTTTTGGAGGCCAAGGCAGGTGGATCATCTGAGACCAGGAGTTCAAGACCAGCCTGACCAGCTTGGCCAACATTGTGAAACCCCGTCTACTAAAAATACAAAAATTAGCTGAGTGTGGTGGCGGGCGCCTATAGTCCCAGCTACTTGGGAGGCTGAGACACAAGAATCGCTTGAGGCAGAGGTTGCAGTGAGCCGAAATCGTGCCACTGCACTCCACTTGGGTGACAGAGCGACATTCTGTCTCAAAAAAAAAAAAGAATTTAGGTCAGGCTCTTTTGCCTAGGCTGGAGTGCAGTCATGCAATCGTAGCTCACTGCAGCCTCGAGCTCCTGGGCTCAAGTAATTCTCTCACCTCAGCCTCCTAAGTAGCTGAGACTACACGAGTGTGCCACCATGCCCGGCTATTTTTTTTTTTACTATTTTTGTAGTGGTGTGGTCTCACTATGTTGTCCTGGCTGGTCTCAAACTCCTGGCTCTAAACCAACCCTCCCACCTTGGCCACCCAAAGAGCTGGGATTACAAGCGTGAGCCACCCACCACATCCAGTCCCAACAAGGAAGAATCTTAAACATAAAATTGTATGTGCCCAGCTGGGCGCAGTGGCTCACACCTGTAATCCCAGCACACTGGGAGGCCAAGGCATGCGGATCATGACGTCAGGAGATCGAGACCATCCTGGCTAACACGGTGAAACCCTGTCTCTACTAAAACTACAAAAAATTAGCTGGGCGTGGTGGCGGGCGCCTGTAGTCCCAGCTACTCGGGAGGCTGAGGCAGGAGAATGGCGTGAACCCGGGAGGCGGAGCTTGCAGTGAGCCGTGATCGCGCCACTGAACTCCAGCCTGAGCGACAGAGCGAGACTCCCATCTCAAAAAACAACAACAAAAACAAAGAAGCAAAAAAAAAAAAAAAAAAAAAAAAAATTGGATGTGCCCATGCAGTTACATCCATAATACAAACTCCTAGAAACGGGATTTCTGGATCTCTCTATATTTGGAATTGTTCATGTCCATCTAACAGATCACAAACTCAAAAGCCAGAAATGCATTACAGCCTCTTAGCTTCAGAGTTCTGGATTGGGTGCCCATTAGCCAATGATGCAAGGGGATGGGGACGCAGCTGTGGGGAGGAGGTGCCTGGAGTCCTAGCAAAGGGAGTTGTTTGGGAAAAACTCTCGGACCACTTTTCCTGTGTTCTCACACCGCGATAATCAACACAGAAGAGTTCTGTGACAGCAAAATGGGGGGGGAGTTTTCCCCATCAGCAAGCAAGCAATCAGTTCTGCAGCGGACACCAGCTGGGTGTCCCCCAATTCAGTTCCAACACTCTCCACCCCAGAGGTAGCATCAGACACCACAGAGTGAGGGCTCAGTGCCATAAGACCACCCCCTTCTGCCCGCTAATCACAAGTCTGGGCCTCTGGAACTTCTGAACAAATGGTTTCAAATTGGGGTACCCACAACCCCCTCTTTGGACTCAATTACTCTGCTAGAGCAGCTCACAGAACTCAGGGAAACACTTACGTTTATTGGTTTGTTATGAAAGATATTTTAAAGGATGCAGATAAACAGCCAGATGAAGCTATACAGAGGGCAAGGTCTAGAGGGGTCCTGAGTGCAGGAGCTTCTGTCCCCATGGTATTGGGGTTCCCACCCTCCCAACAGATGGATGAATCTGCCCCTATGGCATTGGGGTTCCCACCCTCCCAGCAGGTGGATGAGTCTATCCCCATGGTATTGGGGTTCCCACCCTCCCAGCAGATGGATGAATCTGCCCCTATGGCATTGGGCTTCCCACCCTCCCAGCAGGTGGATGAGTCTGTCCACATGGCATTGGGGTGCCCACCCTCCCAACAGATGGATGAATCTGCCTCTATGGCATTGGGGTTCCCAGCCTCCCAGCAGGTGGATGAGTCTGTCTGCATGGGATTGGGGTGCCCACCCTCCCGGCAGGTGGATGAGTCTGTCCCCATGGCATTGGGGTGCCCACCCTCCTGGCAGGTGGATGAGTTCTTCCTCACCTTCCTGTGAAGCAGCTACCACATGCTCAGCTCTCTAGAAGCTCCTCAAACCCTGTCCTTTGGGCCTTTTATAAAGACTTCACTAGTTATCCATGATTGAAGCATGACAACTGTGTCAAAATGTGATTGGACAAAAAGGGTCTGACCTAACCCAGCAAGGCCTGTCTGTTCAGATTCTCGTTGGCCTCTCTGTGCAGTAATTTCTCCCTCCAGGGTGTGCGTCAGGGCCCTCTCTGGAATGAGAGTCCTATCACCCACAATCTGATTAGACTCCAGCATTGGGCAGGAGAAGGGGGGCAGGAGGAGGCCAGAGAGATTCTATTTGCTGAGGCCTAAAGTGCCCAACATTGTAACAAAAGACTAACCAGGGTTACAGGAGTTCTGAGCCAAGAACCATGGACAAAAACCACTATCACGGCCAGGTGCAGTGGCTCACACCTGTAATCCCAGCAGTTTGGGAGGCTGAGGTGGGCAGATTACTTGAGGTCAGGAGTTCAAGACCAGCCTGGCCAATGTAGTGAAACCCCTTCTCTCCTAAAAGTACAAAAAATTAGCCAGGCATGGTGGTGGGTGCCTGAAATCCCAGCTACTCAGGAGGCCGAGGCACGAGAATTTCTTGAACCTGGGAGGCAGAGGTTGCAGTGAGCCAGGATCACACCACTGCACTCTAGCCTGGGCAACAGAGCAAGACTCTATCTCCAAAACGATAAATAAATAGGCTGGACACGGTGGCTCACACCTGTAATCCCAGCACTTTGGGAGGCCAAGGTGGGAGGATCACCTGAGGTCAGGAGTTTGAGACCAGTCTGACCAACATGGAGAAACCCCATCTCTATTAAAAATACAAAATTGGCCAGGTGTGGTGACGTGTGCCTGTGATCCCAGCTACTCGGGGGGCTGAGGCAGGAGAATTGCTTGAACCCAGGAGGTGGAGGTTGCGGTAAGCTGAGATCACATCACTGCACTCCAGCCTGGGCAACAAGAGCAAGACTCCGTCTCAAAAAAAAAAATCAATCAATCCTCTATCATAGGAGTCTCGAAGTGAACGCTCAGCTTGTGCTATCTTTGTGCAGAGCAAGCAGAAAGATAAGGACTTCATGTTTTCTTGAGCTGGAAGCCTGCTCCTCCTACCCCTATGAACCAGGCAAAAGACAGCCCCTCCAGAGCTGACCAGGCCCAATCCCAACCCCTTAGAGGTCTTAGGTTCCTTCTCGATCAAGTTCACATCTTTAGCATCTCTAAGGATTTCCAATGCCGGACATGGAGGAGAGGGGAGTAAATGGCTGTGTCTTCGCTGCTCCAGGTACACCTGTTGGACATAATGAAGCAGTGCTCCTGAACACACCCCCATGCCAGTGGAGTAGCCTGGGGGCCATTCATGGGGTCCTGATTTTTCCAGTGTTTTCTTCTAGGGTTTCTAAGGAAGGCAGGGCTCTCCCTACACACGCCCAGGATGACCCAGGAGTCGTTTTACCCCCACCGAGAGCAGCCCTCCTGTCCTCGGTAATTGTATTTGTTAGCGATGTTCCAAAGAATGACAGTGAACACGAAGGTGGGAGCAATGCAATTTGTAAAATGATTCATCAAGAGTAATTTTCTATTGATGCGTCCCTGGTAATCGCAAGAAATCCGATGAGGTAGAATTGAGGAAAATTTAATTATAGAGACGAGCATCGCAAGCTAATATTGTAACAGCATTTCCCACATTAACCTCATTTCTCATAAGGGTTTTTTGCATCACCCACAATATTTGGCTCCCGGTGTTCACGTGTTTGTTAGCTGCTCTTTTCCCTTTGAATGTCCTGCCTTTTGTCAGTTTCAGTATCTCCTCATTCCCCACTTTCTCACTCTGCAGAATAGAGGCACCAAGGGGCTCTGATAGAGAAATTAGGGCCTGCACCAAAGACAGCAGGCTCTGTTCTCCTGGCGGGTGGGGCTGAAGCTGCCCACCCTTCCCTGTATTAGAGAAAGATGGGTTAGGACCAGACTTCCAAACACTATGGCTACTAACTACCATGGGAGAAAAAGCTTTGCTAAACCCCTTGCAAGACAGAGTGTGTGCTCAATGACTGCTAACCTCCTTCCTCCCACTTGTACCCATCCAAACCACAGAACCCAAGCCTTTTGCTTCCTGAGGCATTGGGAATTAAAGGAATGACGATCTTGTCTGTGTTAGTCAAGGCATATTTTGAATTCATCTACTATTCTCACTGCTTTTAGAAGGGTAAGCATATGGTCTTTCTTCCTTCTTCTTGCCTACTCTGGACACTTGTTAATTATCCAGGCTATCCTGGGTGCCTTCGGTGGTGGCAGCTGCTGTCAGGCAAACAGGAAGCACTGTCTTCTGAACATTGCGTTATCTTGGAAGGTTTCTTGTAATCCTAGCTATCTCAGCTCTTGCAAAGCCTGATTTGGTAAAGCACAACTCACCAGAATCATTGGCCAGCCTTTTTAAAAATATATATGTGCTTCTACTGAGCAATAAAAAAGCAATGAATGTGAATGTCTTCAAAATATTAGAAATAGCATCTATTAGAAATAACAGAAGTGTATAGCTTCTTTCCTTCACCCCAAATTGCTATACTTCCTGATTCCCCATTGTGCAGCCCTGGGAGGTAGTAGTAGTCACTCTCATGTACATGTTACTATTTAGCCCATTTATGCCTAAGGTTGCAATTTTTTGAATTTTTTTTTGAGATGGAGTCTCACTCTGTCGACCAGGCTGGAGTGCAGTGGTGTGATCTCGGCTCAATGAAACCTCCGCCTCCCAGGTTCAAACAGTTCTCCCGCCTCACCCTCCCGAGTACCTGGGATTAAGGCATCAGCCACCATGCCCGGCTTTTTTTTGTATTTTTAGTAGAGACGGGGTTTCACCATGTTGGCCAGGCTGGTCTCGAACTCCTGACCTCAGGTGATCCACCTGCCTCAGCCTCTCAAAGTGCTGGGATTACAGGTGTGAGCCATCATGCCTGGCCCAATTGTTTGAATTTTTGCATGAGTGAAAAATCAGACCTTGGCAATGACCTGGAGCAGTAGAGTATCAGGGTGAGTGATAAGCACTGCCTTTGGAGTCAGTTGGTCCTGGATTTAACCCCAGATCTGTCTCTAACTCCAGCTGCCTCTGTTTCCCCATCTGTAAAACAGGGATGATAAAACCAGCCCCCTAGTTTTTTAGGTGTGTGAGGATTATGGACTAATACCAATAGTAATAATCCTAGCTGTATTTGTCTGTTCTCATGCTGCTAATAATGAACCAACTGAGACTGGGTAATTTATAAAGGTAAGAAGTTTAATGGACTCACAGTTCCACATGGTCAGGGAGGCCTCACCATCATGATGGAAGGTAAAGGAGAAGCAAAGGCACATCTTACATGGTGGCAGCCAAGAGCGCCTGTGCAGGGGCACTCCCCTTTTTAAAACCATCAGATCTCGTGAGACTTATTCACTATCACAAGAACAGCATGGGAAAAACTCACCATGATTCAATTACTTCCCACCAGGTCCCTCCCACAACACGTGGGAGTTATGGGAGCTACAATTCAAGGTGAGATTTGGGTGGGGACACAGCCAAACTGTATCACTAGCTAAGCTTTTCGCAGTACTTAGTATATGCTAGATGTCACTTGTAAACACTTCATATGAGTCAGCACATTTAAGCCTCACAAAGCGAGAAGAAAAGGCATTAGTACTTTACCCGTTTTATTGATGAGGAAACTGAGGTACAAGGCTTGGAGGTCAGAAGTCACACACCTGGTATGTTGGACGTGGGGATGCAAAACCAGACGGCATGACTGCAGTACCTGGGATCTTGTATGAAGTGCTTCACAAAGTGACCGGCACATAGGAGGGGCCCAGCAAGGCAGCACTGTTCTGAGAGCTAGTTTGACCTCCCACCCCACCTCACCCAGGTGACTGTTCTGTGGTCAGTTCATGCACCCTGTCTTAGGCTTCTGGGAAGCAGAAATCCAACTTACACAGAGTACAAAGTGGACACTCAGCAGCTGAGATCTGGGCTTCCCAAACAGACCTGGGTACAGACACTCATAATCTGTGTGATTTGGGGAAAGAGGCTTAATTCAGATTTGCACTTGCTGTTTCTCTGCCCAGAATTCTCTTCCCCAGGATCTGTATGTTAATCATCACTCAGCTCAGATGTCACCTTGCCAGAGAGGTCTCCTCTACCCACCTTGTCTAACGTAAACACCCTGTCACTCTCTAACCCAGGGGTCAGCAAACTTTTTCTGTAAAGGGCTAGATACAAAATATTTTCAGCTTGTTGGGTAAAATACAGTCTCTGTCTCAAATACTTAGCTCTGGTAGTACAAAAGCAGCCATAGACAATACGCAAATAAATGGGCACAGCCGTGTTCCAATAAAACTTTATTTACAAACACAGGCCATATTTGGTCCAAGGGCTGCAGTTTGCCAACCCTCTTCTCTCACTTAATACCCTGTTTCTTTGTTTTTGTTTTTGTTTTTGTTTGTTTTGCCTTCATGACACTTATCACTGCCTGAAATAACCTTATTTATCTACTTGTTTATTTGTTGTTCTCCCTCCACTGGATTTTAACCTTCCTATCTGGTTTGCTCCACCACCTAGAATAGATCCAGGTACCTAATAGGTACTTAATATGTCTTTATCAAATCAGACAGTACCTTGCAGATCATGGGTGTTTAGTAAATATGTGTTGACTGAATGCCTGGCACAATGTAGGTGCTTAAAAATATGTACTGGATGAATCAGTGTCTGCACTATCAAAGATGCTGTGTAAACATGTGTTGAATGAATAAAGGCATGCACCATGCCCTGTACAAAGTGGGCTCTGTCCTTTTCTCAGCTGTGAAATGGGACTGCTAAAAGAACTTCATGAGATTGTCGTGTGAATTAAATGAGGCGATGCATGCTGCCCAGTGCAGCACCAGGCACGGGGTAAGTATGAATAGGCATCCTATTGGTGACTCTTCTAATCCTGAAATTGTTCCCTTTGGCTTTCAGAGGAGGCATTGAAGCTGCACAATGGGCCCCTCCGCAACGCCTACATGGAGCAGAGCTTCCAGAGCCTGAACCCCGTCCTCAGCCTGCCCATCAGCCCCGCCCAGGTGGAGCAGGCACGGAGGAATGCAGCCTCCACGGGCACAGCGCTGGAGGGATGGCTGGACTCGTTGGTGGGCGGGATATGGACTGCCATGGACATCTGTGCCACGGGCCCCACGGCCTGCCCAGTCATGCAGACCTGCAGCCAGACGGCCTGGAGCTCCTTCAGCCCTGACCCCAAGTCAGAGCTGGGGGCGGTCAAACCCGATGGCCGGCTCAGGTAGCAGTAGGCATGAGGAGTGGTGGGCCACAGCAGGATCTCAATGGGAAAGCAGCCAGAGGGGTTGTGGGGCCTGAACCCTGGCCTCCCACCCTGGGGGAGGCCCTCTGTGAATGGGTCTCTCCTGGCCATAGAATGATGAAAAGGGAAGGTCAGCAGGTCAAAGCAGGATCAGCCAACAACCTGCCCTTGGCAAGCTGCAGGTGGGATGGCTCAGTCCCTGCACTGTGACGGTCTCACCTCTTCTGGTTGATCCTCAAGTCCTACAGGTTCCTTGTCTTCCCCTTCCAGTGACCCACCCCTGACCCCAGACGTGTGATTTTCAAACTTTTATTTTGAGCAGCAGAACTTTGTTTACTGAGCACAGTCATAAGTGGAGGTTCAGGGTGCGGACGAAATCCAAGCTGCTCTGGTTGAAGCTGACAAGTGCAAGGTTCCCTCCCAAAGCTCAGCCCTCTGGGCGGTCCCCTTGCCCAGGGTATCTCCTACGGTACCTCTTCAGAACCCAAGGGCTCTGCAAATGCCAGTTTGACAAGCACTGCCCAGACCAACCATGGGTTCAAACTCCAGCCCCGCCCTTTGGTTCATTTTTCTGCTCCTCTTGGCTGGGGGACTCTTGTGCCAGCCTTGAAAGTCATGGTCGTGGGCCCTTTCCCATGGAGGCTGCAGCCTTGGGAGAGCTCTGAGCCTCTCAGCAGCCCTCCTTGGGTTGAACTATTCTCCTTAGTAACTAGGTAAGTGGGAAAGCCTTTTGATGTGGCATGGCCAAGGTCCAGCCACAAGTGCAGCTGCCACCTGTCCAGGGGTCTGGGCCTCCTTCCCTCAAGGCTGCCACACAAAGTAGCAGAAATAGGATGATGTTTGTGAGCACCAAACTCAAGACCATGACCTTCTTTGATCCTTAAAAATGGAAACTTTGACAGCCATGACCATGAAACTCACAAGGCAACGCGATGAAACTCACAGAGCAATGCTCGGAGCAAAACTCCTGAGCTAGACAGCACAGCAGCACCCATCCCCTGCCAGAGCCCTTCCGTTCTGAGGTCAGACACACAAAACCTTTGTCAATTGCACACTGGTGCTGTTGGGAGTGACCAAACCGCATGAACCAGACTTTTCCAGTCCAGGAAATAGCATTTCAGATTTGGTTTTTAATTTCATGCCCTTCCTAATCCAAGGGGCCAACAGGCTCAACGGGACATGCAACATAAAAGTGGGAAGGTTATTTAAACAAGAAACAGTATGATTTAAGTGTCTGAGTTACCAGAAACCCAAAAGGTTTCCTTGCCATGAGCCCCGTGGAGTGTCATCCCTGTTCACCAGGAGAGCCCTTCGCAGGAGGCCTCCCTTGCTCCTGTAATCCCACCTCCCCTGAATGATGGGATTCCCTTGGAAAAAGGTCTCAACCCTGGTAGCCATCTGCCCTTCGATGGAGAGCCAGTCCTGACACTTCTCTCCAGCGTGGGTTTGAAGGGGCTGCCCTTCGCTTTGTGTGACTTGTCTTAATCCTAGCCAGATATGTTGCCCCATCCCAAGCCTCGCAAGGCAGGATGTCCTGTTGGCAATGGAGGATGTAAAGAAGGGACACTTTAGATATTTATTATTTATATGTTTTAGTCAATGACTAATTAGTAGGTGCTGTTTTTGCAGCTTGTCAATTATGTTACCTTACTAACTGAAGCTGCCTTTATTCACAAAAGGCCCCTTTTCCCATCTTTTCCCACCCCCTGGTGTCTCTCTCTCTCTTGGTTTCTCTTTCTCTGCGTCTACCCCCCATCTTCCTCATCCTCAGAGTAAAGCAGGGGCATTGAACACCATGCAAAGGAAGCTCCAACCCGCATCTTCCACTGGCTTTGAGTGGGGTGCCTTGGGGACCGTTGGAGCCTCGTTTTTTCCTTATGCAGAGTGTCAACCTCATCTCTCCCTTGGATTCCAAGAGTATTGGAATTCCTGAGCCTCCCATCCTCCCCCTACTCACCCCCCGTCACAGGCACAAGGAGGTGACAGGCAGAAAATATGGAGGGTGGGTGGGGAATGTGCTAGCTGCAGAGAGCTTGGGCCATCTCTGCTTGCTCCATGGATGCCTTTCCATGGCCCATCTAATTATGGGCATCCACGCAAACTTAGCAGAGGGAAACAGGCTCCTTTGAGAGAGATCCATCTTAGGAAGAGGGTCGTCAGATCCAGGCAGCAGAGTCCAGGAGATAGCCATTCTCAACAGCGATTCTAGGGATCTCAGGGTACTTTTCTCAGAAAGCCCCTGTGATCTCTTTCACAGACTCTATGGTGGCCACCTGCTGGGTACCACATCCTCTTTCTGCCCCCGGCCTCTGCCTCTGGCCAGGGTTTCCCTGGGGCTGCTGAAGCCACTTCGGGAGCTTCCCTTTCACCCTCCTTGCTGGGCCACTAGTGCTTTATGTTTGCAGTGGCTTTGGGGACTCAGCAGTGCAAGTCCCTGTGCATAATGTGAACCTGCAGACTTCAAGACGGGGCCCCTCCTGCACCCACTAACATGTCTGCCTTTGTTTTTATCCTGCAACAAGTGGAGAAATGGCAGAGCTGGCTGACTCTGGGGACCCTTCCCTTTTTCCCATGGCTTCATTTCTTCTTCACCACAACTAATTCGGGGAGCTGAGAAGTCACACAGGGTATTCCTCTCCCTTCTTTCTCTGATGTTATTAACCAGAGAATAAGGTTGTAGATATTACATTTTTTTTTTTTAAGGAAAATCCCAAAGCCCAGCATGATTTGAGAAAAGAGGATGTTTTCCGAGGGAAAATAATTTTTTTTAACCTGCCTGAGAATGATTTATTTGTTGGAGGCCATTGGTCAGACAGCCTGGAGCTTGGGTTGTGGAAGTTATCAAAAGCATAGGGCTGTGGTCTCTGGAAACCTATTACAGCCTGCAGGGCACAGCAACTATGAGCTGAGCCAGTGACGAGGTCCCTGGAAACTCAGGAAGGCTTAAAGGTAGGCCTTGGGGTATTGGTTTGTGGAGAGAAGGAAGCATTCTTTAGGCTGCGGCACTCCATGTAGTTTCCCACCCACCGAGTGACATTCAGGCAGAAATTGAGCTCAGGAGACAGCCAGCCTTCCCACATCCCACTTCACTTCCCAGTCCACATGTAAAGCAGTGTGTCTCCAAGGAGGCAGTGAGCAATTCCCAAGGTCCCCGTGTTGTAAGAAGCGCACTGCTTTCTCCCTTTGCGGGGGAAAAAAGGCTTTCCTGGTGAGATCATGAGTCCTTCTGGCTTCATTTCTCATTGTGGGTTTAACTTCTAAAATGCAAATGGAGTTTAGAGAGGATGAGCAGATCCACAGGACCCGCCCCCACCTCTCGCCCACTGCAATTGCTTCTACTCTGGGCACAAGTTTGCGTGTCTGAAGACCATGTTTCCCTCTGGTTCTCTAGCTTGCAAATAACACAGAAGACACCGGCTAGAACCTTAAGCTTTCTGCCAAAAAGATGCAGAGAGCAGGGCAGCAGCTACCAGGAGTGGGGTGTGAATAAAGAGTCCTTCCACAGCCAAGTTCTCTGAGGATTTGGAGCACCAGCTCCCCAGCAGCATCCAGGCGGGAGAGGTGTACATTTAGGTGGAGGGGTACATCTAGGGGTGGAGAGGTGTATATTCTAGAAACAGCTGTTAACACACTCCACTTTAAAAGACAGCAAGCTAGACCTGCAGGATCAAAGTCACACACTGTGGTAGGAGTTACACATGTTTATGGGGCCCAGGATACTAGCAGAGATGAGTGAAATGGTTGGTGCGAGGCAAAAGGGCATGGTGAGGGCAGGGATGGGGACTGTGGTCTTACTGGCATGCACGTGACCTACCCAGAATGAGCAGCTGCTACTCAGCCCCAACCTATCATTGTTTGTAAAAATGTAAGCACAGTGTAGTGGAATCTTCCAATTTGGAAGGGAAGCCAGAAATCCAGATTTTTTGGAAAAAATCTGATTTTTCGGAAAAAATCTGATTTTTCAACGTCAGGTTTTGTTGTTGTTTTTTTTTTTTTTTTTTTAACAAAGAAAAATTCCACTGTTCCACTTGTACACTGCCAGCAACCTCTGCTCTCTGGAGAGGTGGTTTAAAGTGAGATTATGCATTGCCCTGGTAGAGGAGGAAAAAAGCCAGCATCAGGTCAGGGCAAAAATGACAGCCCATGTTGAACTCTGAATGGGGACCTCTTGCTAAGTCATTCTGCTCCCCAAGAGACCATTCCACAGAGGGGGGTGGATCATTCAGCTCTCCTGGTCCCAAGATTGTGCTGAAGGGAAGAAGGAACAGAATCTGGAGATCTGGACTGCTGCCCCTTAGATATGCAGAGGTCCACATCTGCCTGGGGCTACACCTTGTGGGACTCCATCAAACCAGGCAGAAATCGCAAAGACAGTCTAGGAGGAGGAGGAGGTAGGGTGTGAAACAGCCAGGCTCTCTCCAAATCCCAAGTGTTGACACAGCCATCTTGCCCCATCCCTGGAAGCCTCTTTGGAAACCACATAGAGCTGTGCTGTCTCACGGGATGTCCTGTTTGCTTCTGCCTCAGTTACCTTACTTTGCCCATGGGTCTACCACAGGCGCTACCTCATTGTGTCTGCTGAGAAGTTTACCTGGGAGGGGGGAACAAATTTGTCCAAATCTGCTTGAGCTGAATGTATGATCTATGCAAATTCTCTCTCTCCTCTCTCTCTTCCTCTCTGGCTCTCTTAGAAGTTTTGTTTTGTTTTGTGTTTACCTTGCAAACAAGATACTGTATAGGACCCTCTTAAGATGGAGGAGGGCTTTCTTGCGCCACCTGTGTCTACCCCTCACGTTGTCTTTGGCTCTGGTCTTGCCAGGCTTATGCAGGGAGAAAGTGGCCTCTCTTCCCTCTCCACTTGGCTGGGAATATTCCAACTGCCTCTGCCTACAGATACCACCAGAGAGCGGGTTCTGCACCTTGTCATCCCCCTCCCTAACGTCATCTACTCCATCCCTCATGTTCCTCCAACTTGCTTCTCCCATCCCTCCTTCAAAAAAAAAAAAAAAAAACAAAAAAAAGCCTTAGGTTTCTCCTTTTTGAAATGTGGCCTTAACATTATTTTTGGGAAGCTGACCATCCATCCTTTCCCTCCCATCTCCACCAACATCACAGAAGACAGCATCGTGAAGCTTCTATGGCAGCCTCCTAAGGAAGGGGCTGCCAATCTGTAGTTTGCAGATGCTATAGAAATTGCTTACAAATGTCATCTTTAAGAAAAATGTTCCTATGGGCAAAATGAAGGCTTGGGTACTCATCTAAAGCTCAGCCAACTCCCGAAGCACTCTCTTAGAGCATATTGCCGCTGTAATGGGCTGGCTTAATTACCGGCAGAGTGCTTGAAAAGGCTTTGCAAACCTCCCCTGCCCCCAAGACTGGGTGACTTTATATGTACTCCATTCAAGGGTAAATCAGGAGACGTTCTCCATTTATCTCTTCGTCCTTCCTGCCTGGAAGGTGATAGCACTAAATATTCCCAGCAGATGGGTAGTGTTCTCAAAAGGATCACCCTTTTCCTATCTTCAGACTCTATTCGTTACCCTTCCATTGCTCCAGTGCTGATGGAGGCCAAAGACAACCCCAGGGTTTTCATAGGAAATTCACTGGAATTGTGCGCAATTGTCTTTGTAGTCCTTTTGCCTTTTTTTAAAAATATTATGCTGCCAATAGCATTTGTTTGGGTATTTGTTTTAGAGGCCTCACTCTAAGTTATTACCGTCCCCTTCATTGTTTTCAAAGACATGTGGTGATATAGTTTTTAAAAATAACTATTTTGTTATAGATCATAATATGCATAAAACTGTACAGAAATATTTTGTAATGTGTTGATTTTAAAAAAGAATCTGTAAATAAAGTTTTAAAAAAAATTCAAATGGCACACACTGAAATATGTAGATATTTTGCTATTTATTTAAAGGAGTATTTTAAGAGATATTGAACTATCTGAAATTGACCAGTAATCAAAGTTCCAGTCATCTGAATGCTTTTCCTTGAGGTAGAATGTGATTCTCAGAAATGATTGCATTACCTGCCCATTTTTGCACCTTTTCTGTCTTTTTATTTAGCAGAACAACAACAACAAAATTGTGCCTTAGCTGTATTTTTTTGTCTAGGGGAGTTTGTTTCTGTCTGACAAAGCAAAATTTTTTGCAGAAAACAGTGGATGTATTAAATACTGTATCATACCAAAAACACTGCAGGTGTATATAGATGCTTTCTGTCATACTGTGTTTTCAGATGCAGAATTTTAAAATTAAAAAAATACTGCCTTTATGGAACAGTGACTATATGTGGCTTCTTTTCAGCAATATTGTGCATCTTTACACAATCTCATATTCTCTTCTGTCATCTGCATGGTGAAGATAGGATGACTATATAATTTATCATCCAAACTGGGATACTTTTGAGAGTTAAAGGAAGCACCATGTGGATGGGATGCTGAAACTACAGGCATAAATGGCCTATCCTGGGAAAACCTGGGTGTGTGGACACATTTCCCTCATAAAAACTGCTGTCATCTTCTAACTGGATTATAGCAACAACCTCCTACAAGTACCTCCTGGTTGAGAAAGAAGTATATGATTTTTAAACCCTTACTGAGTAGAGAATAACAAGAAGGGACAGCCATGGAAAGTTGCAGTTTCCTATACCCAACTGGTTGGTTGGCAAACCTGTTTTCCTTTCCTCTTTACCACGGAGACTACATTTCCCAGACTGCCTTGCTCTTAGCTGTGGCCATGTGACCAGGCCAATGGAACAGCTAGACTGCATTTTCCAGACTCCCTTGCTCTTAGCCATGGCCATGTGACTTAGGCAGAATAGGTACATGGCACCTCTAGCCCTGGTCCCTAAAACCTCCCACTGGAGTCTCTCCTCAATCTTCCCCTATTTGCCAGCTCAGATGTTTTGAATCACCTTGATTTTGTGCATTCATCCAATTGGCCTATTCAGGTGGTCTTTTTGGAAACTGCACAGCCTCCACCTTAAAGGAAGGCAGAGCCACAATTTGGAAGGTAACTGAGCCCCTGCATAGCCACATAAAAGACTGCTTGACCAGAGTCGCCCCTATCGACTACGACATGAAAAGAAATAAGCATGTATTTTGTTATGCCCCTGAGACTTTCAGTTACAGCAGTCTAGCCTTACCTTAACGAATCCAATCAGAAGTGGAAATTCAAATGTTTCTTTGGGAAAATCCACATTTTAGTTCCTTCACTCAGTAGGTAAAGTAGAGAGCCAGACAGGTAAAGGGATTTGCCTGAAGCTACCCATGGTCATCAGGGTCAAGTCTAGAACCAAAGTTTCTCATCTTTCAATGAGACTTTCATAAGTCATTGGGAAGACCAGTTCCTCCACCCCTGAGGTTGGCTCACTATTATGTGTATATGTGGTTTCTGAGGGCTATGCCCAGGGGTTGGGAGCCTAGATGCCTGGGTTGTAAAGATGCTTCTAATTCACCCTTCAAAATCCTTAAATGAAGACAGGCACTGAGACATAGATAGGATTTTAGCAGCTGGAACAAAATAGACTAGATATCTCCCCATTAGACAGACAAAGGGGCAAATATATGGGGAGCTGTGTCAGCTTCAGCCTCCTTGAGCTTGGCTCAGGAGAGATGGTGACTGACTCCGTATTTAGAAAGATGGATGGACCCAAGATTCATTTGTCAAAACCTCTTTCCAGCCTGATCTTACAGCCAACTTCCCTTTCCTCTGCCCAGAGATAATTCCTCAAAAACTGAGTTCAGTTGCAAGGGAAGAATAAATTTCTAAAAGCTTCGTAGGAGTAAGGATCACAGCTATCTTGTTCACTGTGGTGCCTCCAGTATTTAGCACAGTGAGTCCAGTATATGGGCACTCAGTGAATATTTAGTGAACTGACAAGTGAATGAGACCATATATCTTAATTAATTAACAATATGGGCATGGGGCCATTTGTCCAAGATTCTGTCTTTACAACCATCATTTGATGGATAGTATTGTCAAAATATGGGTCATTGCAAAGTAAGCTGTGATTTCCTCCCTTCAGTAATGAGGTTTCTGGGCCTACTGAAGGGTCAGTTGGAATTTCTTTCCTGCTTATTTACTTGGTTTAAGTTCATTAAATTTGTGATTTTAAGAGTTTTTTTTTTTTCTTTAAGGGGAATGCTTTTTCAAACGGCATACCTTAAACCTCCATATATATATATATATATATATATATATATATATATATATTTTTTTTTTTTTTTAAAGACTTAAAAATGGGTGATCAGGGGGAGTGCCCTGGGTGAAGTGAGAGTAGAGAGTAGAAAGCTTTGTCTCAGCAAGTGCACCCACCCCACCAGCCCGACTCTTTCATGGCTCCATGGGATATGTAGATGACCATGCTTTGAAACTCACACCACACTGATGTTGAAAACATCTAGGCTTTTTGTAGGGTTGGCTTTGAGGCCTTGCTGCCAAGGTGCTGAAAGTTGAGTTCTAGGCTGGGTCTCTAAGCATGAGACCAAACCAAGAATAATTCACTCCACCTGGTGTTGGCAAGTTGTAAGGGTGGAAACTTAGAGCTGGGGCAAAAAGGAGGTATGGCTGGCCTGACATGTTTTGGAGACTCTTGATCCTGTGCATTTAAAGTTAGTTCATTTGTTCCACTGCTCTGCCTGGAAACCTCATCAGCCCTAACCCTGACAGGGAGTACTGGCCTGAGAACCAAGATGCCCAGGCCCTTCACAGCTTTGGTTGTGCCACTGATTTGCTGTGTGATCATAGCGAGTCTCTTTTCCATGATGAGTCTCAGCCCCCTCAACTGCCAAATAAATGGCAGAATGGGGCCTATTGACAGCTGGGATCCATTCAATTTCAGACATGTAAGCGTATAGTCCAATTCCCACCCAGCACCAAATACAGAACATGTTAAGGTGCCAGCTCCATGCAAGAAAATGTTCCGAAGATGTGATTTTTGATGTTGACATCTATGTTAGTCAAGGTTCTTTCACTTTCAAGTAACAGTAACCCAATTCACAGAAGTGTAATCAGAAGGGGAATGTATTAAGTTATGAAACTTTAGAAGATAACAATTAAAACACAAATTACAAGAACTAGGACAGCACTCAGGGGACTCAAGAACTGAAACTGGAGCCCCAATACGCACAGTCCCCTCTTCCTCCATTTTTGCTGGCCTCTGTTTGATATTATCTCCTACAGACAGCTAACTCTACATGGTCAATAAAGAAGGCCCCAGAAGTTCCTGCTGCTTGTCCTTTGAACTCCATAACACAAAAATATCAATGTCCTTTGTCCTCGCTGCCAAAAGGGCTGGCTCTAACTCTGGACCTATCACTCAGATCAGGCAAACAAGGCACTACGATTGGCTGAACCTGGATCGTATGCTGACCCCTGCGACCAGGGGATTGGATGGTAAACTGTGATTGGCAGCCCCATCCCCATTACATGATAGGAGTAGAAGAGAAATGGATCCCCAACGGGAGAGGATGGTACCGAACAGACAAAAACAACAGATGTCCATTCACTGCCACAGCCAACTGCAGGCCCAGGTGGCTTCTCTGCTTGCCAGTCCAATTCGTTTCTGCTCCTCAAGTGCCCAAATTTTCTCCTCTCAGTTCCTCTATACCTCCCTAAGGAGAACAACTCTGGGCCCATCTTAAGCAAATCATTTTAAATAAATATCACATGGATGGTGCAGATGATTTCACCCTCACTTAATTAGCTGTGGAGTGCTTATGCTTATGGAACATGATGGATTGCTCCTTGCAGCCTGGGCACAGGACACTTTAAAAGGCCCTTGTAACAGCCCTTTGCTAATGATGGTGGATGATTCTAACTTGCTGCAGGAAGCAGGGCCTGTGTACCTGCCGTGAAGAGCGGCATCTCTTTCCATGTTTCTAGAGCATCACTATTCCAGCCTCCACACCGAGCTCTCCACTGCCCTGTCCCCTCAGCAGGCCCGCAGAACGCTCGTGCTAGCCAACACATCCATGATATGGTGTTTGTGGCTTGCTGAGTTGATACATTAAGCTTCTAAACATGGAGCTAATGAGAATAGCAATGGCTAACCCCGTGTTAGAAAGCACTGGTAATGGACGGGCTATTAGGCATCAGAGCAGATTAGGTGAGACTCCAGAAAAACACCGGGAACATTTTCCAAATTACACATCCAGACTGATCCACCTACTGCCAATTTTCAATTGCCTCTGACCAAAATAAGAACCCCTCCTCCAACTTAACGGTCAGATAATCCTGTGTCCAAACACTGTTTTTTTTTTATCATGGATTAGCTAAGTCAGATTTGATACAAGTTCCCTAATCTCTCTGGGCCTCAGATTCCATATACATGTATATATATTTGATAATAATTACCTATAAAGCTGCTGGGAGAATTTTGAAAAGACAAAGCCTGTGAAATAGATAGCCTAGTATCTGCATACAGAAAGAGCTGAGTAAATATCAGTTATTCTTGCCTTCTCACTCCAAAGGTGAAAGTTCCTTGAAGGCAAGGACAGTGTCTATATTCTCGGTGCACATTACATGCCTTGACAATGTAAGATGTTGCACCAGTGTTTGATGAATGAATGAGTGAGCATGTGAACTGGACTGCTGCTACATCCATAATTTCCTCAGGGGCGTTCCACTTAGGCTGGCCTCCACATTTGCTATTGCAGACTGGATATCTTCCTTAAGCCTCCATTTGCGACACGGTGGCATCACCTTGACTTCAGAGATTTAAATGAGATTTTTTCAAAACACCCCAAACTGAGGGAGACACAGTATTGCCCCCCAATCTCTTTGGAGGTTCTTGGGGAGTCAACTTCAGCTACAACCCTGGGTCTCATTTCCACTGAATTGGTTCATTTTACAGATCACCCCTCTATTCTGCAAGTTCTTTTCTTTTTCTCCTTTCTGCACTATATGACTTCTCCCTAATAAGTACCCTGATCCCTTTATTCCTCAAAATATAATTGTAGAGCTATGTGGAAAGCAGATTTTACCAAGGCGTTCAGATAAAGGATTGCATAAGATTGCAAATGATATTGCATACCCCCATTCTCAGAAGTTTTAGGAATCTCTCAATGGCCACCTGCCTGGGCAATCTCCAGCTTCCAGACATGTTTCCATCTCCCACTCTTTATTCCCCGCCTGTTCTGTCCGCTCTCCTGCACCTCCCAAGACACTCTGTTATCTCTTTTCACCTTGCTGACTCTTTGCAGACCAGCCCCCTCAAGACTTCACATTCCACACCTAAAAAATACTGGAAAGCTAAGTTCTCTCCTTAAGTTCCAAGCTTCTCTGTTCTTACCTGAGAGGAGATCTGGTGCCAGCTATGACGCCAATTACTACAAAACACTCTCCCTCTCCACCCCAATTACTCGGATTTAATACAATCCCTGGCTTCCATGCAGTGCCTGAGCATTTTGGCTCTATTCCTTAGGTGGCGCTTTAAAGAAATTTTTTGTAAAACCTTTGGGGCCTCCTTCACCACCAAGAAATTATTTTAGCATCACTGGCCTCAGTCTCATTCTATCATCGGCATCTACTAATTTAATCAAGAATGAGTTGTGAGCAGGGAGATTGCAAGTTATCCAAAGATGAAACTGGATGAATTCCAGGAGCAAGAATTTCTCAGAACTAAGAACATTGACATTGCAGGGTTGGGTCCAACAAAGTACACTTCTTCCTGCCAATTTCATTTTTCAACCTTGACTATTCATGGTCTGGATCAGCAGATAGTAATATCACCTTTGTCATCAAGGAGCCTAGGATTTATTAATCTAATATGGGCATCGGCCCAAACTTGGCTTCAAAGAAACAGGAGAAGAGCAAACAGGGACATTAGAAATATGGAGCCCTGGGTTTTGGTGTGGTCGCATGAGATGCATCCGGCGCTTGATATCCCTGAGTCCCGATGCCCCAGCTGCCCAGTGCCCACGTTCATAAGAAGGCAACGAGTTCTCCTCCTCTACAGAAGGATTCTGCAAACAATTTGGCACGTTCCAAATAATTCTGATCGCAAATACCTGAAGGACTGGGCAAGGGAAGAATTCAAAAGAAACAAAAGTGCCACCGAAGAGGATACAATCCAGATGATGATTACTCAAGGCAATACGTAGCTCAAGGAGTTAGAGAAAACACTTGCTTTAGCAAAATCTTCACTATAGCATTATTCTGAAGGATTTTCAAAGTCTCCGTGTGTTTTGTTGCATTTAGGATTAACAATGGACAACACAAAGCCCAGTCTTACTATTTGTATGTACAGTATTTGGTGATAGAGAGCAAAGGAAAACACATCAAAACAGTTGCCTTAACACTGAAAAACATACCTTGCATTTTGAAAATGTTTACGGATGTCTCAGCAGTTTTTTAAAGCAGAAAAAACCACTAACAAATGGCCAGTAGGTGCTGGACACAATCATTAGGGAAGTGTAGATCAAAACTACTATGAGGCCGGGCACAGTGGCTCATGCTTGTGGTCCCGGTACTTTGGGAGGCCAAGGTAGGTGGATCACTTGAGGTCAGGAGTTCAAGACCAGCCTGGCCAACATGGTGAAACCTCATCGCTACTAAAAATACAAAAATTAGCCTGGCGTGGTGGTGCATGCCTGTGGTCCCGGCTACTTGGGAGGCTGAGGCAGGAGAGTCACTTGAGCCCAGGAGGTGGAGGTTGCAGTGAGCTGAGATCGTGCCACTGCACTTCAGCCTGGGTGACAGAGTGAGACTCTGTCTCAAAAAAACAAAAACAAAAAACAAAAAACAAACAAACAAACAAAAAAAAACCCTGAGATTCACATTCACTAGAATGGCTGTAATTAAAAAGAAATAATAATAACTGTTGGTGAAGATGTACAGAAATTGCTGGTGGGAATGTAAAATGGTGTAGCAACTCCAGAAAACAGACTGACAATTCCTCGAAAGATGAAACAGCTGCTGTATGATTTAGCAATTCTACCCCATGCCCATAGCCATTATTTGGCACTAAAAAGAAACAAAGGACTGATATATGCTAAACATGGATAAACCTTGAAAACGTTAAGTGAAAAAAGCCAGTCACAAAACATCACATGATGATTCCATTCATATGAAATGTCCAGAATAGGCGGAAAGATTAGTGGTTGCCTAGGCTGGCTGGAAGTAGAATGGAGTAACTGCTAATGGGTGTAGGGTTCCTTTCCAGGGTGATGAAAATATCCTACAATTAGCTTGTGGTGTATGCTGCACAACTCTGAATATACTCAAATCCACTGAATCGTACATTTTAAACGTAAGGTGTGACTTGTATCTCAATAAAGCTGTTATTAAAAAAAAAAAACTCTGAGGTGTAGGACTGAAAGTATACTGACACCAGGAGATACCCTGGAACTTTCTCGAAAAATCCTGCATTATCCCTGAGGGTTGTTCAGGTATGTTCTTCACATGTGTCATAGTTTGATAGAGGACTCATTAAAAAGATCACCACTTGGAATCTAGATCTTTGTTGGAAAGGGAAGAGAAAGAGAAGCTTAATGAGCACACTGAAGCACTTAACAGAAAGAAGAGGGAAGACTTCTGGATGAAACCTCTGTGAGTACCTTAACATTCACGTGGAAGTAGTAAAAATAAGATTCTGGGTGCAGTTCTCCAACGACAGGAAAAAAACAAAGAGAATTTGAAGAACACGTCAGAGACAAATACATTACAACCAAGGTTGACTTCAGGGCACTTTTGAAGGAGATCAAATTTATAACAAATAATTTAGTGAAAGATGTGAAAGTGAAAGCTTGTGGAAGATGCTGGAATCATCCATCCTGAAAATTGAAGTCTTCTGTTCATCAACAGAACAGCTAAGAAGCTAATCTAAGAATGACGAGCACCTGCAAGATGTAGACAACATTTTGCAGAATGATAAATGGTATTCAGTACTGGACTGTGCCTGAGGAGAGGCATCAACTGAATGTGGATGTTGATGACCTGGACTGTCAGGGTCCACCTCTACCTCCCAGAGCCTCAGAGCCCACAAGACAAAATAAGTCTGAATACTGTTCCATGGGGGTAATCTACTAATTCAAAATGCTTCCCTGTGCCAGTTTTCAGGTTTTAATGTAGATAAGTATTAGTTAACCTGTTGCAAAATGATCTGACAAATAGGAGAAGCATTTATGACGTTTCTGAACAGAGAACACTTTGGAAATATTTTTGTGTGACATGATTGATAAATACAGGCTATCTCTAGTAAATCTAACTTGAAACTCAAAATCATCCTTTTATGGGTATAGAAGGCAGTGATTTAATGATGCTCTTCGTAATAGTGGTGTGCATGGAAAGGTTTTCATTAAAGAGCATATGTGGTTTGCATTTGCAAGATGCAACTAGCACAGACTCCAAGAAAACCTGTTTGTTTGTTTGTTTGTTTTTTAAAGCAGGTAAGATTGGGCACAGTGGCTTACACAAGGAATCCACACATTTTGGGAGGCTGAGGTGGGAGGATTGCTTGAGTCCAGGTGTTTGAGAACAGCCTGGGCAATATAGTGGGGCCCTGCCTCTACAAAACATTTAAAAATTAGCTGGGCAAGGTGGCATGTGCCTGTAATTCCAGCTACTCAGGAGGCGGAGGTGGGAGGATTGCATTTAGCCCAGAAGGTTGAGGCTGCAGTGAGCCATGAACACGTCACTACACTTCAGCCTGGGAACAGAGCAAGACCCTCCCTTCCCTCCCACCTTCCCCACCCCCAGAAAAAAGTAAAACACTGAAAACTGAATAATCTGTCAGAGGCAAAAATTACTGTAATGGACATGCTTTTACATTCATCTCTAAAGAACAATTCAATTTGTTCACTTACATGCTTTGCTTATAACCCTCTGAATTATAGGCCAATCTCATTGGTTAACCTAAGGGATTTATCTAGCAGTTTCTTCTAAGGTACAGAGCCACAGTCATTATGAAGTTGGTCTGAATCAAACTGCCAGTGATTTTTATGGAGAAATGAAAAAAAAAGAAAAAAACTGCTGGTGAAACACACTTTATTTATCATGAAGCAATCTTTGTCAGTACTCTGGATTAGACAACAAATTACCTTCTAGATGTTTCCTGAAAACTGTACTTCTGTTTAAATGTTAAACTTTTATTCCTAAAGTTTAAGATGTTTGAATGTCAGTTTATGTATTTGAACCACAAGAAATTTATAGTAAAACAAAAAAAAAAAAACCAAAAAAACAAATATACAGCCTTAACTATATCCTAACTCAAAGTCTGACCTTTAACCAGATATCTAATTTCTCCATCTTTCAACTTCTCTTCCTTTATCATGTGCATAATACTAGCTATCTGGAGGCAACATCGGTAATGCAAATTGAAAGAGCACTAACCAACTAGCTTGAGTTTGAGTTCTGACCTTCCTATTTATTGGTTGTATGAATTTGAGGCAGTCACTCAACTTGCTATGAAACATTTTTTTCATTTCTTTAAAAATAAAAAAAGATAGATCACCTTATCTAGTTGTTAAGAACCACTAGTTTAATCTTACATGAACCCTTGCCTTTATTAGTGAAGGGTTCGTCTAAGATTAAACTAGTGGCTCTCAACCATGGCCACACAGTAGCATCACCTGGAAAGGTTTTAAACATTCTGATGCCCAGCTTACACTCTAGACCCGTTAAATAAGAATCTCTGGAGGTGGAACTCATGCATCAGTAGGTGTTTTGTTGTTGTTGTTGTTGTTTGTTTTGAGATGGAGTCTTGCTCTGTTGCCCAGGCTGGAGCTCAATGGTGTGATCTTGGCTCACTGCCTCCTGGGTTTGAGTGATTCTCCCCCGTCGGCCTCCTGAGTAGCTGGGATTACAGGCACCCACCATCATGCCTGGCTAATTTTTGTATTTTTGTGGAGACAGGGTTTCACCATGTTGGCCAGGCTGGTCTTTCAGGTGATCCTCCAGCCTCGGCATCCCAAAGTGCTGGGATCACAGGCGTGAGCCACTGCGCCCTGCCGGCATCAGTGATTTTTAAAGCTCACAGGTGATTCCAATGTGCAGTTATAGCTGAGCATCACTAGACTAAATGGATGTGAAACCTTTCCCCAAACATTGGAGATTATTATTATTACCCTACGCTTACATTGGCACTTCATGTCATAAGACAATGCCCCACTTGAGAAGACAGATTTCATACACACACACACACATATGCCTCACCTTGTTAAAATCAGAACAGCAAGGATGAAAGTGAGATTCAGGGTATTAACAGAAAACATCTGGATTTGCTCAATTTTCTCTAAAATATGAGCCTTAGAATCACATATCTCAAGAATTGAGAGGAATAGTACAAATACATTTCATAGTCTAACCCTTTTCTTCCAGCAAAAGTAGTGCTTCAACCACAGCAGACAGCCTGTGCTTCATGAGTTCTCTGAGGTGGAGATGGGGACTCCATCACCTGCTACCACTCAACCCCAGCTTTCTTTCAGATCCCCCCAAGCAGTTGAGTCAGCCTCCCTCCACCCTTGCTCATGCCATGCAACCCCTTGGCATATACATGAGTGGCCCCCACCCAGCTCTACCTTCCAGAGCCAAATAAGAATGTGCTGCCTACTTGGAAGGCTTCCAATATCACACAGCCTCTTCCTTGACTGTCCTTCACTGAAATTTCCTCAATCAACCAGGGCTGCTGGACAGAAAGCGAGCCCAGTATACTGCAGGTTTGCCCATGACTAGGCTGACACTACTGCGTGGCCAGCCTTGGGCTGCCCTACTGGGGGAAGTGTGTCTTCCCAGTTGGGTTATGAAGCTTATCTAGAAATGGGATCATATCTTCTAAACCCTAACCCACTCCAAGTGTGCTCCATGGAGCAGAGCATCAGCATCCCCTTGGAGCTTGTTAAGAAAACAGTCTCAGGCTGTACCCTAGACCTACTGAATCAGAATCCTCACTTTAGCAAGACACCTGGGTGATTTGCAGGGATGTCCATTAATGTTTGAGAAGCACTGATCTGTACCTTTCAGGCATCTAGAACAGGTCATTGATTCACCAAATAAGTGGTTACTAAACAGTATTTAAGGAACTGTGACAGAATTTAGAGATATTCTAAATATTGTGAAAGAAAGTAAGTCTTCATCCTTGAAGAACTCACGGTCAGAGAGATAGACAATGACAACTCAGTGTGCTAATAGCTAATTTAGGGGTAAGTGCAGGAACTGTAAGGGCAGGATACAAGGGTCACTTATGTTCACCAATTCTTTGAAACTCCTTCTTTCAATGGGTAGGGCATAATTTTCTTCCCCCTTAAATGTGAGATGGACTGACTGGAATTGCTTCTAACAAATAGAATACACGATACAAGTGTGACTTCAGAGGCCAGGGCATACGAGGCATTCCAGCTTCCCCCAGCTCTTTCTTGAATTGCTCATTCTGGGGTGTATTACTCTGCTCTCACACTGCTAATAAAGACATACCCAAGACTGGATAATTTATAAAGGAAGGGGGTTTAATGGGCTTACAGCTCCACATGGCTGGGGAGGCCTCACAATCATGGCATAAGACAAAGGAAGAGCAAAGGGACATCTTATATGGCAGCAGGCAAGAGAAAGCTTGTGCAGGGGAAGTCCCCTTTATAAAACCATCAGATCGGCTGGGCACGGTGGCTCATATGTGTAATCCCAGCACTTTGGGAGGCCGAGGCGCATGGATCACCTGAGGTCAGGAGTTCGAGACCAGCCTAGCCAACATAGCAAAACCCCGTCTCTACTAAAAATCCAAAAATTAGCTGGGTATGGTGGCACACACCTGTAATCCCAGCTACTTGGGAGGCTGAGTCAAGAGAATCGTTTGAACCTAGGAGGCGGAAGTGGCAGTGAGCTGAGATCATGCCACCCCACTGCGGCCTGAGTGACAGAGTAAGACATCATCTCAGGGAAAAAAAAAAAAAAAAAAAACCACATCAGATCTCATGAGACTTATTCACTGCCACAAGAACAGTATGGGGGAAACTGTCCCTATGATTCAATTACCTCCCACTAGGTCCCTCCCACAACATGTGGAAATTATGGGAGCTACAACTGGAGATGAGATTTGGGTGGGGACACACAAACCTTATCATGGGAGAAGTCAACTGTCAGGTTGTAAGGGCATTAAATAGTCCTATGAAGAGGCCCATGAGATGAGGAACTGAGGCCCTCTGCCAATACCCATGGGAGTGTGCCATCTTCAAGGCAGACTCTCCAGCCCCAGTCAAGCTTTCAGATGACAGCAGCTCTGGCCAACACCATGACTACCATTCATGAGAGACCTTGATCCAGAAGCATCCAACTAAACCGTTCCTGAATTCCTGACCCACAGAAAATGTGAAATGTTTGTTGTTTTAAGGTGTTAAGTTTGGGGTGATTTGTTAAGCAGCAGTAGAAAGCCAATACAGGTACCTAACCACATCCTGAAGAAACAAAGAAGGCCTCCCACTAAAGGAAATCATCTCTAATCTAGGACCTGAAGGGCATATGGAAGCTAGTCAGGCAATACAGATAGGAAAGAGTGTTCCAGAGAGGGCAAAGGCCTGCTAGAGATTAATGTGACACTTTGCAGGAATTAAAAGTGATTTAGACACTGGAGGAAGAATAGTGATAGATGATGCTGGAAAGGCTTCCAGGAATCAGGTTTTGCTGGCCCTCAGGGGCTATAAAGGAAAGCCTCGACTACCTTGAGGACTATGTGGGATTTTCATCAGCATGAGAGTGACATGGACACATTCACTCTTTGAAACATTTATTCTGGTATATTGGGAAGAATAGGCTGAAAGAGATGCAAGATGAAGCATGGGGAGACCAGAGACCAGGCTACTGAAACAGTCCAGGTAAGAGATTACAGTAATTTGGACTACAGTGAGGCTTCTATAAACATGATGTGCTTATTTATTGCTTGGAGATGTGACTGCACAGCTGACTGGAGTGTCTTCTGTTTCCATGTATGCATATGTACTCTCAGTTGCTGACTAGCTCTGCATGTGTAATGTCAAGTAGGACTTAGAGGTGAAAGGTAAGGTGGTAAAAAAGAGGATTTGTATCAGGACACTGGCCAGCACCTCTACTATCCCCCAGAAACTAAGCCTGTGAAGTGATTAAAAATCTGGATCTTAGAGGGAGCTCCAAGGAAAACTAAATCCAAAATGCCTCCTCTGGGAGGTTAGGACAGTAAAGTCTCTTCCCATGCCTCCTCACTCTCAAAAGATAATATTTTCTCTGTCCAGAATAGACAAATCTATATATAAAGTAGATTTGTAGTTGTCTAGGACTGGAGGTAGGGTGTGGGGTATAAGAGGGTGATAACTAAAGATTGCAGAGTTTCTTTTCGGAGTGATGAAAATGTTCTAAAATTGACTGTGGTGATGATTACACAACTCAATATACCAAAGCCCACTGATTTGTATATTTTCAATGGATGAATTCTATGGTATATGAATTACATCTCAACAAAGCATTTTAAAAATATATGTTTTTCTCATATTTAATCAATATACAAGTATCAGATGGAAATGCTGCTTGACATTATATGATATATTTACTTCATTATTGTTTACCAGCCTCAGCTAGAACGTAAGCTTGATGCGAATGGAACTTTGCCTGTTTTATTCACCATGGTACCCCTGAGTCCAAAACAGAGCCTGGCATATAATAGGTGCTCGAAAAAGATTCCTTGAATGAATGAGCATTTTGACCAAATCATCTGAAGCAAATCCTCTTCCTGTCCTAATGGAAAAAGCGTCCTTCCTCCTTTCAAAGATCTGTGGGGGTGACACTGTGTTCCATAAAAGTAGCTTGGAGCAAGCTGCCACAAGTAACCTATGATATCGACATCCATGCAGAAAATTCCCAGCAGCTTTGGGATCCAAACCTCACACTGGTGGGCTCCTCTTCCATTTACACTATCCAGTTTAAGCTAGCTGAGTCAGCACCAATTAGTACTCGTTAATCTAATTTTCATGAAATTAGATAAGCAGACACAGAAGTTCACAGAGTAGAACAAATTGCTGAAAACCAGAGTGAAATACCTCTTCTGGCTTCTTAGCCTCATAAGGTATAAGGAACGCTTCCAACAGGAATTGGAAAGCAGGTAGCAGTTCATGGTCACCTTGTATACAGACTTACTGTCTTATCAGAGGCTTAAGCAATGGGAGGTCACATAATAACAGGCCCTGTTAGGCTGGTGTGGAGCCAGAACCCAATGAATGAATTACGGCACCCCTTCCAGTTATATGTATTCTGATGCCTGTTCACGAACACACGTTCTTTCATTTAGCCTTGAGATATGAGTAGGAATGGATTCATCCATCCAGTGGGTGAGGGCATGAAGGCAAAAGGTGTTAGATGACTCATTTATGAACCCAGAGTTAGTGCAAGAGTCCTTGTAGCAAACTTGCTAAGCCCATGAATTTTTAAATCAGACCCAAGTTTGAATGCTAATTTTGCCACTATTCTCTGGCCTTAGACTGATAAGTTAATGTCTCCAAGCCCCAGTTTCTCATCTGCAAATCTAGCAGCAACTACAAATTAACTAGATAATGCATATAAAGCATTTATGACAGGGCTGGCAAAAATATATATATATATATGTTCTTGATAAATGTTAGCTTAAAAAAAAACTATCCAGGCTCTTTCCGTCATACGTTTTGTGAAAAACTTCAATGTACCATGTTTTCCTAATAAATAACCATCTTGGCTGGGCATGGTGGCTCACACCTGTAATCCCAGCACTTTGGGAGGCTAAGGCAGGAGGATCACTTGAGGTCAGGAGTTTGAGACCAGCCTGGGCAACATACCAAGACCCTGTCTCTACAAAAAAAAAAATTAAAAATTAGCCAGGCATGGTGGTGCACGCTTGTACTCCCAGCAACTCGGGAGGCTGAGGTGGGAGGATCATTTGAGCCCAGGCATTTGAAAGTACAGAGAGAAATGAACACACCACTGCACTCCAGCCTGGGCAACAGAGCCAGACCCTGTCTCAAATAAATGAATAAATAAATAATGATTGGCCAGGCCCAGTGGCTCACGCCTGTAATCCCAGCACTTTGGGAGGCCAAGGCAGGCAAATCACCTGAGGTCAGGAGTTCAAGACCAGCCTGGCCAACATGGTGAAACCCCGTCTCTACCACAAATACAAAAATTAGCTGGACATGGTGGTACATGCCGATAATCCTAGCTACTCCAGAGGCTGAGGCAGGAGAATTGCTTGAAATTGGGAGGCAGAGGTTGCAGTGAGCCAAGATCGTGCCACTGTACTCCAGCCTGGGCTAGAGTGAAACTCCATCTCATAAATAAATAAATATCAATCATGAGCCTTCACATTCCTTTCCCAGTTCCTCCTGAATGAACCTCAGCTTAGATGGTAAGGTCTGTATTAAATCCAGAATGTGTGGCATCTATTCATTCAGTGCAGCTTTGTTGAGCACCTACTATATGCCAGGTCGTGGGCTGGGTGCTGACTGTAATTTTAGACATAAAAGGCTGTATGCCTACATTCAAGGGGCTTATAATATTGGATAATATAAGATGAAGGTACAAACACAAAAAGGAGTAAGAAAATGTCAAGTAATGTAATTTCCTGATGCTTTGACCTGCCCTCATACCTCCCCAATTACAAATTCTCTAGTCTATTCCATCCTCAACCCTTCCCCCATGGCTCCAGAAAAGCTCACGTTAGCCTAATTTTGCAAACATAAGTCTTCATAGTTGAGGAGTTCCAGGGTGTATTTATTCAATTTCCCAACTATATAATATTTACTCAGTGCCTACTATGTGTCAGGCACTTTATACTGAGTTCAAAATGGTAACATAACAAATATGGTCCCATTTCTTGAGGTGCTTAGAAACTGGATAGATGAGAGCTGATAATATAATAAGCTTGTAAATAAATATAAAATTGCAACTAGGAAGCAGTGAACGAGAGAATATAATGCTATAAGAATGTATAATCAGGGCACGGGAACTTGTCAGGGATAAGAGAAGCCTTCATGAGAAATAGAGGCTGAATCTGAGCTTTGATACATAGTGAAGGCTTAAACAGCATGCAGAGAAGGGAAGAGCTTCTAGAGTGGAGACAGTCACATGAGCAAAGGCCCTAGTGCGGGAAGAGCCCTGTGCACATGAGGGGCAAAGGAGACACAGCAGCTGGACCACAGGGATGGGAGATAGTGGAAGATGATGTTACAGTAGATAAGAACCAGACAGTGGTGGACTTGGAGGCCTTGTTAAGATTCTTAGCCACAAAACAATGGGCTACGAGTAAAGATTTGACTGGTGTTGGGGGGTGCTGGAAGGGGACAAGATAATCCTATTGCTGTCTTAAAGTGTGAATGAGCTAAGGAGGCTGGGGGGACAAAAGCAGATTGAGCACGAAGGGAGAGTGGTTGGTGTGGAAGTTGGAGAGAAGGGCAGATTATGCACTACCCTGCAGGCCAGGGCTAGGAACTTGAACTAAAGTCTATGTTTAGTGAAAAGACTGAACTCTACTGTGCAGTGGACAGATGGAAGTGAGCAACCCTCCATAGGAATGAGGTGAACAGTTATTCAGCTACCGTGATTGACCAAATGGGACTTGATTGACCAGGATGGGAGAGGAGGAAAGAAGAGATACAGTGAGAATGGAGAGAGATGGTAAGATTCAAGAGCTGCTTAAGACACTGCAGGATTTCCAGACAACTTGCTTGCACCATAGATGTCTCCAGGAATAGACATATGCAGGGCAGTGAGAAACCTGGCAAGTTAAGTTACCTTCCTAGTAGTCAGGAGCTGTCCTTGGAAGAGATTGACCTGGAAAGGTGCCCTTAGGAAGAGATGGCTGCTCTGGCCTCGACATGATACCCTATAAGGCATGGTTCTTTTTCCAAGGAATCAAGTCACGTGGCTGCTCTCAACAGAATTCTTTAGAGAGAAAATCTTGCTGTATGTTATTCCATTGAAGAATCTTGGGCTGAGCTTTGTAGTTGTGGAGTCATCAATGAAATCAGGCAAGAATTCCAAAGGCACCAAGCATGAGCCTGCATTCCTTCAGGTTAGTGAAGATTTCCCTGTTGTAACCACTTCTTCAGTAAGCCTCGGAGATGTTTATTGAATGAGCCACAATTCTCAAAGGCAACGCAAAGAGTTCCTGTGAGGTAAGATTCTATTTTCAATTTCAAATAGTCCCCAAGTCCCTTCTGCTTTTCAGCACAAGAAAATATGCCTCTAAGAAACAAAATGTCGGAAAATGCTGTTATTTCTACTGAAATTAAAATCTTAGATTCATTTCCTTTCTAGAGAAATGCAGTAGATTAATTTTCCTTCCTGAGAAAGGTGTTCCTCTAAATGTGGGATTCTCAACTGAAGACAATTCCTCCCCCCTCTCCCCACTACCCATGGGACACTTGGCAATGTCTGGAAACATATTTGGTTGTCACGGCTTGGGAGTACTATGGGAATCTAGTGAACAGAAGCCAGGGATGCCATCAACATCCTATAATTCACAGGACAACCCCTCCTACACACACAAAGAATCATATGGCCAGGTATGATAGTAGTGCTGAGGCTAAGAAATTTTGCTCTAAACCTCATCTACATCTGCCTTTATTATGGCACTTGGTATGTTGAATATAGAAATAATGTTATTCATATCCTTCAGGTAATATTAGATGAAAGAATGAATGGGTGGATGGATGGATGGACAGGTGGATGGGTAAATAATTCAGAATTAGCCAAATGAATAAATAAGTAGATGAATAACTACATTAATTAGTTAATAAATTAAACAAGAGCTAACACGTACTTAGCATTTACAACCTTTGTGCACCATGTTAAGGCCTTCACTTGGGATTGTGTTTCAAGTCTTGCTCAGTAATCACATTTTCAGTGAGATCTTCCATGATGCTGTCATTAATACCATCAGCTTTCCTATCTCCCTCCATAGTGTTATCCTTGCATATATGAGCAGGGAATTTTTGCCTGTTACATTTACTTCAGTGCCTTCAGCACCAAGGACAGTACTGGACACATAGGGAACCCTAACCTCGAATATTTGTTACATTAATAATTTGCCTTAATACTTTCAGTGAACCAATGAGAAGGGTATATTTTTTTGTTTGTGCATAACAAAATGAAGAAACTGAAGCCCAGAAATACAATGTAATTTGTCCAAGGACATGCAGCTGTTGAGTGGCAGAGCCAGGATTCCTTCTGACCCTAAAGAACACTCTTAACTGTCAAGTAACATTGCCTCTTTGAAGAATGAATGAGTGCAGGTCAGTTGCCTTGAAGACTTGACTACAGTTGAAGTTCTAAACACAACACAACTGGTCCCTGGCCTATCTCCCAACGCTCAATTCCTTTTCTTCCCCAGGTGAAGCAATGATTGGACAAGGAATGCTGAGCTTTGGCAAGGAAGAAAAGGTATGCCTCCACTAGGCTGGCACTCTTAGAGGCAGGCCAGACTCAGAGGAATGTGCTAAAGGAGTGATGGACTCCAGTCTCTTTGTTTCAGCTTACAAACTTCAATTGGTTGCTAAGAGACTGTACAAAAGGAGGCCCATTAGAAGCCCTCAGAACCCACATGTAGTTACATAATACCAGGCCCTTTCTTTATACAAATGCAAATAGTGCAAGTGCAAGCCCTGCCTGCAATCTGTGCTGCGTGTGATAAGGGGATTTCTGTTCGGGTCCCAAGAAATCCTGTCTCATGGGGGATGGGCTGGAAGAACCAAACAGTCTGGGAGGGTTCTTCCTTCAGTGCCATTTCCAAAGGACTTAAATATTAATTAACATGCAATCCAATCCCCACTCCACAATAATCAGATTTTACACAATCAGGACCCACACTAATTAATTCAGTGATCCTGTGGTATTATTTCCAACATTGCATTTCTGGCATTTCCAGTCCATAAGCAGGGAGACCACTTATTTTATGGCCCCGACTGCTGGGAAACTATGATGTCTTCTATGCAGGTTGAGTAAGTGCCTCTCACTCCTGGAACCATTTCTCTGTTTGTGCTTATCAAACCTAATTCAAACAAGGGGGCCATGAAACGGATGTAAGCAACTTCAGAGAAGCCCTATTTGGTCCACAAGCCACCTTTGGTTGGAATCTCCTGATCTGGAAAAGAACATGATTCCTGGTCAGCACAGAAAGACAGGTTTTATGACTCACCATTCAAAATGACAAAAGAGGTGTAGCAAGGAAAACTAATCCATAGCTACCTAACCCACAACAATCAAAGGACCTGACATTCAACATATGTTATTCCACAGAAATTTACAGAATCCCTACCACATGCTAAACATATTCAAGAAGATGAAGATTTAATGGTGAACCAGAGAGACAATATCCTCCTCCTCTTAAAGTTTACATTAAGCCAAGAGATAACAAGTACGTAAATGAGACAGGAGGTCAGTAGGACTGGTTCCGCAAGATACAGGTCACAAGGACCCCGCAGATACAGGTCACAAGGACCCCGCAGATACAACAGGATGCACTACAGAAGCTGACCAAAACCCACCAAAACCAAGATGGTGATGAAAGAAAGAAATGTGATGAAAGTGACCTCTGGTCATCCTCACTGCTCATTATACAGTAATTAAAATACATTAGCATACCAAAGAAAACTCCCACCAGCACCATGACAGTTTTCAAATGCCATGGCAACATCTGGAAGTTGCTCTATATGGTCTGAAATGGGGAGGAACCCTCAATTCCAGCAATTTCCTGCTTTTTCAGAGGCGCTCTAACCAGAGTGACTCCATCTGGATTAGGAGCTAGGTAAAATGAGAATGAGACCTGCTGGGCTGCATTCCCAGGAGGTTAGGCATTCTTAGTCACAGGATGAGAGAGGAGGTCAGCAGGACTGGTATCACAAGATACAGGTCATAAAGACCCTGCTGATAAAACAGCATACAGTAAAGAAGCCAGCCAACACTTGCCAAATCCAAGATGGAGAAAAAACTGACCTCCGGTCGTCCCCACTGATTATACGTGAACTAGAATGCATTAACATGCTAAAAGACACTCCCACCAGTGCTACAACAGCTTACAAATGCCATGACGATGTCTAGAAGTTACCCTACGTAGTCTGAAAAGAGGAGGAACCCTCGGTTCCAGGAATTCCCTGCTCCTTTCACAAAACTCATGAATAATCCACCCTTTGTTTAGCATATAATCAAGAAATAACCATAAGTGCACTCAGTTGAGCAGCCCATATCACTGCTCTGCCTGTGGAGTAGCCATCCTTTTGTTTCTTTACTTTCTTAATAAACTTGCTTTCACTTTACTGTCTACTGGCTCTGGAATTCCTTCCTGTGTGAAGCCAAGAGCCCCTGTGGTCTTCTGGACTGAACCCCAGTTTTGGGGTTTGTCCTGTGACAGACATAAAAATATCAGCTATTGACAAGGGCTATGGAGACAATAAAGCATGGTGATATAGAGAGGGTGTGAATGATAAACAGGAAGGGTGACCACATCTCAATTCATCCAGGACTACCCTGCTTTAAGCCCACCGTCCTGGCTGAATTGGACTAAAAGTCCCCTTTTACCCCTTATAAGTGCTCTAGGTTGAATAATAAATTATATGGTCACCTTACAAGTGACCATAGCAGGATGCCTGTCACTCTATAGCTATGTGAGACTGTAGATAGGCGGGCAGAGAAGGCCTGAGGAGGTAACAATTCTGCTAAGGCAAAACTTGACAACAAACCAGCCATAGGAGGATCCAAAGGAAAGTGATCCTAGGCTGAAAGAACTTGAAAAAGAAAAATAAAATTCTAAGCCCCGCAACCATCCAAACAGACCCCTCCTCTTGGCCAAGGACAACCCAAAGTTAACTTGAAAAACTAGTTCAGGCCATGATGGAAAGGCCAGTTGGAACTCAGGAAAAGCTGACCAGCATTAACATCCACACAGACCTTAAGTCTAATAAGAAACATTTACAATCTATTCGCCCAGAAGCCTGCTACCTGGAAGCTTCATCTGCATGATACAGCTTTGGTCTCCACAACCCATTATTGTACCCCAGACATTCCTTTGTATTTAGATAATAACTCTTTCAACCAATTGCGAATCAGAAAATCTTTAAGCCTATCTATGACCAGGAAACCTCTGCTTCGAGTTGTCCCACCTTTCCAGATCCAACAAATGCGCATCTTACATGTATTGATTGATGTCTCATGTCTCCCTAAAATCTATGAACGCAAGCTATATCCTGACTACCTTGGGCACATGTTGTCAAGACCTCCTGAGGCTGTGTCACAGTGTGTCCTTAACCTTGGCGAAATAAACTTTCTAAATTGATGGAGACCTGTCTCAGATACTTCTGGGTTCACAAACCCAAGTTCAAAGTCTGGACGGAGAGATGAGTCTCTTACAGAGGAGCAGTGTAGCAGGAACACGATGAAGAAAAGGAAAAGCACAAGATGAGATTGTAGATATGGGAGGGATCTGATTACATGAAACCATGAAAATGTGGGTACAGAGTCTAAATTTAATTCTAAGAGGCATGGGGAGCCACTGGTAGTTTTAAAGAAAGAAGTGACAAAAGTTCAATTTTTAAAAGATGACCATTGCAGCACTATTTACAATAGCAAAGACTTGGAACCAACCCAAATGCCCGTTCATGATAGACTGGATAAAGAAAATGTGGCACATATATACCATGGAATACTATGCAGCCATAAAAAAAGAATGAGTTCATGTCCTTTGCAGGGACACAGAGGAAGCTGGAAACCATCATTCTCAGGAACTAACACAGGAACAGAAAACCAAAGACTATATGTTCTCACTCATGAGTGGGAGTTGAACAATGAGAACACATGGACACAGGGAGGGGAATGTCACATACCGGGGCCTGTCGGGGGTGAGGGAAAGGGGAGGGAGAGCATTAGGACAAATACCT
This sequence comes from Hylobates moloch, assembly GCF_009828535.3. Classification (NCBI taxonomy): domain Eukaryota; kingdom Metazoa; phylum Chordata; class Mammalia; order Primates; family Hylobatidae; genus Hylobates; species Hylobates moloch. The sequence continues at coordinate 25,406,606 of NW_026652298.1, read as the reverse complement.
AATGCATATGGGGCTTAAAACTTAGATGATGGGTTGATAGGTGCAGCAAACCACTATGGCACATATATACCTATGTAACAAACCTGCACATTCTGCAGATGTATCCCAGAACTTAAATTAAAAAAAAAAAATTAAAATGACTCAGCAGCAATGAAGAAAATGGATTTTAAAAAGCCCTAAGTCAAAATAGATCAATTAGGATGTTATTGCCACAGCCAAGATAATGGAAGGTAGAGGAGGAAAGTGGGTGTTGGTGGTAGTAGAGATCAGGAAACAGATATGGACTCAGATTTTTTTTGAGATAAAGCTCATTGCACTTACCAATGGGTTAGATGCACAGAGCACGAGCAAAAGAGAAGAATCCAAAGTTTTGGCTGGAGCAACTTTTGGACTAGGATGCTTGGAGCCTAAGAGTTGAGTGAAGATGAGATTTCCCGCACAGATTTAACATGAAGCTAGATCGAAAGTCTACTGAGGACTTGTTATTAGCCAGGCACTGCAATGAACATTGTACACCTGAATCTTATTTAATCCTCACAGTTCTCCTAAGGGTAAATACTAGTATTGCCTGTATTTTACAGGTAAAGGAAAAGGTCAGTTTAATTTTTACACAAGTGATCAAATCTTAATTTTTGCATGAGTGATTAAGTTGTGGTTCAAGGATGAGTGGCAGCATTTGTGTAACATCGAATCCTAGAGGAAATAGAGCAGAATGTCATGGGGAACAAAAGGAACCTCATTTTTTGCTTTGAAATGATTGATTGCCTTTAATAAACATTTAAGTGGTTAGAAGTAATCATGGGAACTCTTGCAAGACAATACTTTGGAGAAAGTTGAGGAGAGAGGAATAGTCCTTAACTGTACCTTCCTTTAAGACTCTAAAGAACAGGAAACTTGGTCTAAAGTCTCAAATAAGGAATTGAAAGAAATTTAGAAGATAATATAATTCAGGAAAATGGCTTGGAATGAAGGGCTCTGCCTCCTCCAGGCTGGGGCTGGGATCACAGGACTGAATAGAAATCTTTTTTCCCCAAGAACCTTAAATTCTAACTTGAGCCAGATGTTTTCCCTTTGAAATTCCAAGTCCTATGAAAATCCCCCCAACTCTGAAGCAGACAGAACATTGCTGTGGGAAAAGACTTACATGGACCCATCACATGAAATAAAGCCCGTTTGCCACGGGCAAGATCTGATGTCCTGGAGTGTCTACTTTGCCCAGATGGGACTGCCTTTTGCAAACCCAACAGCCAACCTTCGGAATGGCTGGCTTTAATCCAAATGCATCGTGACCAGTCCAGTCTTTCATGACAGCACCATCATTTCTCCCAGGGGCTATGTTTTCCCCCACCATCTGGCAGGAAATTATTTTATTAGCTGAAATACAATGAAGGTTGGGCTTAGGGAAAAGAGGAAAGTGTCCACTGTGGTCTCAGGAAACAAGGGGAGGCTGAATGCTTACTCTGAGACAAATCCTATTAGCAATAACATGGATCCATGGAAAGATTCTGTTCAACAACTCTGAGGACAGACACAAATGTGACGAGAGAGACATGCCGAATCTGTCAGGTTTGATGATAAAAAAAAAATGGATGCTTTTTAAATTTTCTAGATGTGGGATCAGTGCCACCATTCTCATTTACTTTTAGCCTCAATGACAGAGAGGGAGGGGGGAGACAGAAAAGCCGAGAGCTTGTCAAAGACTGCCCAAAGCAGAGGATGGCTGTCTCTTTGGTTGCTTTATTATTATTATTATTATTATTTAAATATAGTGTGGTCTCAGCAGGGAAGATCCTACCTCCCCAGGAGGCATTTTAGAAATGTATGAGATTGCTTTCTGTTGCCAAAATGGTAGGAGGGGGTCACTACAGACATTTAGAGGGTCAGGTCTGTGTGGTAGAGAGGCCAACCTCAGCCCAAGCAGAATTGTCCCATATCCTAGTTAACTTTCAAATGCCATTCTGGACACTCAGGTAGATGAAAAACCTAGTTATAAACTCCATTTTTCCCATAAACACAAAGTTATTTTTCATGGTCTTAATTTACAATGAAACTTCCAGGTCTGGGATTCAATTGTAAATTTCACTTTGTTATTCAGAACCTGACCAGCTGTTGTGCATCAATTCAGAAAACACCACCACTGCTGGCAATGCCACATATGGTACTATAGTTATCAATAAAACACACCTGCATCAGTGGGCTTCTGTGGCTCTCCCATTCATGGTGATTCTCAATATCGGTACAAGCATCTACCTACCTCAGCATGTCTTCTATATTCATGGCCAAGTATTTGCATACTAAAATACTTATTTTATATAAATTACTTTACTTCCATCTCCTTTATAATACCATTAGAGCATTAAATTTTTATGAAATTATGTGTGTATGTGAGTTATATAATCTATGAATTTTATTTCAGGATACTAAAGAGATGTCATAAAATATTAATCTACCTGTATCAAAATATCATATGCACCACATAAATATGCTCAATTTTGATCCACAATAATTTATTTTATTTATAATTTTTTTTTTGAGATGGAGTCTCACTCTGTCACCCAGGCTGGAGTGCAGTGGCACCATCTCGGCTCACTGCAACCTCCGCCCCGCCCCCGGGGTTCAAGTGATTCTCCTGCCTCTGCCTCCCAGGTAATTGGGATTACAGGCGCCTACCACTGCACCCGGCTAAATTTTTTGTACTTTTAGTAGAGACGGGATTTCACCATGTTGGCCAGGCTGGTCTTGAACTCCCGACCTCGTCATCCACCCGCCTCGGCCTCCCAAAGTGCTGGGATTACAGGCATGAGCCACCGCGCCCAGCCACAATAACTTAAAATAAAACATTTAATAAATATCAACAGGAAAAGAAGACATTGAGCCTGAAAGTGTTGAAAATCATTAAAATATCATGAAACATTAATAAAGGACATTGTTGAAGAAAAAAATATCACCCTAATAACCTATTTTTAGCTTTTCAATATCCCCTCCCTGGATTCTCCCCCACACATGCCCACTTTTGAATAGTCACAATTTTAGTTCACATTGTCATAGTAACCATTTACACTCACCCTTTGAAAAAACCCATTTTACAGACGGGAAAACCAAGGCTCAGAGAAGTTATGCATCTTCAGAGAATTTGTGAGTAGCTGAGCCAGGTTCTTACTCTAACTTTCATTCCAAAGTGGGCTGCTCCCCAACCAAAGTCCTTTTTCACAATCACTAGCTTTTGCTGGTATACCAACGACCCTTGGACAATAAGAAGAACCAACAGTTTTGGAGAAAGAGAAGATGGAGAAGGATATGGTGAAGAGACAGAGGAGAAGTAGAAAAAAGAGAAGAGGGAGAGGAAAGAGGTGGATAATGGGGGGTGGAGAAGGTAAAGGAGGAAGGGAAGAGAAAGAGAAGAAAGGGAGTGATGGAGAGGAAGGAGATAAGGGAGGAGATGGAGGGAGAGGATGTAGAAGTGGCAAGTTGGGCAGGGAAGGGAAGGACCCAAGACGTGGAATCTAGTTCTGGCATTGCTATTTTAGTGACCATAAGCAAGTCCCTTCTTTCTGTGGCTGCTTTTCCATCTGGGGGATTGAGAATCTAAGTGTCTGCCCAACCAATTGCACAGGTTGCGGTAAGGCCAATCAGTGCAAAAGATAGGAGAGCATTGTAGAAAAATTCAAAGGCCTAATACAAAAACAGAAATGCGTCATGTTGTAGCTTCCATACAGATACCTTCTAGCTGGAGCCTTCAGCCCTTGGAGCTCGTGTGTGTGTGTTTTGTGTCTGTCCAATGTGTACCTTCTCTCCCGTCCCCAACCACACAGAGGTCATTTCAGAGGAAGCGACTGAAATCCACATCTCACCAAGCAAGGCGTAGGCTAGCATTTCTCCCCAGTTCACTTTCATTGCTGTGCTATGAGACAGCCCTGGCCAGATGAGGGAGATGTATGAAGCATTTGTCATTGAGGTCCATTGAATTTTATTAGCAATTTTCTCCTTTGTTAGCAATTTCACATTGCATATTAGCATTTGTTTTCATATCATATTAGCATTCATCACAAAAAGCTAATCCCATTAGCACTTTTCACATTGTATTAGAGAAAACAAATAATCGCATGGTGCCAATGCGTCATTGCAACAAGGATGGCCTTTTCATCAGCTGCTTTTCTGTTTATTCCAGATCTGCCCCACCCCTTTCTGCAGAGCTGCCTACAAATCGGGGAAAACTCACAGATTCTGACTCTATGAACCATCTGAGCTATTCCAGAATTGGGATTTGCCTTTCCAAAAATTTCCATTCATTCGTTAATGTAGTCAATATTTATGGAGCATATACCTGTACTAGCTGTTTCACTAAATGCTAGGGACACATATCAAACAAGACTGTGAAAAATGGGCAAATAATGTTTTCTGCCACTTTCAGAAATAAATAAATTGTAAGAGAATGTTTAAACAAACTTTTTTAGAGCACTTTATAGTTGTTCAATTGTCAACAGCATTGATGTGCCAATTTCAGTGCTTTTTTTCTATCATGATCTGTTCATTATAGCAGGTTAAAAAAAGGTTTTTTTGTTTCTGTTTGTTTGTTTGTTTTGAGATGGAGTCTGACTCTATTGCTCATGCTAGCGTGCAATGGCGTGATCTCGGCTCACTGCAACCTCCACCTCCTAGGTTCAAGCGATTCCTCTGCCTCACGCTCCCAAGTAGCTGGGACTACAGGAATGCGCCATCACACCCGACCAATTTTTGTATTTTTAGTAGAGATGGGGTTCACCACATTGGCCTGGCTGGTCTCGAACTGCTGACCTCAAGTGATCCACCCAATATGGTCTCCCTAAATGCTGGGATTACAAGCATGAGCCACTGCACCTGGCTTTAAGTTTTCTTAATAGTTACTGCACTAGGCCGGGCGCAGTGGCTCACGCCTGTAATCCCAGCACTTTGGGAGGCCGAGGTGGGTGGATCATGAGGTCAGGAGATCGAGACTGTACTGGCTGGCTAACATGGTGAAACCCCGTCTCTACTAAAAATACAAAAAATTAGCTGGGTGTGGTGGCGGGCCCCTGTAGTCCCAGCTACTTGGGAGGCTGAGGCAGGAGAATGGCATGAACCCAGGAGGCAGAGCTTGCAGTGAGCCGAAATCGCACCACTGCACTACAGCCTGGACGACAGAGCGAGACTCCATCTCAAAAAAAAAAAGTTACTGCACTAGAACACTAGGGCAACATTCTGTTAGCTTAGTTAGAATGTCTGGTTGGACCTAAAAGAAATAATATATTTCAAATTCAATATATTTCGTAATCCAAAATTTTCCTTAATCTTGATTTGTTTCTGAACAAGTGAGGTGTTTTCAAGATTTTGAGGTTTACAAACGTAGATCTTCAGTGCATGCAAAGAAATTGTTTTTATTAACTTAAAAAATGCGTATTTTTCAGATCATACTAAAAGTAAAACTGACCACCTCTCATCTAATTAATCTCACAGATTACTTATTAGGTTCAGATACTGGGATTGTCAGCATTTCTGGTAAATGCCTCATTTTCCAAGGGAACAACTTTTGGAAACTTGATCTTTAGTCCTAGGTACCATCTGCAAGTCCCCACAGCCAGGCAGATGACGTGTGAAGACAGGGGAAAAGACTTTGTAAACTGTAAAGTTCTCTGCAAACGTGTAAGACTGTGATTCTGAAGCCAGCTGAAAACTCATGCTCAGGGAAAGCATGAAAAGGGAGAAGAGATCTTAAATATTTTAGTGTCAAGGAAATCGTCAGTTGTCTGGTGAAGCCTAGGGATCTCATCTCAGAAAGTAGGTTTTTACTATGCATAAAGTAAAATGCATAGTAACTCAGAAAAAAATGAATTATATTGGACTACAGTTATCACAATATTTTTAAGTTGTGATAAACTAATATATGAGGTTCTCTTAAAAATTTATCATTAAAATTATCTTTAAAAATTCATCATGGAAAACATCCAACATCAACAGAATAAATAGAACAGTACAATGAACCCATGCACCCATTTCCCACCTTCCACGATCATCAATATCCTGCCACCCTTTAAGATGTTGAAATCTCCAATACATGCAAAATTTACATTTACAATACAGATTTGCCCTAGTGTTCTAGTGCAGTAACTGTTAAGAAACCTTTAGAAGATCTGCTATAATAAACAGATTATGATGGAAAAAAAGCATTGAAATTGGCATATCAATACTGTTGATGATTGAACAACTATAAAGTGCTCTACAAAAGTGTTTAAACATGGCCTTGCAATTTACTTATAGATTCCTGAAACTTGCAGAAAACATCGTCTGCCCTTTTTTTCATTGTCTTCAACGTAGGGAAAATTTACATGCGAGTCTGCAGCTCTGAACTGAACAATTTTGACAAATGGATATGGTTCTGTAACTCACACTTCCAAAGAAATGGGAAATCTTTCTATCCCCGCAGAAGACTCCGTGTTTCATTTCTTGCCAAGTGTGCTCCCTCATTAATTTACTAAATAACAAGAACTAATGGTGTGTCTGAAATTAGTGTGAATTTGAAGAAGCGATTAGCATTAATACTATTTTGAGATGTCTCTAGCAACTGTAAAGAGATACCTACTTTTTGTTATCTGTTGATAACAAAATCACAGGTAAATGCTGCTACCACTGGGGTTTGTTGGTTAAATTTATCACATGTGCCAGGTACACTGCTGAGCACTTTGCATATATGTAACTCTGGAAATTACTGATAACTATGTGCACCAAGCCCCATTTTAAAAAATATGGAAACTGGAGTCAAATTAAGTAATAAGCCCCAGCTCATCGAGCTCATGGGCAGTGCTGCTATTAGGATAGAAACCTAAGAAAGAATTTAGAACAACTGGACTCTGATTTGGACTCGGTCACTAGCTATGTGATCACGGGGAGATTCTTCTCTCAGTGTCTGCATTTCTGACTGCCAAAATAGAATTCATAACACCTCCTTTCTAGAGTCATGATGACGATCCTGATGCTCACTAAAAAGTCTGTTAATTTAGAATTCAACAGATATTGTCTCCAACTCCCAACCAGAATATGACTGAAGCCCCACATTTCTCCAAACTTCCCTAGAGGGACAGGAAGAGGGGACCTGTGTCTTTCATCACACACGGCTCCAGCTTCCTGGTTTCACTGACACTGTTGGAATGGGGGCTGGGATAGATTTACTGGAAACTTTAATCAAGGCCTGTTGCCCAAGGAGTAGCCAAAGAAGAGGGTGTAAGTGTGGCTTATTTCCTGTAACTTTCTTTTCCTACAACTCAACTGTAGTTTGGGGCAAGGTTCTCAATGGGATAGGGTAAGAGTTAACCCTATGACCTAGAGTTGCTGGTGGCAAGGTCTGAAAGTCTTCGTGTTTAACAAGTTCCTCAGGTGATTTTGATGCACAGGCATCCTCTGCGAAATATTTAGAATGGTTTTGGCATGTGTTAGAATTTCTCGTGGCCTACTCAATGTCTAGCACAGGGCTTTAGGGTTCCCGGTAAGCTATTCTGAGATGGGATGTTTTGTTCACTGATGTAGCCCCAGTGCAGTGCCTGGGACATAGTATGTGCTCAATAATAATTATTATTTTGCTTCAATCGAATGACTGTCCTCTTTGAAGAACTTTATAAAGAGATCACTCATTATTTAATCCCAGACAAAGATAAAGAGCAGCTTGGTTCATAGAGATCATGAAGTTGATGATGATGATAGACAGTTACTGAACTACAATGATTTTGGGGGCCCCAATTCTTTACCTCTCTTTGTATTCATACCCTTACTATAAAAATTTGCAATTACTTCAACAAAAGGGAAGGTATGCTTTCCCACTTCTTGACTTTGGGCTCAACCTCGTGACTTGCTTTGGCCAATGGGATATTAGCAGATATGACATGGGATAGATTTGAAATGCACTTATGTGGTTGGGCATACCCTCTAGTGACTAACATCATCACCGTGAGAAGCACTTTCCCTTCAGCCTGAGTCCCAGAATAATCACAGAGTCATCCTATCCTGGAGCAGAGTAGATGCTTATTCACCGCATGCCACTAAGGTTCTGTGGGTGTTTGTTATGCAGCAACAGCTGACCAACCCAGGATGGTGATGGCAGTGACTTTAATAAATATATCCACCTCCATTTATACAGAGTAAGTTTTAGTAACACAGAGGAGACACAAACTACAAGGGTCCTGGGTTGTGAGGTCTGACTTGGCTTAAATCCAGGCTCTACAACTTACTGTGAGAGTAGGACTCATCATCCCAGTGTCCTCATCTCTAAAATAAGAATAGGGTTTACCTTACAATGTAGTGATGAAGAACTCATGAGATGATGCCTATTGGGTGCCTGATGCAGAGTAAGCACTCAACAAAACCAGAAGGCAGGGAGGGAGGGATGGAAAAAAAGGAAGGAGGGAGGGAAGGAGGGGAAAAAGCAAAGAGGGCGGGAGGTAAAAAAGGAAGGAGGGAGGGAGGAAGAAAGGAAGGACTGACAAGAGAAGAAAAGGGGAGGGGAGGGGAGGGGAGGAGAGAGGAGGAAAGGGGAGGGGAAGGGAGGGGAAAGGAAGGGAAGGGAAAGGAGGAGAGGGGAGGGGAGGGAAGGGGAGGGGAGGGGAGGGGAGGGGGGGGGAGGGGGGGGAGGCGGGGGGGGGGGGAGGGGGGGGGGAGGGGGAGGGGCGGGGAGGGGAAGAGCGGGGAGGGGAGGAGAGGAGAGGAGAGGGGAGAAGGGAGAAAACACTTTTATGCAAACTGAAAGTTCACCTGCAATTGAGGGCAAAAGTTCACAGCTCACACTTCACCTCCTCTCAGCTCTGTTCACCCAGCCTAGACTCTAATAAGAATGCCATGCCTTTCTCCTTGCGCCTCCCAAAGCACCCAGCATTTCCAGGAGTCCCACGCCAGGTGTTTCATGCTTTCACAAGGCTCCTCTTCCTTTTAAACCTGTTGCCACAGGAATAGAGCTTCCGTACTCGCAGTACTGGCAAAAAACCGGCAGAAAGAATAAAGAGGGGAGAAATCCACCCTCCTGTATTCTCACCTGGGAAATTACCCTTAGCCTTTGATATATTAAAATTGAAGAGCTGTAAATGCCGGTTGCCATGGCGACGTTTTGCATGCCGTCCTGCGATTGGTGGCGTAAGTTCACTTTCCTTAGGGTGTTGCAGCCTAATTAGCTGTTATTTTTGTCAGTGTGGAGGAACAGCCCACGCTTGGGGTTTTTGGCGGTGATTGCAGCCCCTGCAGACTCAGTTAATTTTCACAAACCACAAAGAGAGAAATGGCGGGGCCCCAGTCAAATTTATGGTCTCGGAAAAGTTGCCAATGTTTAAATAAGAGTCAGAGAAAATGTTAGAGTACTCCTCAACTTCTCTTTGTCAATTTCGGGGTCTCTAGCAATCGCAAAACTTATTGGGGTTGGATTGGGGATAAAATAAGCAGTAGGACCTGGCACGGTGGATCGCACCTATAATCCCAGCATTTTGGGAGGCTGAGGTGGGCGGATCACAAGGTCAGGAGATCGAGATCAGCCTGACCAACATGATGAAACCCTGTCCCTACTAAAAATACAAAAATTAGCCAGGCGTGGTGGTGAGCGTCTGTAGTCCCAGCTATTCAAGAGGCTAAGGCAGGAGAATCGCTTGAACCCGGGAAGCGGAAGTTGCAGTGAGCCGAGATCACACCACTGCGCTCCAGCCCGGGCGATAGAGCGAGACTCTGTACGAAAACAAATAAATAAAATAAAATAAGCAGTAGTTAACCCAATCCCAGCCTCAGTCCTTTGTTCCTGGTTCCAGCTACCTCTGTCTCTCCCGCCAGACATGCGAGCACTTGTGAGTCTGTCCTCGCTGGAATGTTTAGCATTGCACCGCCATCTCCTAGATGTGGGTACTGCACACTAACAGTATTCAAAGCAAGGCTAGCAGGGACATGTGAAAGCCATTTATTTGATCGAGTTCTCTATCTCCACACCCAAAGATGACATAATTATGCCAGCCTACTTGGTAGAGCCAGCCAATTCCCTAAAGACCTCAGGAAAGGAATTCCATGTTGCCACAAGCCTGAAAACCAGAAAGCTGTCTTGCTGCAATTCAAACCAATTTGTTTGCAATTTTGATTGTTAGATGGTCTGAAGTTAACCTTGTATTATAATAGGAATTGTTCAACTCAAATTCTTTCTCAATTTTTTTTTAACTATCTACCATGTGTTTTTGAAAACTGTAGGATTCCTTCTCTCTAGGAAAGAGAGAAGCAGATTTTGCTTTGCTAATAATTTGGGTTTCATTTTTATGACTAAGCTAAGCCCTTCCTGAGGGACTGGTAGTGGGGATAAATTGACGTGTGTGTGTGCATGTGCGTGTGTGTGTGTGCGTGTGTGCATGTGCATATGTGTGTGTGTGCGTGTGCATGTGTGTGCGTGTCCGTCTGTGCATGTGCGTGTGTGGGTGTGCGTGTGCGTGCGTGTATGTGCGTGCGTGTGTGTGTGTTGAGGGCTCAAGAACATAGAGGATGTGGTAGAAACTTGAAGTTAATTTAAAAAGAAGGGAAAAGTAGAAAAAATACTGGATGAAGGCCCTAGATGCCTTGAACCTATTCCCAAAAAGCTGTCTTCAGAGGTATAGTGGGCACCGTAAAATCCCTCTTTATCACTCTGCTTCTTTGTGTACCCTTCTTTCCTTTGAAGATTTACCCACTTTGTGGCAGAAGCTTAAAACTTTCTTTCCTAGAAGCTTTTGCAGAGAGGGCAGAGGCGCGTGGCCTAGGGTCCACCATTGAGTCGTATCTGTGTGAGACTTTTCCTCTAGTTCCCACACAGAATCTACCCCAGAGAGAGGAGCAGTAGGAATGTCCAGCTTCCAGAGATGACAAAGGCAGAGATCCTTGCAATAGCATCCCATACCCAGTGCTGGTTCCCGGAATGCAGTTCCTGGCCCAAGGTATCAATAGTGGGAATTCCACCAGCACAGGGCTTCAGCGATGTCCCTGAATCCATGGCCTCTAAGCCAGGTTTCTCTGGAGATTCTCTGAGTGTCTGCAACAAATATCCTTTAGTAAGAATCTATATGTGTGTGTGTGTGTGTGTGTGTGTGTGTGTGTACAAGCACGCATGTGTGTATGAGAGAGAATAGAGAGATTACCAGTGGTTATGGTTTTAAGTAGATGAAACCGGCCCAAGGAGTTCCCTAAAGAGAGAACACACATCAGTTCCCTTATGAACCAGGTCCCAGCTCTTATCCAAGAGATCATGTTTGGGATTATTTTTTACTTCATAACCAACCGAGTGTTACTTTGCCACCATGACTCAAACTAACAGTTAAACTGAATTTGACGAAGCCTTGCTTCTTGGAGATAAGGATTTTCTGGCACTCTTGGAACTTGAGTTTGGCCTTGAGTTGGGTTCAATTATATGCTCCTTGTCCCAGACTTGATGACTTGGCTGATTGGACCCAAGCCTTTCCCAGCACCCTGCACATCTGTGTCTATCAGCTCTTGCATGAGGCAGATTCTGTTGATGTCGATGGTGTAAGAGGGATGGAATGCACTCAGGTAGGAATGCCCCGCCATCATACTTTGCCCATTATGAGTAACTTGAGTGTAGACAACTTTCAGCTTCAGAGAGCTGCTCATGTGTGTCAGCCACACACAGGCACAGCGAAAGAACACACCCCCTTCTGCTGTCTTCCAACTGAGATCTAAGATGCAGCAGATGACTTGCCAGAAATGAAACTTGGGTCTTCTTTTTTCTTTTCCTTTTTTTTTTTTTGAGATGGAGTTTTCGCTCTTGTTGCCCTGGCTAGAGTGCAATGGCACAATCTCGCTCACTGCAACCTCTGCCTCCCGGATTCAAGTGATTCTCTTGCCTCAGCCTCTCGAGTAGCTGGGGTTACAGGTGCCCACCACCACTATGCCCAGCTAATTTTTGTATTTTTAGTACAGATGGGGTTTCACCATGTTGGCCAGGCTGGTCTCGAACTCCTGACTGCAGGTGATCCACCCACCTCAGCCTCCCAAAATGCTGGGATTATAGGCATGAGCCACCATACCTGGCCCCGGACTTGGATCTTCCTAAAGCATCAGTAACATTGGACAAGGTAATAGCCCATGGTGGTAACTGGCTCCGTGGTAGCCCAAAGGGAAGCTGTAAGAAACTCATTTTCTCATTAAACTAGCCAGTGATTACTGTTGCTGCCAGCTAAAAACACTAACTGATGCAGAAGGGCTTAGCTGCCTGTTTTTGTAAATAAAGTTTTATTGAAGCACATGCTCATTCATTTACATTGTGTGTATAGCTGCTTTTGCATGACGACGAAAGAGTTGAGTAGTTGCTCCAGGAGCCTAAAATATTCACTTTCAGGCTCTGTATTAGTCCGTTTTGCATTGCTATAAAGGAATACCTGAGGCTGGGCAATCTATAAAGAAGAGAGGTGTATTCGGCTCATGGTTCTGCAGGCTGTACAAGAAGCCTGGCACCAGCCTCTGCTTCTGGTGAGGCCTCAGGAAGCTTTTACCATGGAGGAAGGCAAAGAGGGAACAGGCAAATCACATGGTGAGACAGAGAGGGAGAGGAGGGGTGCCATACTCTTTTTAACCATCAGATCTTGCATGAACTAATGCAGTTAGAACTCACTCAAGGCCGGGACTACACCAAGCCATTCATGAGGGACCCCTATGACCAAAACACCTCCCACCAGGCCCCACCTCCAACACTGGGGATCGCATTTCAAAATGAGGAGACAAATATCCAAACTACAACAGGCTCTTTACAGAGAAAGTTTGTTGACCCCTGGTCTAGGGCATTGCTACTAAAAGTGTGGTCCCAGGCACAGCAGCAGCAGCATGTGGAAGCTTATAAGAAGTGCAATGGGTCACACTCCATCCCAGATGTACTGAATCAGAATCTCTTTAGGGAGTGGGGGATGAGAAGTGTGTGCCTTAACAAGCTCTCTAGGTGATACATAAGTACATAAGCACACTCATGTTTGAGAAGCCCTGGGTCAGAAAGTGTGTCCTTCATACTGTATGGGAATCTGTCAACTTAGAGAAAACATGATGTTTCTAGGTTTTGCCTGAAACTACCCAAAACAAATCTAGTTCTTGCTTCCCTGATGGTCCCCAAGGGACCTGAAGGTGCTTCTTTTTCTTGGAGAGTCTTTACATTCTCCCTGATAAATAGACTCCCACAAAGGTTCTCCATCCATCCCTCCATCACTTTAATCTGGTTTCCTAAGATAGATACTTCAGTTTATCAGTGTTCCTCTCACTGGTGTTGCCTGAACTCTAAACCATAAAATACTTTTGCAGGACCACCGTTACGGCACTGTCATGTGGTAGGTAAGTAGCAGAGTGCTTAACTACTGGGACCTTGGAATCAGACCTGTGGATTTATACCCTGGCCTTGCCCTATTAGAGGCAATGTGACCTTGGCCAAGTTAATCTCCCCCAGCCTATAAAAGGAGCATAATAATTACATCCCCATTCATGGGGCCATTAGAGAGTTAAATGAGATAATGCGCAAGCATCTAGCTCTTGATAAATGCTCAAGGAGTGTTATTATTATTAACCAGCGGCTCATCACAAACATTGAGCCTGTTTAGTTACAGCTTTGTGGGAACCCAAAAGGATGCAGTAAATGGTCAGCTGCCTTTGTACACAAGCCTTATGTATGGTCATACCATCATGAAGGACACCATCAGTTCTCCATGTGCCCTGAAGGCTGTTAGTTTCCTTTCTATGACTTAAGTTTTCACTCATAATTACCTTTTCCTGGTTGTCATTCAGCATTTCAGTTCCATTTGAGAGCTCAACAATTATTAAGTGCCTATTGTGTGTCAGGCACCACAGCAAGCATCAGGTAGAGGTAACCAGAGGACTTTATTCTTCAGACTATCTCAGTGCAGAGCAATGGTTAGAAAAGCTGCGTTTGTAAAAACAACAGGTCAGGAGCGGTGGCTCATGCCTGTAATCCCAGCACTTTGGGAGGCCAAGGCGGGTGGATCACCTGAGGTCAGGAATTTGAGACCAGCCCGGCCCGTATGGTGAAACCCCGTCTTTCCTACAAGTACAAAAATTAGCCAGGCATGGTGGCAGGCACCTGTAACCCCAGCTACTTGGGAGGCTGAGACAAGAGAATTGCTTGAACCCAAACCCAGGAGGCAGAGGTTGCCGTGAGTGGAGATCACACCACTGCACTCCAGCCTGGGGGACAGAGTGAGACTCCACCTCAAAAAAAAAAAAAAAAAAAAAAAAAAAAAACCAAAACAACAAGGTCTTACGGAAAAATGCAGAAACGGGTAATGAATGACAGAACGCTCTGGTGGAAACCAGGAAAGAGTGTGAGCTCCACCCATTGAGCTTCCTTCTGAACCCCAACCTCCATTCTTTGTAGAGAATCCTGAGGCATCCTCCCACAGCCCTAAGTATCTGCAGGACAAAAGTGGAAGACCACTGCTCTATGGTCTGCAGGGTATGGGATGTGGGAATAAGACAGAACTGTTTTTTATTTTTTAAACAGAGTCTTGCTCTGTAGCCCAGGCTGGAGTGCAGTGGTGCGATCTCGGCTCACTGCAACCTCTGCCTCCCAGGTTCAAACGATTCTCCTGCCTCAGCCTCCTGGGTAGCTGGGATTATAGATGCCCGCCACCAAGAACTGGGCTTTTAAAGCATTTCTTCCTAAGTGTTCTCTCTCTTGAGTTGAAGGGAACCCTTTCGGATTCTTCTCCAATTCTGTGTTTCTGTTTCTGAGCAAACTTATCTGAAAGGATTCTTTTGTGTTTCCCTCCTTTTAATTTTTTAGAGACAGGGTCTTGCTCTGTCATCCAGGCTAGGGCACAGTGGCACAATCACAGCTCACTTCAGGCTTTAACTCCTGAAAACAAATAATCCTCCTGCCTCAGTCTCGCTAGTAGCTGGGACTACAAGCACCACCACCACATCTGGCTTTTTTTTTTTTTTTTTTTGGAGAGATGGGGTCTCACTATATTGCTCAGGCTGGTCTCAAACTCCTGGCCTCCGAAAGTACTGGGATTACAGGTGTGAGCCACCACACCTGGCCTGTTTTTCTCTTATCTTCCATTCCCTTCTGTGTCTCTTCCTAATACATTCTCCTACAACCCCCAGAGCCCAGAGGAGTTGAGAGGAAGAGAAGCTTCACAAGACCAGTGGACATTTGTTGGGGGCATTTATTCCCGCTTCTGCTCACAACACCTCAGTCATCCTGAGAAGCACCGGGACCTTCCTCCTACTCTCAGACTACCATATTCAGGTGGTGGTAACTTCGTTCACAACTCCAGGAAGGGACATGTAACTACCTGGCCAATCAGAGCACCCCACATCCCCTGCCTCAGCTCAGTGATTGGTTTAGTTATGGGGAGGTGCTCCAATCAGAGATAGGACTACTGGGAAATAAGCAGAAGCTTTTCTGGGCGGCTGGAGTGGTGAGGGTACAAGCCCGGCTCTCCCAGAACATGGTGCAGAAGGGATCTATGTGCCGGACAAGCACATCCTCTGGGCTTTGTCAGCACCTCATCCCACAGGGTGGGAGGCAGCTGGGGGAAGCCAGGGAACCTGACTGTCCAGTTCCAAGCAAGGTCCTTCACCACAGTTCCACTCCATCAATATTTGTACAAACATTCTTAAAAAGACATGCCCCCTTAGCGTTAAATATATACAGTTTAGGAATGACGGGAGTGGCCTCTGAAGTCAAGCAGAACTGGTTTCCACTACTCCCGCCTCTGCCATCACAGGCTCTGTGAATTCAGGCAAGTCACTTTATGTCTTAGAGCCTCAGTTTTCTCATCAGCAAATCAGGGTAGCATTTTTGTCACAGGTTGTTGTGAGAATTTAATGAGGTAATGAAAGTAATGTGCTTTACCATAATACCTGGTACTTAGTAAACATTTTAAAATACATTATTAGCTAAGAAAGAAAAGAAATAGAGAAGAGAAGAGAAAAGAGAAGAGAACGAGAGATCAAAAGTATATATCCAGGCTCTAGTAGAGTATGAATTTTCCATACTCATGGGTGAATGCTGTACGTAGTAGGTAGGAGAATGTGGCGTCAGTTTATTCTAGCATTTAGAAAAGGGATTGGGAGATGGGGGACAGCGATGACAGAAATACGGAACTTTAAGAAATGGCTTAAGACCTAGTCTTAAAAGAGCTGCCACTCCTTGACAGTAGCCATTTTAGGCTTGACTGTCAGCTTTGACAAGCTGGAAGAGGCCAGTCTTTGCAGCCAGGCAGACAGTGTTGCTATCATATTATCATGCTATAAATTAGCATTTCAACGTGAAACTGCTATTGAAATGCAGCTCAAGTCAATTCTACTACTCCCTCTTCAGCCTTCCCTTGCAGTTACTGCCCTCTGATTCTTATTGAGCGACCAATGAACCCAACTGGCCTACACTCCATTTTTGTTGTCAGCAGGAGAAAAAAACAGGGAGGATTCTGTTGATTCTCAAATAATAACTCAAAACAATGGTATTGCTTGTGCTGTGACTGGCTTTTTGTTGTTGCTGCTGTTGTTTTATTCTTGGTCATTGTTACTGGCTTCTAGAGTAGACTCAAAGGGTGTCTGAAATCTCACCCCCTTTTATTTCTCCTCTGCTTTGAAGGGAACCGCTATGCACAGCCCACCAGTGGGAGACCCCTCCTTCCCCTATCATTTTATGCTACATTACAACAGAAGTGCATGACTCTAAAGGATGCTTTTGACTTTAAAGTTCTTGTGATCTATTTGTGCAATACACATGTTAAATTAGAAATTCATTTGTCACTCCCAGATAATAATGTTCAGAATGGCGCTTCCTGCATGAATCATTATCTTCGGCCTAGAGTTGTTCTCATTATGAATATGCATGAACCCATAGAGAGGGAAAGAGAGACTTGCACAACCTGTTTCGTGGAGGAGCTTCAGATGGTTCATTTTAATGTTCTGAGTTTGGGCTTTCAGAGCCAAGCCCAGCGTCTGCCTCACCACCCGCAGCTCCTCCAGTCTTCCCAGAACACCTGCTTTCTGTTGACAGCAAGTGCCCTGTGACAGCAGGGAGCCCACCCAGTCAGAAATACGCCACTGTCTGGCCATTCATGAGATGTAAGGTAGACTCTGGGATGTAGGAGAGGGTCAGGAGGCAGCGGAAATGGAAGTGGCCTCACAGTGTCCTTCAGAAATTCCAGCTGGAGAACCAAGAAACCATGTGGAGATGCCTGCTGGCTCTGCCTTCAGGAAGCAGAAATTAGAATAAGCAGCCTAAAGAGTGATTAATTTCAAAGAGACAACTGTGTAAGCTGGCTGTGGTTATGGTGAGTGAAGAAGGCTATCCCCATATGAGTGGCTAAAGGAAAGGTGAGAACGTGTCGCTGTAACCGGAGCTTCCCTGGAGTGCCATGACAGCTTGGCCACACCTGGATGATGTCATGGCCGTAGGTCCCTTTCACAAAATGTAGGGTCCAGTCTCTAAGGCAGAATTTGTTTCCTGCTGTAAAGAATGATTCTTCAGAATATCTCATTCTGTTTGGATGGGTTTCATATTGGATCAAGGGATCTAGATGCTAACGCCCTCCTGCACCCCTCTCCCACAAGATCATATTTGTTTATCAGCTACTCTGATCCAGGCACAGTGCCAGATATAATTGCTCAAAGAAGATGATGTTCTTGCAATATATGAATGTCTCCCCCACCCCAGTCAGACAATCTATTGCTTTGGGAAGGATTGGGATAGTTATGGCAGAAACACAAAGAGAATGGAGCAATGTCCACCTTTTGATTTCTAAAACAGGCTGTCAGTGCCACCGTGAGACAATAGTCCAGGCTTCCTTGAGAGAGAAAGGTATACTTCTAAGTTCTAAAGCAACCCTTAGAGTTCTGAGCATAGAAACTTTCTAGAAGGTGTAGGACAGAGATGATATAGAAGAAGGAGATAGGTCTTACCTGTTACAAAGAAGATAAGTAGTTCCAACCCTGGGTAAGGGGTGGGAGTCCAAAGGGAGAAAACCACAGGAGAAAGAAATTTTGAGGCTGGGCACACTGGCTGTCACTTGTAATCCCAGCACTTTGGGGGCTGAGGCAGGTGGATCACCTGAGGTCAGGAGTTCAAGAATAGCCTAGCCAACATGGCGAAACCCCGTCTCTACTAAAAATACAAAAAAATTAGCTGGGCATGGTGGTACGTGCCTGTAGTCCCAGCTACTTGGAAGGCTGAGGCACAAGAATTGCTTGAACCTAGGAGGTGGAGGTTGCAGTGAGCCAAGATCACACCATTGCACTCCAGCCTGGGTGACAGAGTAAGACTCAGATTTAAAAAAAAAAAAAAAAAAAGATGTTTTGAGAAAGAAAGATAAAGATACTGCTGGGTCCCTCAACCTGAAGTTGAAAACCCCAAATAGTATGACAGAAAGCTGGAATCCAAAAAGAAACTCCTTGCAACATTCTCCAAGCTGATATGGAATAGCACTGGTCAGATAGCCATGCCTGACGGACTTCACTGAGTTCCACCTGCTACAGCCTGGTACAGGAAGCCAGGGCTGTCACATATAGCCACATAGGATATGTCCTGCACAACCCTGGATTCCACCACAAAGACCAAAAGCCAGCAAACTTTTTCTGCAAAGGGCCAGACAGTAAATATTTTAGCCTTGCGGGCTATATAACCTTTGTCACCACGATCACCTCTGCTACTGTACTGCAAAAGCAGCCATAGACAATATGTAACTGAGTGGGTGTAGTTCTGTTCCAATAAAACTTTATTTACAAAGTCATGTGACAAGCAACTTTTGGGCCAATGTTTGCCAACCCCAGACATACATTAGGATGTTATGGTGTCTCCCCAACATAGATATCCTGCAGAAAAACCTAAAAAGATTCTCTGCCTCCTTCCTTTCAGAGGGGCTCAGAATTTCTGAGAGAATTGATAGAGCAGAAGAGGCCTGGCTTAGGGTGAGGAAATCACAGAATGAGGTAACCTTAGGACCAGAGCCAATGGCAGAGATCTACAATGTCAGCAGAGGCAATCAGTAACATGCTCAAAAAATATCAGGAAGGAGTAGTTTCTCTGCAGTGGACACCAGTGCAGGGCACTCAGGATCAAGTTGAGACTCAGAATTCTGTAGCAGAGGCCAGAAAGGACGATGTCCAGCACACAGACAGAAACAAACTGTTTTACGAGCTCAGATGTCACCTCCAAGAGACAAAGGAGAAAGAGACCTAGAGAAAGGAAATAATCCTGCGAAAGAATGTGAATGTTTGATTCTTTGCCAAGAATGAATTTACAATGGGAAAAATTATGTAAAACCAGTTTCTCTTGTATATCTGTCCCAGGCATCAGCAGGAATGGAAACTTAGGGCAAGACAAGATATGTGATGGAAAATTAAAGAAGTCACAAAGACCCCTGTTCATCTGACGTCTAGTGAGGATATTCCAAATCTCCTACGTGTGGGGGCTAGTCTAGGGCTTCAAGGGATCCCAGTGCAATGTATTCCTGCCAGGAAAGGCTAGAACTCTGGCCTTTTTGTGCAAGGCCAGTGCTTTTTTATAAAAAGTTTTTATTGTGGTAAAAATATCCTACAAGCCGTACCATATCCTACAAGCTGTAGGATAGAGATGATATTGAAGAAGGATATAGGTCTTCCCTCTTTTCCCTGTGGGAGGCCACAGGGGAAAACCACAGGGAGAGGAAAAAACACATAAAATATAATTTACCAGCATAACCATTGAAGTGTATGTTCAGAAGTATTAAATACCTTAATAGGCTGGGCGTGGTGGCTCAGGCCTGTAATCCCAGAACTTTGGGAGGCCAAGGCTTGAACCCAGGAGTTCAAGACCAGCCTGGTCAACATGGCGAAACCCCGTCACTACTAAAAATACAAAAATTATCCAGGCGTGGTGGTGCATGCCTGTAATCCCAGCTACATGGGGGGACTGAGGTGGGAGGATCGCTGGAGCCTGAGAGGTTGAGGCTGCAGTGAGCCGAGATTGTGCCACTGCACTCCAGCCTGGGAGACAGAGCAAGGCCCTGTCTAAAAAAAAAAAAAAAAAGAATGATTAATAATACACAGCCATCACACCATCCATCTCACTAACTCTTTTCATCTTGTAAAACTAAGAAAAACTCTCCACCTGTTAAAAAGTAACTCCCCATTTCCCCTTCCCTAAGCCCCTGGAAACCACCATTCTGCTTTCTATCTGTATGCATTTGACTGTTCTAAGTACTTCATGTATGTGAACTCATACAGCATTTGTTCTCTGATGACTGGCCTATTTCCTTTAGCATAATGTCCTCAGGGTTTATTCATGTTGCAGCATGTGTGAGAAGTTCCTTCCTGGCTGGGCATGGTGGCTCATGCCTGTAATCCCAGCACTTTGGGAGGTTGAGCCAAGAGTATTGCTTGAACCCAGGAGTTCAAGACCAGCCTGAGCAACATATTGACACCTCATCTCTACAAACAAACAAACTTTTTTATTTTTTTTAAGTTACACAGGCATGCACCTGTAGTACCAGCTACTTGGGAGGCTGAGGTGGGAGGATTGGAGCTTGGGAGCTCAAAGCTGCAGAAAGCTATGATTGTACCACTGCACTCCAGCCTAGGTGACAGAGTGAGACTCTGTCTTCAAAAAATAAGAAAGAAAGAAAAAGAAGTTTCTTCTTTTTAAAGGCAGACTAATATTCCCTTGTATGTGTATACTACATTTTGTTTATCCATCATTCATCCAGGGACACTTGGGTTGCTTCCAAGCTTTAGCTCTTGTAAATAAGGCTGCTGCTTTTCATAGCAGCAGGCTTCACTACGCTGGAGAAGGCCACAGTTGTCATGTTTGGCATCATGACAGTCTTTACTACATGTACTGGCCAGGAATGTTCTATTTTGTGTTTTTATTTTTCCATGGCAAGCCCTGGAGTGGCACTCAGTCTAACTGGAGAGTTAAATGAATAGAGATTATTAGAGTCCAAGATGGGAAGAAGCCCATCAGAAATACCATAAAATGTCATGTGGGTTCAAAGGGAGCACATAGGAGGAGAAACTCCATTTGCCAGGTGAAATTAGGTTTCAAGACAGAAGGAGCATTCTTTCGGGTTTTTTTGTTTTTTTGAGACAATGTTTCGCCCTTGATGCCCAGGCTTGAGTGTAATGGCAGACTCTTGGCTCACTGCAACCTCTGCCTCCCAGGTTCAAGTGATTCTCCTGCCTCAGCCTCCCAAGTAACTGGGATTACAGGCATGTGCCACCACGCCTGGCTAATTTTGTATTTTTGGTAGAGACGGGGTTTCTTTGTGTTAGTCAGGCTGGTCTCGAACTCCTGAGCTCAAGTGATCCGACCGCCTCGGCCTCCCAAAGTGCTGGGATTACAGGCGTGAGCCACCGCACCTGGCTCACGTTTGTTTGTTAGAAATGCAGAATCTCACATCTCACCCCAGACCTGCTGAATCAGAATCTTCATCTTAATCTGTTCCCCCCAGGTGATGGGGCAAAACAAAAATGAGACTGGAACTCTACAGTGAGGTAAAGAGCCTGGTGCTCTTGGGCTGCTAAAAAGCTTCAACAACCCAGACAGAAGCAGCTGAAAGGCCACTGAGCCATGCCTATCAGGGCTGTCAGAGCCTGAGCTTATCACAACCTTTTCAGGACATAATCAAACTAAGAGTCCCCTGAGGCACCAATGCACAAACTATGGAAATCAGATTTTCCTCTAAATCAAACCTTACAAAGTGTTTAAAACAGACTTAGAAATGCCAGAGAATCCCAGCTGCTAAGAAAAATGATAAAATACCAAGCCAAAGAGGAAGCTGTCAAAGGAAGAACGAGATCTAAAATAGACACACTCAAGACCAAGAGACAGAAAGAGATTGAGGGATGGGGAACAGGAGAGATAGCCGAGGCAGGTAGATTGCTTGAGCTCAGGAGTTTGAGACCAGCCTGGGCAACATGGCGAAACCCTATCTCTACAAAAACATAGAAAAAAACTAGCCAGGGCTGGGCGCAGTGGCTCACGCCTGTAATCCCAGCACTTTGGGAAGCCGAGACGGGCGGATCACGAGGTCAGGAGATCGAGGCCATCCTGGCTAACACGGTGAAACCCCGTCTGTACTAAAAATAAAAAAAAATTAGCCGGGCGTGGTGGTGGGCGCCTGTAGTCCTAACTACTGGGGAGGCTGAGGCAGGAGAATGGCGTGAACCCAGGAGGTGGAGCTTGCAGTGAGCCGAGATCACGCCACTACACTCTAGGCTGGGCGACAGAGAGAGACTCCGTCTGAAGAAAAAAAAAAAAAGAAAACAGAAAAAAATTAGCCAGGCGTGGTGGTATGTACCTGTGGTCCCAGCTACTCAGGAGGCTGAGATAGGAAGACTGCTTGAGCCCGAGAGGCAGAGGTTGCAGTGAGCAGAGATTGCACCACTGCACTCTAGAATGGGCAACAGAGCCAGAGCTTGTCTCAAAAAAGTATCACTCTCCATTTCCATGCCAATGGAAGACATCACTAATCAATCAGAGCATTCTTTCCTACTAATCCCAAATGTGACCTCAGAATCTTTTTAAACACCAATATAACATAGACTGGTTTTTAACACCAATGTAACAGACTCTGCCACTCAGAGTTGGCTGATTGCTTTCCATCATGCAGACCCCAACACAAACTAGTAAAATTGATTATCTTGGGTAAAAATAATATTTTTACAAACTATACGAATTCATGAACAGGTCCCTATGGGAGTGACGTCAGCAAGATAGCAGAATAGAACTTTCTGGTTCTCATCCCCTCACAGAAGCATCAGTTTAAACAACACTCTATGCATAAAAATACCTTCACAAGAACTAAGGGATTCAAGTGAGAGATTACAGCACCTAGGTGTAGCACAGAAATAAGAAAACAATGCATTGAAGGAGGTAGTAAGGACAGTTTCACATTACCCACACCACCCCTTCCCAACCCCAGCACAGTGCAGAGAGACGTGTGCTCCCTGTGGGGGAAGGAGAGTGAAGTGAACATGTGAATTCACCACAGACCCAAGCATCAGGCCTGTGCCAGTGAAACCTGGCACCAGGTCAGCCCCATGGCCTTGAGCCCCAGGCCAGTACCCATAGATCAAGCCTCCAGGCCCACCCCAGCGCCAGGTCAGCCCTCATAATCCCATGGATCTAGGCCTACCCTGGCAGACTCAGGCTCCAGGCTTGCCCCAGCCTGGGGACCAAGCCCTAGTACCAGAGAATCTCCTATAGTTCCAAGCTCTAGGATGACTCCCACAGACCCAGGACTCAGGCCTGCCCCTGTAGACTCAGCCTCCAGGCCTACCTCAGCACTATGTTGGCTCCCACAGCCCAAGGCACCAGGCCAGCACCTGCAGGCCCAGCCTCCAGGCTGACCACTCCAGACCTAGGCTCTTGGCCCACCTAGCACTAGGCTAGCCCCTTATAAATCCAACCTCTATGACTGCTCCTGCTGGCCCAGGACTCAGGCCCACCAGTGTGGGCTTAGCCTCCAGGCCCATCCCAGGCTCCAGGCTTGTCTCCAGAGCCCCAGGCTCCAAGAGACTCAAGGTTCAGACCCACTCCAGTAGACATCAGTGCTCCCAGCCCACTTGAGGATTCCAGCAGCAGGCAACCCATGAACCCTGCAAGATGGCCTGCCCAGAGTCTCTACACAGGCTAACTGGTAAAGTGCTTTCTCTGCCAAAGCCTGTCTTTAAACACTGAAAGTGGTGTCTACTTCTTCAAATGTGCAGCTACTAATGCAAGACCACAAGATTATGTGTAATTAGGGAAACATACCATCACCAGAGAAACAAAATAAAGGACCAGTAGCCAACCCTAAAGAAATGAAGGTCTCCAAATGGCCTGACAAACAATAAAAAATAATCATCTTAAAGAAGCTCAGTGAGCTACAGAAGAAAGTGAGCTATAGATAGACGACTATATCAAATCAGGAAAATAATTCATGAACAAAGTGAGAAGTTCAGTAAATAGATACAAACCGAAAAAAAAGAACCAAACAGAAATTTTTGACTAAGAACATGATGATTGAGCTGAAAAATTCCAGAGAGCTTCAACATCCACTTGGTTAAGCGGAAGAAGAATTAGCTCAAAAACAGGTCCTTTGGAATTACCCAGTTAAGACGACAAAAAGAATGAAAATGAGGGAAAATGAGGAAGAAAACCTACAGGACTATGGACATTAAGTGAGCCTATATATGCATGATGAGAGTTTCAGAAGGAGCAGAAAAAGAAAAAAAAAAGGGTAAAAAGCTTATTTAAATAGATAATGACCGAAAACTTCCTATATCTGGATGAAGAGAAACATGAACATCCAGATCCATGAAGCCCAAAGAACTCCAAGTAGGTTCACTATAAAGATATGTTCATTGAGACACATTATAATCAAATTCTCAAAAGTCAAAGACAAAGAGACAATTTGAAAGTAGCAAGAGAAAAGCAACTGATCACACATACAAGGGCACCTCCCTAAAACTTTGAGGATACTCCTCAGCAGAAACCTTGCAGGCAAGGAGAGAATGAGACGATATTACCCCAAGTGCTGGAAAAAAAAAGAACTATTGACCAAGAATATATACCCAGCAAAGTCATCGTTCCAAAATGAAGGCAAGATAAAGACTTTCCCAGACAAACAAAAGCTGGGGGGACTCAGCACCACTAGATCTGCTTTACAAAAAAAACCCTAAAAGAAGTTCTTGAAGTTGAAAGAAAAGGATGTTAACAATATGAAAACATATGAAAGTATAAGATAAGAATAGAGTCAAATTTAGAATACCCTAAAACTGTAATGCTGGTCCATAAAAAATTTCTGACTCTGCTATAAAAGTTAAAAGACAAAAGTATTAAAAACATAGGTACAATAATTTGTTAATGGATACATGATACATAAAAGATGTAAATTGTGACATCAATGACACAAATATGGGGGGAGGAGAAGTTAAACTGTAGATATTTATGTATATAGTTGAAATTAAGCTGTTATCAGCTTCAAATAGACTATTACAACTACAAGATGTTTATGTAAGCCACATAGCAACCACAAAAAAAAATATGTCGTGTATACACAAAAGATAAAGAGAAAATAATCAAAGCATACCTCTACAAAACAAAACAAAAAAAACAGAAAGAAAGATAGCAGGAGGGGAAGGATGAGACAAAAGAAATACAAAATAGAGAAATAGAGAACAATTAACAAGATGGTCATAGTAAGTCCTTACCTATGAATTATTCTTTTTAATGTAAATGAGTTACATTCTCTTATCAAATGACAAAGTGACTGAATGGAGTAAAAAGCCAAAACCCATCTACATGCTGCCTACTAGAGATTTGCTTTAGCTTTAAGTACACATGTAAGCTGAAAATTATGGGATGGAAAGAGATATTCTATAAGCTGTAATAAATAAAATATAATAGTAAACAAAAAAGCAGAGATATGTACATCAGGAAAAAAATAGATGTTTAAGTCCAAAACTGTGACAGAGATAAAAAAAGGTCATTAAATAATGATAAAAGGGTCAATTCACTTAAGAAGATATGATAAGTTTAAATATATATGTGCTGAACAATGGAACACCTAAATATATAATGCAAATATTAACACAACTAAAGGGAGAAGTAGACAGCAATACAAAAGTAATAGGACAGGGGGCCCCACATTCCCCATGGACATGTGAGCTGGCAGGGGGATCTGCCCAGGGAATAAGCAGAGTCAGGGCCTCAGCCACCAGAGAGCCCAGAAATGCAGTTCTGGCAGAGTGACAGGCACGCATACCCCAGTGCTCCCCATCTCCCTCCAAGAGGTTCTAGCCCCAGTTGACCCCCAGGCCAGAAGAGAACAGGGTCAGCCTTCCCACAGGACTGGGACACATCTGTTCTATAAGCCTTCCTGCCCATTAGCCTTTTCCAGGACTCCTGCCTGCTTGCCCCCCAGGACCATGGGCACAGCGCAGGCTGCACAGCACAGCCACCACTGCCCAGCCTGAGTGCTTTGCTCCACCTGAATACTTTCCCAGCACCCTGGGAGCACTTCGAATCCACCACCACAGTTGGGCCATCCTGATGTCTCAGCCATGGTACACAGCTTGTGAGTGCTGAGCTGAGAACTGTGGCCAGCACTTGAGTGGGAGAGGAGCCCCCACACTCAGAGCATTGAGAATGGCAAAACGTCCAAGCTCATGGGCCGGCAAGGGAGTGAGGCACACCTCCCTCTATAGGGCCAGTCCAGAAAGAACGTGGCCTGTCTCCCTGCCACAGCCTCTGCCCAAGGGAGCCCTGCAGCCCTGAACACCTAACACAATAAATATGGGTGTGGTGCCAGTGATCAGAGGGAATCCTCGAAGGCACAGGAGTGGATCTGGTGAGGAGGTCATCTCTCCCCACCTCCCTTTGCCATGGCAGAGCATGCCTGCAAAAGTGAGGAAATATAAAAGAGCCACGTGGCTAAGACCCTACCTGCTGGCCATTACTTTTAAGCACCATCTACTGGATCACGGCTCAAACTACATCACCAAAAAT
Source organism: Hylobates moloch (assembly GCF_009828535.3). Classification (NCBI taxonomy): domain Eukaryota; kingdom Metazoa; phylum Chordata; class Mammalia; order Primates; family Hylobatidae; genus Hylobates; species Hylobates moloch. The sequence goes on along the minus strand of NW_026652298.1, from coordinate 25,380,121 downwards.
TATTTGGCTAATACCCCTGTGAAACCAAGCACAGGCATTCACCCACAAATAAAGATCCTGTACAGGGTCTTGGCCCTCTAAAAACATCCAGAAACGAATCCAACTGAAAATACTCAACTTACACCACAGTTGAAGGAACACCAGCCCTCCCAGATCAGTCCAAGAATCAGTGCAAGAACTCTACCAATTCAAAAAGCCAGAGTGTCCCCTTACTTCCAAATGAGCCTCCTAGCTCCTCAGCAATGCTTCTTAACCACTATTAAATGATTGAATGACAGACATATAATTCAGAATATAGATGGCAAGGAAGCTCATCAAGATTCAGAAGCAAGTTGAAACTCAATCCAAAAAATCCAGTAAAATCGTCCAAGAGCTGAAAGATAAAATAGCCATTTTAAGAAAGAACCAAACTGAACTTCTGGAATTGAAAAGTTGACTACAAGAATTTCATAATCTAGTTGGAGGCATTAATAGTAGCATAGACCAAACTGAGGAAAGAATCTCAGAGCTCAAACACTGATTTTTCAAATTAACTCAGTCAGACAAAAATAAAGAAAAGGGAATTAAAAAAAAAAAAAACAAAACAAAACCTCCAAGAAATATGGGATTAGGTAAACCGACCAAACTTACAACTCATTGGCATTCCTGAGTGAGGAGAGAGAGTAAGCAACTTGAAAAACATATTCGAAGATATAGTCCACAAAAAAAATCTCTAATCTCACTAGAGAGATTGACGTTCAAATTCAAGAAATACAGAGAACCCTGGCTAGATACTACACAAGATGCCCTTCCCCATTACACATAGTCATCAGAATCACCAAGATCAATGCAAAAAAAAAAAAAAATCTTAAAGGCAGCTAGAGAAAGATCAGGTCATGTACAAAGGGAGCCCCATCAGGCTAGCAATAGACAGAACTCTCAGCAGAAAACGTGTAAGCCAGAAAATATTGGGAGCCTATTTTCAACATCCTTAAAGGAAAGAAATTCCAACCAAAAATTTCATGTCCTGCCAAACTGAGTTTCATAATCAAAGGAGACATAAAATCCTTCTCAGACAAGCAAATGCTGGGGAATTGGTTACAACTAGACAAGCATTACAAGAGGTCATTAAAAGAGTGCTAAATATGGAATCCAAATAATGGCACCTGCTCCTACAAAAACACACTTACACACATATCCCATAGATACTATAAAGCAACTACACAAACAAGTCCACATAATAACCAGCTAACAAGACAATGACAGATCAAAATCTCATGTATCGATAATAGCCCTGAATGTAAATGTACTTAATGCCCCACTTAAGACAAAAGTGGCAAGCTGCATAAAAAGACAAGAGCCAACTCTCTCCTGTCTTCAGGAGACCCACCTCACATGAAAGGACATACACAGGCTTAAAGTAAAGGGACCAAAAAAAAAAAAAAAATTACCATGCAAGTTGAAAATAAAAAGAGCAGGAGTTTCTATTCTTACATCAGATAAAACAGACTTTAAACAAACAACTATTAAGAAGGACAAAGAGACAAAATCCATGTACAAAAATCAGTAGCATCTACACACCAATAATGTTCAAGCTGATAGTCAAATAAAAAACACAATCCCACTTATGAAAGCCACACACAAAAAATGGAAATACCTAGGAATACAGCTAACCAAGGAGGTGAAAGATCTCTACAAGAACTACAAAACACTGTTGAAAGAAACCAGACATGGAATACCAATCTGTGCTCATGGACTAGAAGACTCAATATTGTTAAAATGGCCATACTGCCCAAAGCAGTTTACAGATTCAATGCTATTTATATGAAACTGAGAGGTGACAGTGTGCTGGCAGCCCTCGCAGCCCTCACACGCTCTTGGCACCTCCTTGGCCTCAGCGCCCACTCTGACCGCACTTGAGGAACACTTCAGCCTGCCGCTGCACTGTGGGAGCCCCTTCCTGGGATGGCTGAGGCTGGAGCCGGCTCCCTCAGCCTGCGAGGAGGTGTGGAGGGAGAGGTACAGGTGGGAACCTGGGCTGCGTGTGGTGCTTGCGGGCCAGCTAGAATTCCGGGTGGGTGTGGGCTTGGTGGGGCCCACACTTGGAGCGGCCGGCTGGCCCTACAAGCCCCGGGCAGTGAGGGGCTTAGCACCCGGGCCAGCAGCTGCTGTGCTGGATTTCTCCCCAGGCCTTAGCTGCCTCCCCACAGGGCACTGCTTGGGACCTGCAGTCTGCCATGCCTGAGCCCCGTGCCCAGCCATGGGCTCCTGGGCATGCGTGGCCCGAGCCTCCCTGACGAGCACCACTCCCTGCTCCACAGCGCCCAGTGCCATCTACTGCCCAAGGGCTGAGGAGTGCAGGCACATGGCACATGACTGGCAGGCAGCTCCACCTGTGGCCACGGTGCAGGATCCACTGGGTGAAGCTAGCTGAGCTCCTGAGTCTGGTGGGGACTTGGAGAACCTTTATGTCTAGCTAAGGGATTGTAAATACACCAATCAGCACTCTGTATCTAGCTCAAGGTTTGTAAACACACCAATCAGCACCCTGTGTCTAGCTCAGGGTTTGTGAATGTACCAATCGACACTCTGTATCTAGTTAATCTGGTGGGGACTTGGAGAACCTTTATGCCTAGCTAAGGGATTGTGAATGCACCTATCGGCACTGTGTATCTAGCTCTAGGTTTGTAAATGCACCAATCAGCACTCTGTGTCTAGCTCAGGGTTTGTAAATACACCAATCGGCACTCTGTATCTAGCTAATCTAGCGGGGACATGGAGAACTTTTGCATCTAGCTCAGGGATTGTAAACACACCAATCAGCACCCTGTCAAAACAGACCAATCAGCTCTCTGTAAAACAGACCAATCGGCTCTCTGTAAAATGGACCAATAAGCAGGATGTGCATGGGGCCAGATAAGAGAATAAAAGCAGGCTGCCCAAGCCAGCAGTGGCAACCCGCTTGGGTCCCCTTCCACACTGTGAAAGCTTTGTTCTTTGGCTCTTTGCAATAAATCTTGCTACTGCTCACTCTTTGGGTCCACACTGCCTTTATGAGCTGTAACACTCACCATGAAGATCTGCAGCCTGTGAGACCACGAACCCACTGGGAGGAACGAAAAACTCCAGATGTGCCACCTTAAGAGCTGTAACACTCACCACGAAGGTCTGCAGCTTCACTCCTGAGCCAGCGAGACCATGAACCCACCAGAAGGAAGAAACTCTGAACACATCCGAACATCAGAAGGAACAAACTCCAGACACGCCGCCTTTAAGAATTGTAACACTCACCGCGAGGGTCCGCAGCTTCATTCTTGAAGTCAGTGAGACCAAGAACCCACCAATTCCAGACACAAAACTACCGATGTTCTTTTCACAGAATTAGAAAAAAAGTATTCCAAAATTCATATGGAACCAAAAAAGAGCCTGAATAGCCCGAACAATCCAAAGCAAAAAGAACAAAGCCAGAGTTATCACACTTCAAACTATTCCATAAGTCCACAGTAACCAAAACAGCATAGTACTAGTGGAAAAAAAAAAAAAGCACGTAAACCAATGGAACAGAATAGAAAACCCAGAAATAAAGCCACACACCTACAACCATCTAATCTTTGACAAAGTCGACAAAAACAAGCAACAGGTCAAGGACTTTCTACTCTTCAATAAATGGTACTTGGATAAGTGGCTAGCCATATGTGAATGAATGAAACTGGAACCCTACTTTTTACCGTATACAAAAATTAACTCAAGATGGATTAAAGATTTAAAGGTAAGACCTCAAATTATAACAATTCTAAAAGAAAACCTAGGGAATACCCTTCTCAATATCAGTCTTGACAAAGAATTTCTGGCTAAGTCCCTGAAAGCAATTCCAACAACAACAACAAAAACAAAGTTGGCAAGTGGGGCCTGATTAAACTAAAAAGTTTCTCCCCAGCAAAAGAAACTATCAACAAAGTAAAAAGACAACCTACAGCATTGGAGAAAATACTAGCAAACTATGCATCTGACAAAAGTCTAACATGCAGAATCTATAAGGACCTTACACAAATCAACAAGCAAAAACCAAATAACCTCATTAAAAAATAGGCAAAGGACATGAACACTTTTCAAAAGAAGACAGAAGACCTACAAGTGGCCAGTAAACATGAAAAAATGCTCATAATCACTAATCATCAGAGAAATGCAAATCAATACCATCTCACATGAGTCAGAATGGCTACTAAAAAATCAAGTAACACATGCTGGTGAGACTGTGGAGAAAAGGAAATGCTTATACACTCTTGATGAAAATGTAAATTAGTTCAGCTACTGTGGAAAGCAGTTTGGAGGTTTCTCAAAGAATTTAAAACAGAGCTATCATTTGACCTAACAATGCCATTACTGGGTATATACTCAAAGAAAAATAAATCTTCCCGCCAAAAAAACACCTACACTCATTTCTTCAACACAGTGCTATTCACAATAGCAATGGCATGGAATCAATCTAGGTGCCCACGAATGGTGCATTGGATTAAAAAAAGTGGTATATATACACCATGGAATACTACACAGCCACAAACAAGGATGAAATCATGTTCTTTGTAGCAGCATGGATGCTTCTGGAGACCATAATCCTAACAATTAACACAGGAACAGAAAACCAAATACCACACAGTAGGATTTAAACATTGGGTACCTATGGACATAAAGATGAGAACAATAGATACTGCTGACTACTAAAGTTGGGAGGAAGAAAGGGGTTGTGAGTTGAACAACTACCTATTGTATAGTATGCTAGCTACCTGAGTGACAGGATCTATCCCCTAAACCTCAGCATCATGCACTATATCTATGTAACAAACCAAAGTAAAAGTAGTAGGAGACTTCAATACCTCACTTTCAACAATAGATTATTCACACAGAAAAATCAATAAGGGAATAACAGACTTAAACACTATAAACCAAATGGACCTAACAGACATATACAGAGCCTACTATCAAACAGCAACAGAATAAATATTCTTAAGGGAACACCAAACATTCTCCAGAATAGGAGGATTATGCCGCAAAACAAATCTTAATAAATTTGAGAAGACTGAAATCATATGAAGCATCTTTTCTAATTACAGTGGTATAAAATTAGAAATCCGTAACAAGAGGAAAATAGGGAAATTCACAAATACTGACAAACAACATGCTCCTAAACAATCAGTCAAAGAAGAAATCAAAAGGGAAATCAAAATGTAACTTGAGACAAATGAAATAGAAGTACAACATACTATAACTTATGGAATGCAGCAAAAACAGTTCTAAAAGTTTATAGTGCTAAATACCTACATTAAGGAATAAAAGATCTCAAGTAAACAACCTGACAAACAACCTTTATACAAGAACTAGAAAAGAAGAAAAACTAAGCCCAAAGTCAGTGCAAAGAGCGTAGAAAACAATAGATAATATCAATGAAACTAAGAGTTGTTTTTTTAAGAAAAGATAAACTAAATTGAGAAACTAAGAAAAAAGGAACTCAAACTTATAAAGTAAAGAGATGTTACAGCTGATATAGAAATATAAAGGATCATAAGAGATACTATGAACGACTGGATAACCTAGAAGAAATGAATACATTTCTAGATGCATACAATCCACCAAGACTGAATTACGAAGAAACAGAAAATATGAACACACCAATAATCAGTAAGGAGATTAAATCAATAATCAAAAAGTTCCCAACAAAGAAAAACCCAAGACATTCACTGGTGAATTCCACAAAACATTTAAAGCATAATTAACAACACATTTTTTTTTTTTTTAAATTAAAGAACAGGAAACCCTTCCAAACTCATTTTACAAGACTGACATTACACAGATACCAAAGCCAGAAAAGTACACTACAAGAATGGAAGAGTATAGATCAACATGCTTTAGGAACATAGATAAGAAAATCCTCAACAAAATACTAGCCAACTGAATTCAGCAGCACATGAAAAGGATTATATATGTACTATATATATGATATATGTACCATCATCAATTAGGATTTATCTCATGATGCAAGGATAGTTTAACATATGCAAATCAGTAAGTATTCTACACCAGTAAGAATACAGTAAGTATTCTACATCAGTAAGTATTCTACAAGTATATATTCTATATAGAGTATACATTCTATATATTATATAAAAATATATGCTATATATAAAATATATGGTATATAAAAATACATATAAATATATACAGCACATGTATAGTACAATAGCAAAGACACAGAATCAACCTAATGCCCATCAATATAGACTGAAAAAAGAAAACGTGGTACACATACACCATGGAATACTATGTAGCCATAAAAAGAATGAGACCATGTCCATTGCAGGAACATGGATGGAGCTAGAGGAAATTATCCTTAGCAAACTACACACATACACACACAATGTAAATATATATATATATATATACACATGTATATATGTATACTATTAGCAGAATAAAGTAATAAAATCATATAATCATCTCCACAGATGCAGAAAAGGCATTTGAAAAAGTTCAACATAATTTCCTAATTACAAACTCTCAACAAATTAGGTATAGAAAGAGTGTACTTCAGCATAATAACGTCCCACAGATAACATTATACTCAATGGTGAACAGCTGAAAGCTTTTTCTCTGAGACCAGGAATAAGACAAGAATGTCCACTCTTTTTTTTTTTTTTTTTTTTTTTTTGAGACGGAATCTTGCTCTGTCGCCCAGGCTGGAGTGCAATGGCATGATCTTGGCTCACTGCAAGAATGTCCACTTTTGACACTTCTATTCAATATAGTACTGGAAGTCCTAGCCCAACCAATTAGGCAAAAGAAAGGAATACAAGGCACCCAAGTTGGAAAAGAAGAAATAAAATTATAATTTTTGCAGATAACATAATCTTATATATATAAAGTCCTAACACTCCACCAAAAAATTGTCAGAATTAATTAATGAAGTAATGTTGCAGGATACAAAATCAACATACAAAATCAATAATGTTTCTATACACTAATAAATAATCCAAAAACTTTTTTAAAACTCCATTTACAATTGCTACAAAAAAAAATGAAACACTTAGAAATACGTTTTGCCAAGGAAGTGAAAGATTTGTACACTAAAAACTGTAGAACTATGATGAAAGAAATTGAAGATGAAAATAAATGAAAAGACAGTCTGTGTTTATGTACGGAAAGAATTAATATTGTGAAAATGTTCATACTACCCAAAGTTATCTATAGACTAAATGCCATCTCTATGAAAATGACACTGGCATTTGTCACAGAAATAGAAAAAAAAAATCCTAAAATTTGGTATGGAATCATCAAAGACTCCAAATAGCTACCACAATCTTGAGCAGCCACCACAGTCTTGGGCAAGAAGAACAAAGCTGAAAGCATCACACAACCTGATTTCAAACCATAGTACAAAGCTATCTTAATCAAAACAGCATGGTACTGGCACAAAAATAGACATATAGACCAATGGAATAGAATAAAGAGCCCATAAAAACCCACATGTTTATGGTCAATTTGTCTGCAACCAAAGTGCCAAGAACACACAAGGGAAAAGTCAGTCTCTTCAATTGATAGTGTTGAAAAAAATTAGATATCCACACGCAGAATAATGAAATTGGATTCTTATCCCACACCACATGCAAAAATCAACTAAAATTAATTAAAGACTGAAACATGGCACCTGAAACTATAAACCACAGGAAGAAAACACAGGAAAAGAGCCTCTTGACATTGGTCCAGGCAATGATATTTCGGATATGACTCCAAAAGCAACAATAGGCATATCAGATTGTATCAAACTAAAAAGCTTATGCGCAGCAAATAAAACAACAGAATGAAGACACAATCCATATAAAGGGTGAAAATATTTGCAAACCATATATCTGATGAGAAGATAATATGCAAGATGTGTAAGGAACTCAAACAATTCAATAGCAATAAAACAACCTGATTTAAAAATGGGCAAAAGACTTGAAAAGACATTTCTCAAACGACATATAAGTGGCTGATAGGTATATGGAAAAATGTGCAACATCACCAATCATCAGGAACGTGCAAATCAAAACCACAATGAGATAGATTACCCCATATTTGTTAGAATGGCTATTATCAAAAAGACAAAAGATATCAAGTGTTGACAAGAATGTGGAGAAAAGGAACCCTTGTATACTGTTGATGGGAATGTAAATTAGTATAGCCATTATGGAGATTTCTCAAAAAATTAAAAATAGAACTACCATATGATCCTGCAATCCCACTTCTAGTCTTCTAGTTAGCATATGTCCAAAGGAAATGAAATTGAAGAGCTATCTATATTCCTATGTTCACTGCAGCATTATTCACAATAGACAAGATACAGAATCAACTGAAGTGTCTATTAATCGATGAATACCATATTTTCTTTACCCATTCACCCACAGAGAGACATGTACAAACGTGTATGTGTGTATACACACACACACAATGGAATACTATTTAGACTTTAAAAAAAGGAATTCTGTCACTTGCAACATATAGTATAGTAAATATACATATATTTACTATACTATATATACTAATATAATACATATAACTATATAGAACTATATATGTTTATATATAACTATATAGTTTATATATATAAAATTTATATATAGTTATATATAAAGTTTCTAAATAACTTTATATATAAGCATATAAATATATTTAATATACTATATATAGTATATTATATATAACAATTAGTATATATACTATAGTGTATAAATATAGTGTATATACTATGTATAAATACATAGTGTATATACCATATATAAATATATATACCATATAGTATATATAGTGTATATACCATATATAGTGTATATACTATATATTATATAAAAATATATGCTATATATAAAATATATAAATATATAATATATAGTATATATACATACCATATATAGTGTATATATACACACCATATATAGTTATATATAGTATATATATACGCACCATATATAGTTATATATAGTATATATATGCACCATATATAGTTATAGTATATATACATACCATATATAGTTATATATAGTATATATACATACCATATATAGTTATATATAGTATATATACATACCATATATAGTTATATATAGTATACATACCATATAGTTATATATAGTATATCTACATACCATATAGTTATATATAGTATATATAAATACATACTATATATGTATGTGTATATATACACATATATAGTACATATATAGTACAATAGCAAAGACACAGAATCAACCTAATGCCCGTCAATATAGACTGAATAAAGAAACCGTGGTACATATTCACCATGGAATACTATGTAGCCGTAAAAAGAATGAGACCATGTCCATTGCAGGAATATGGATGGAGCTAGAGGAAATTATCCTTAGCAAACTACACACATACACACACAATGCAAATATATATATACACATGTATATATGTATATGTACATATATATGTGTATATAAGTGTATATACTATATAAGTGTATATACTGTATATACTATAAAAGTATATATACTGTATATACTATGTAAGTGTATATACTGTATACACTATATAAGTGTATATACTGTATATACTATATACTATATATACTATATGTAAGTATATACTACATATACTATATACTATATATGCTATATGTAAGTATATACTATATACTTATATATAGTATATATAGTATATATAGCATATATAATAGATATAATATATATAAGTATATATACTATATATAGCATATATAATATATATAAGTATATATACTATATATAGCATATATAATATATATAAGTATATATAGCATATATAAGTATATATACTATATATAGCATATATAATATATATAAGTATATATACTATATACAGCTCATATATAGCATATATAATTATATATACTATATATAGTATATAATTATATATGCTATATATACACATATATGTGCATATATACATATTGTCTATATATACGTGTATATGTGTGTGTATATATGTGTATATATATACACACACACAAATTATATATATAGTTTAAGTTTGGGGCAAATGTGCAGGTTTGTTACATACGTAAATATGTGTCATGGGGGTTTGTTGTACAGATCATTTCATCACCCAGGTATTTAGCCTAGTATCCATTAGTTGTTTTTCCTGATCCACTTCCTCCTCCCACCCTCCACCCTCTGAGAGGCCCCACTGTGTGTTGTTCCCCTATATGTGTCTATGTATTCTCACCATTAAGCTCCCACTTGTAAGTGAGAACATGTGGTATATGGTTTTCTGTTCCTGCATTAGTTTGCTAAGGATAATTGCCTCCGGCTCTATCCATGTTCCTGCAATGGACATGATCTCATTCCTTTTACGGCTACATAATATTCCATGGGGTATATGTACCACGTTTTCTTTATCCAGTCTATATTGATGGGCTTCTAGGTTGATTCTGTGTCTTTGCTATTGTAAATAGTGCTGCAACGCACATATGTGTGCATGTGTCTTCATGATAGAATGATTTCTATTCCTTTGGCTATATACGCAGTAATGGGATTGCTGGGTCAAATGGTATTTCCATTTTTAGGTCTTTGAGAAGATGGATATATTAATTAGCTTGATTGTGGTAATCATTTCACAATGTATACGTATATTAAAATATCACATTGTGAACCATAATGTGTACAATATTTTTTAGTTATATTTAAATAAAGCTGGAAAAAAGTTATGAACACATCCACGTATACATGTTTATAATATTATCAATAATATCAATTCATGTGCAAAATGCTTTTTATCCGCTTCTCAGTTAATCCTCACACAACCCCAGGAGTTTGATGCTATCATCCCCATTTTATGGTTAAGAAAACTAAGGTTCAGAGATTAAGTGACTGCCCAAGGTGAGTAAACAGAACGAAAATTTAAAGTCTTGTTTGTCTGATGTCAAGATCAATATTCTTAACAATTATGCCACACATAGTGAATAAAAATCTTCAGTAGGAAAAACAATTAGTACGTTTCATGGCCTCCTGTGTAATGGAGTCTCACTCTGTCAACCAGGCTGGAGCGCAATGGTACCATCTTGGCTCACGGCAACCTCCGCCTCCCAGGTTCAAGCAATTCTCCTGCGTCAGCCTCCCAAATAGCTGGGATTACAGGCGTGCGCCACCATGCCCAGCTAATTTTGTATTGTTAGTAGAGACAGAGTTTTGCCATGTTGGCCAGGCTGGTTTCGAACTCCTGACCTTATGTGATCCACCTGCCTCAGTCTCCCAAAGTGCTGCGATTACAGGCATGAGCCATCACACCTGGCCTAGACTTCTTTTCGAATGCTGTTATATACCATTGTCGTGGTTCATCCTTTCAGTGTGTATCCACCTTTGAAACAAGATATAGGACTTACCCATTTTATAACTTTGTCATCATAATATTTATCAGTTACTGAGAGCTTGCCATGTGCCCAACACTGTGCTAAATATATGTGGATTATGTCATTTAATCCTCAGTATAACCCTACAGAAAAGGCAAATTATCTACTTAAAAGACGTGGAAACTGAGGTTTAAAGAGCATTCAAAATCTGCTTGAGCCGGCACAGCTGCTAAGAGCCAGGATTTGAATCCAGACCATTTGATTCCACATCCTGCATCCCTATTCTCCACACAGCACCTCCAGTCGGTCCCCAGCATAGCTCTCGCCCTCACATAGCCATCAACATGCAGTAGAAGAGACATAACACATTCCATAATACATATAAACCAGAGTTTATTTTTACTTCCTGGTAAAATTGTTCCCCAGCACTGACTGACTTAGCAAAATGTTGCTTTTTAAAAATCCCATCTTTTTGCCTTAGCTAAACTAATTGCCATTCTTTGTCTCTAATTTTCAAATTCTCATTTTCCACTTCAGATCTACCGTCTAAGTCTATGTTGACAAGGAGAAGAGACCTCAGTAGCTGCTAGAAGTCAGCCTTTTCTATCTGCTGTTCTCTCTCCACCTGCTAGGTGATAGGAGCCATCACAGCCTGATAATTTAAACTGCATGGTTCCACACCATTCAGCTTCTATAAAACTACACTCTTCTCTACCACAGGAATATAATAGTTTTGTTCTTTCCAGGGGGTTGCATCTGGCCATGGGAACAAACTGAAGGCAGAAGTGGAGATCACGGCAGCCCAGACATCATGACAAGGCCATCTGTGGAATTTGCAGAGATGAGAAGATTGGGCTTCTTCTGGAGTACCTCGCTGCTTTGCACTAAATACCATCATTTATGAAGTTAGCAAGTAAGGAAACTATGATGTCTCCTTCCCCTAGGCTGCTGGGATGGCAGCCAAATTGCTCCCTAGGTTCTGCTGGTCTTGTGCAAAGAGGCAATACAGCAGAGGGGTTACCAGCATGGACTCTGAAGCCAGATCACCTAGGTCCAAATCCAGCTTTGCTCTTTCCTAGCTGTGTGACCTTAGGAAGCTTGGCCAACCTCTCTGGGCTTCACATTCCTCATCTGTGACATAGGGATAAAGAACTTTCTGTGTAGAGAAGTTTTAATAATTTCTGCCAGAATGAAAGCACCATATGAGCACTTGTTAGAAATATGAGCCATATTAATACACAGGTTGATGGAATATGTCAGAAGCATAGATGCTGAGGGGTTGACAAGAGCTTCAAAAAGCAGTAGACTGCTCTCTACCATGACAGCTTAGGAACTTGTGGAGTCTAGGGGTCCTTTACTCTCTTCCCTTAGGATATACCTCCTTTTTTCCCTTCCCATGTCCTCTTCCTTACCTTGAATGACAAAGATGAGTAATAAGAATATGTTGAGTCACATCCATACACATGAACATGACCAGTCACATCATGAACACATACAAAAATACATATTTATAATTATTGGTATCAGTAATTATTATAATTGTGTAATTATAGTAATATCAGCATCGATTTTTTAATAGCATATTATGTCCCAGGCATCGGGATAGGTCACTGCCTATATTCCTTCTTCCTCCAAGCAGGCAAGCTTCATATTAGTGTCTCCACTTGCTGGGGAAGTTTGAGGAAGTTAAGGAACATTCTCAGGGTCACAAGGGCAAATGGCCAAACTGGAATTTGAAACTTTGAACCCAAATCCCGAGCTCCCCTTTGCAAGCACTCTCTTAGTTTGGGTTTCCTTGAAAGCAAAGTCTGCAACGTGGGTGTGGAGGCAGGTAATGTTTTGGAGGCGACTTTAAGAGCCAGGAGTGAAAAACAGAGGGGTGCAATCCTGCAAAGATCCTCTGTAATGCAGCTACATGCCACACAGCATGTGCCTCAGATTTACCCCAGCAAGGGGTAGGACCTTGGGACATTTATCCACCCACACCCACTGGTTGAGGGACAGGTGCCCCGGGAACATCCTCTCCTGCTCACAGCCAGGCTGCTCTGCACATGGACTAAACTTCCTTGCTCAAAGAAAGCTCAGAGATAGAAAAGCTGAGATATACATAGGTATATATATATATCAGAGGTGTGTATACCTGTATATATCTCAGAGGTGAGACACCTGGAACATGTTTGAAGTTGTCCACTTCTGAAATTAGATGAGCCAAAGGGATGTACTCCAGGCACACACACAAGTCTATTAATGGCACCCTCTCATGGCCTCACTGAATTCCAGACACCTCTGTATGGTAGTGTGTGCTCTCTGAGGGGATGAGGCACACATCCCTTTGGCTTCTAGCAATGACCAGTGAGGAAACCGAGAAAGACATGATCACCCTCAACTGTCCATTGAGGAAGTGGAGGTGTCTGAATGTGAACACGGCCTTTTCCCATCTGTAACTTTGGGCAAGTTATTTTAATTCTTTGTGTTTCCATTTTCTCTTCTGTCCATTCTTCATATTTACTGAGCACCTCTCTGTGCCAGGCACTGTTGTAGGTGCTGCAGAATACAGTCTTCAACAAAATGCGGAGAAAAATCCCATCCTTTACTGAGCTTACTTTTCATCAGATGAAGACGGATGAAACACAGAAGATATAAAGAAAACAGGCTAGTGGGCGTGGTGGCTCATACCTGTAATCTCAGTGCTTTGGGAGGCTGAGGTGGGAGGATTGCTTGAGGCCAGGAGTTTGAGACCAGCATGGGAAACATTGCTAGACCCCGTCTTCAGAAAAAAATTTAAAAATTATCCTGACATGGTGGCTTGAGTCTATAGTCCCAGCTACTCAGGAGGCTGAGGCATGAGGATCACATGAGCCCAGGAATTTGAGGCTACAGTGAGCTATGATCAGTACTCCAGCCTCGGTGACAGAGTAAGACCTTCTCTCAAAAAAAAAAAAAAAAAAAAAAAAAGAAGAAGGAAGAAAAAGAAAATGAAATGTTTGGAAGTAAAAAACTGTGAATTAAAGTATAGAAGGAGAATGTAGTGCATGTGGGGCAGGAGGGAAAGATGGCAATCTGTGTTAAAGTGATTAGGAAAAGGCTCCCTGGGAAGGAGGCATTGGAAGCACGTGGCTATCTGAGAAAAGGACTTTCTAGACAGAGGAAACAGGAAGTGCAAAGGCCCCAGGAATGTGTTCCAGGAATATCAGGAAGGCCGTGTGGCTGATGTGGACCCAGCAGCGGATGTGAGTGAGAGCTGTTGAATGGTGAGTAGCGTTGCATGGGGACTCCAAATGTCACCGTGAGTGGGAGGTGAGTGGGATATGAGTGGGAGGGTTTTGAGCAGGGAAATGACATGATGTGACATATTTTCATGGCATCATTCTGGCTGTTAAGAACAGACTGGCAGGGGGAGTGGGCAGGAGCAGTACCATGGAGAGCAGTCAGGAGAATATTGTAGTAATGAGGGGAACAGATGACGGAGGCTTGGACTAGGGTGGTGTTGATGGAGGGGGTGGGAAGTGATGGCTTTTGTAAAATGTGTATGCTTTCCAGACCTTAGACATAGGATCTCATATGATTTTCACAAAGACTCACATCTGTTGGGGATTATCTCCCATTTTTACAAAAGAACAGGAAGCTGAGACCATGCCCTGAGTTGACATGGTCAGCATGTGGTCAGACCAAGCTGAGGGCTCAGGTCTTCTGAATCTTAACCCAGAGATCCTTCTGCTGCATTTCAGCCATTCGGTGTCATCATCTGTGAAGACTTGACTTCTTAAGGACAGGGCTTCCTCAATACTCTCTACTGCAAGACCCCCATTTCCAAAACTGATCAGAACTTGAGAATGAAAATGTCCCTAGCAAATAAGTGGGGAAAAAAAGAAGAAAGAAAGAAAAAAGGAAGAGAGAAGCAGAGAAGAGGGTAGCCACCCAAAATTCCAAAGCCCTGCGGCATGGATCAATTCCTTAGGGTTATTTTTCCCCTTTACTTGGGTTGTAAGTGGAAACTTAATTAAACGTGTGACTCAATTCAAAGAGGGGCATGGAGGATGTGACACTTTAAAAATATCACAGTGTTGGGCTTGGCAGTGATTCTGGGAAAATGCCTCCCTGAGACTTCAGACATCTGCATGCAGGATGATATGCATGGAGACTTCAGCAAGAAGGAATTATATTATAAAATATGTCGTAATGTATAATGGTAATAAAACTTACTTATCCAGCCCTGACCTCCCCCGGTAGCTTCAGATCTGTATATCCAGCTGTCTGCATACTTGCGTCTTCACTGGGATTAAAAATTTGCATCTCAAACCTGTAAGTCCAAAACAACCTCCCAAACCTGTTCCTTCTGACATCTTTCCAACGCAATAAACACCACCGCCACCTACTCACTGCCTCAAGCTAAAACCCTAGGAGTCATCCTTGATTTCTCATTCCCCCTCACCCCGGGATATGATGTCTTTAAGTGCTGTCTGCTCTACCTTCAAAACATATTTCTAACCTGTCCGTTTCTCTCCACCTCCACTGATAAAATGCTAGCCTCACCATCACCATCTCTTGCATAAGTGACTGCAACAGCCTTGATTTTTTTGACTCTCTTTAATCCACAATGCAGCCAGCATGAGTTTTTTTTAATGTGAAATGTAAAACTGAACAGGGGGTGGGTTTTATTTCAATGTGCTCGAAAGGCTTCCTAGTATTCTTAGAACAAAAGACAAACTCTTTATGTGGCTTCTGAGATCTTGCACGATCCAGCTGCTAACTTCTTCTCTAATCTCTGCACATGCCAACTCCCATCCTTATAGCGTTCGAGCCACTTAGTCTCTTTTCTCATCCCTGAATACAAGAAGTTCTTTCCCTCCTCTGGACTTTGCAGTTACTCTTTCCTCTTTCTGAAATGCTCTCTGGTCAGCTCTTCTCATGACCTGTTCCTTGTCTTCTCTGAGCTTTCAGCCCAAATATGCCCTCACTGAAAAGACTCTTCCATAACCCTGTCTCAGGGTTTCTCAATCTCAGCAGTATTGACATTTGAGACCAGATCATTCTTTGCACTGGGGGGCTGTTCTGTGCACTGTAGGGTGTTTAGCAACATCCCTGGCTTCTACCTACTAGATGCCAGTAGTTCTTCCCTCCAAGCTGTGACCATCAAAAATGTCTCTTGACATTGCCAAATGTCCACTGGGTGACGGTAGGGTAGGTCACTTACAGTTAAGAACCCATTCCCCATCTAAAGCGTCCCTGACAGCTTCCCTTTATCTCTTAGCCTATGTGCTTCCTTCGTATATTTACTATTCTCTGCAATTAACTTTTGTATTATTATGTGTTGTGTAAGAACAAGACATAATATGAATGTAACCTCCGTAAGCATAGGAACTTTGAGAATCTTATTTATAGTCTGTCTTCCTAGGACCTAAGAGAGTACCTGGCCTGTGGAAGGTATCCAATAGATATTCATTGAATGAATGAATGAATGAATGAGAGTTGATATTCACTGCCATGAGCTGAGCTTTGTGCTCAGCACCATTCATGTGTTAGCTCATTTAAGTCAGCTAATGAGGTAGGTAACACTATTATCTTATCTGCATTTTCAGGTATGGACAAGTGAGATTCAGAGAGAGAGTAATTTGTGAAGCAACTAAGGGACGTCAGTTGAGCTCTATGACTCCCATAACCCCATTGATGAAAATATCAACCAAACCTAGAAGCTTTGAATTCTTGACTCTTCTCCCTTCATTTTTGTATCCTACCAGTGCTTCAGTCTCATTATTTATACCTCATAAACACTACGCTAAGTTCTGTTCAGCCCCTCCTCTCCATCCTGTTACCATTGAATTCATCAATGTCCTCATCAATTCATGGCTGGTAGTAGGAACAACCCCCTAAATCTGGTCTCTACACTACTACCCTCTACCCACTCTTTCCCATCTCTACATGACAACAATGTTCATTTTTCTGTCAGGTCAGGTCATGCACTGGTTTTGAAAGTGTCTTCACTTCCTGATACCTGCAAGATAATGTCCAAACTACGTAATGCGGCCTTTGGTATATGATTTGATCTCTCTTAACTTCGCTTCCCTATCTATGAGAACAGGAATACGAGAATAGCCTTTTCAGAGCAGGTTTTAGGATTCAATGGGACAAGGCATGTGAAAGCTCACAAGGGATGCTTAATGGCATTGATTTCCTTTCCTTCCCTTTCTTTACAATTGGAACCTAATTCTCCAACTTCATCTCCCATCAATCTCCCCTCCCCTCTTCCTCTCCTTAGTGAATTCCTATTTATCCTTCAAGCTGCAATTCAAATGTCCCTGCCATGGTCAAGCCTTCCCCAACCTCTCCTGGCAGGGCTGATGAACCCTGGTCTGGAGTCTCAGAACTCCACTCCAGCATTTAACACGCTGGGCCTTTAAACATTGTGTAGTCAGTATTTGTTCACACGTCTTCCTTCTCTATTAGACTAAGGGCATTTACACATTTCTGAATCCCTAGGACTAAGCAAGGAAACTAACACACAGTTTGTGCTCAATAAATTATACGTAGGAAGATTGCAACACAATTTTAGAATTGCATAGACCTCGGTTTCAATGTTGACTCTACCCCTAATTTGTCAGACAACCTTAAGCAATTTGTGTTTTCCTCCTGGGACTTGGTTTTCTTTCTCTTAAAAAATAAAGACAGTTTTATCTTCTTAAGCAGATATAATTAGATAATTAAGGTAAAGTATCTTGCATAGGCCAGATGCATGGTTATCATTCCATTAATGGCAGCCTATTATTATTATCCAAATTTATTAATTACTGCATTTAAGTAAATGAGGGTCTACTTCAGGAATCAGTAAAGCGAAAATATTGACACTTGAAAAACTTTGGAAATACCACAAAATACTATATAAAATGAGCCTAACAAAGGCCCAGAACAATAATTGTGATAGATTGGTAGAAAATTAGATTGGAGAAGTCAGGCAAGACTTCCTGGAAGAGGTAGCATGATAGATTGTCTCTGAAGATTCCTTCCCTCCTTGTCAAGGGATGAAATCCATTTTTTTCTCCCAGTGACATCTGGGCTGGCCTAGTAACTTATCAACAGAATGCAATGCAAGTGACTTGTGCCAGTAATAACCTTTATGAGTACTGGCAGCTCCCACTGTTGCTCTTAGGAGGACCTACCATACTGTAAAGATGCATGGGCTTGACTACTAACAAATTAACTATCACATGGAGAGAGGGAGGTCATATGAAGAGGCACCAAGTCCCCAGAAATGTGAGAGAAGTTTCTTGGACTTCCAAACCCAGTCCAGGCAATCAAGAAGACAGCCAAGTAAGAGACTTCAGCCAATGTCACATGGAGTGGAAGAACCACCCTGCTGAACCCTGCCCCCACTGCTGACCCACAAAAGCTCAAGACATAATAAATCATCGTTTTAAGCCACTAAACTTGGGGATTTTCTGTTTAAAAGCAATAGTTAAAAGAAACAGATAAGAATTTGAGTATGGGTGGGCCTGACACAGGCAGACAGAGTGAAAAAAATCTTTCCAAATAGAGAAACCCACTGTCATGAATGAGGAGTTAATCTTAATGATTGCCTCAGGCTTTCCTTCCAGGCTTTCAACCTTCACTTGTCTCCCTTTACTTGCTACACCCCAACCATGGTGAATTTTTCTCAGGCTCTTTGAACCTCCCAGCCTTTGCTTGTGCTTTTCCTGTTGCCTCACTTTTTTCTGGTCCTCTTTGATAGCCTAATTTTTAGCTGTCTTTCAGATCTCAAGTGCTGTTTCGTTTGTCATGCCCACTATTCTAGCATATATCACTGTGTTGCTCTTCTTAGTCTAATGTCTTTATTTCTCTATTGTGATGAGTGATTAATTAATTAATAGAGGGAAGGGAAAGCACTTCCTTACTGTAGAATGCAAACTAATTAGTGGAGGAGCAAAGGAATTAGAAAGTTACCATTTGCAACCATCATAGTAATAATTGATTCAGGCAAGTATCATCAATAGATGCTGAAATAAGTGCGTGAAAGTTTGATGAAGTACAGTATACTTACACAGCCTCAGAGTATATCCCCTAAAATTATTTATTAATTACAAGGCGATGAAAGTAATTCTATAGTGAAGAAGTTTGGCGCACATTACTTTGACAAAGTGATTAAAGTCAACATCAATAGTGATAGAACAAACCAACGTCATGTACTAAGAAGAACACACTATCACCTATATAATAATTCACCGAAAATGTGTAACCTGAATCTAATCAGGAAACATCCAATAAGCCAAAATTACAGTAATTCTTATGCTCTTCATAACATGTGAATATCCTGAAAGACAACAAGAGATAGGAAACATTCCATATTAAAGGAGACTACAGAGGCATGAAAACTAAATGTAATGCATGATCCTGGATTAAATCCAGAGCATGAAAAAAATGCTACAAAAACATTATAGGAACATTTGGAAAAATTTTAATAAGATCTATAGGTTACATAATTATATCGTATGAGTGGTGAGTTTTTCTGATTTTGATTACTATACTGTATTTAAGAGACGGTTCTTGGTACACACACTCTGAAACATTTAGTGGTAAATGAGGCATGATATCTGAAACTTACCTCACATTTTTAAAAAGCAGTATGTGTATGCCTACAGAGAGAAAATAAAGCAAATGTGGAAAATGATGAACAGTTGATGTATATGGGCAAAGAGCATACAATTTTGTACTAGTCTTGCAACTTGCCTATAAGTTTGAAATTATTTCTTCCAAATGAAAAGTTGAAAAAATAAAATATCAGCTATCTGGTGGATAACCCACAATATGATATGACTACACACCCACCATATTGTTTAAAATGAACAAAATCAATGATACCAAACATTGGTGAGAATGTAGATCAACTGGAATTATTTTTCACTGTTGGAGGGAGTGTAAATTTTACAACCACTTGGGAACACTGACAGTGTCTACTAGAGTTAAACAGATCCCATGTTAAACTTGGGACTCAGTAATTTCATGCTTAAATATATGCCTATAAAATGTATACATATGCAAATTCTCCAAAATATATGCATTAGATATACTATAGCATTGCTATATTTCATAGCCCAAAATCGGAAACAAACCACATGTCCACCAAAAGTAGAATGGATAAAAATTGTGACATATTCCCAAAATAGAACACTATACAGCAGTGAAAAATGAATTATTTCTGCTGACTACTACAACAGAGAATGAATCTCACGAAAAATATCAGGAAAAGGAAATCAGACAAAAATAGTGCATCCTGTTTGACGCCATTTATATAAAGTTCAAAAATAGGTAAAACTAACCTGCAATTGTTACAAGTCAGGAGAGTGGTTACCCCTTGTGGGGAAGGATTTAGTGGCAGGAAAGAGCTGTGAAAGTGCTCTCAGAGTTTTGCTAATGCTTTGTTTGTTGACCTGGATGCTGGTGACTAAGATGTGTCAATTTCTGAAAACCCCTTGAGCTTTATCCTTATGACACAGGCACTTTTCTGTATGTATGTCATTCTTCAGTAAAATGTTTACATTAATAAAGAGAAAAGGATAATGATAACAATGCCCAATAGTATGAATAGAACACTGTTGTATTTTCCATGGAGTGATTCACATTGGTCATGAGATGTAGGTGCTATTGCTACACATGGAGAAACTGAGGTTCAAAGACGTTGAACCGCTTCCCAAGTGTCACGCAGCCCAGAAGCCGCTAAGTAGAACTCAAATCCAGGCTTTTCAGTTGCCTGCGGAGTCTGTGTTCTTAGGTGCTGTGTTCCACTGTGTCCTAATGAAGAGGCCTTTGGAGTAGAGAAGACCTTCTTCATTCCTTCATCAAAAGGCCTTCTGAATAAACCCAGGATGTTAGGCATTATGCAAATAAGCTTAAAAAATCAGAGACTCTGCTAATAAAGATGGAGAGAGGAATACGGTGCAAACTGCAATGTGATAATGAGGCTGATCTTAATGCCACTTCTCAGTCCTTATTTGCAAAATTAAGATCTAAGAGGGGGAGGAAAAGAAAACCACCCCAACCATAAAAGGCAAGGTGGATACCCATGAGATAAGATGGTTGAAGAAGTGCTAATGATCCAAGTAGAAAATGCAATATAGCTCAGTAAGTCTTATTCCTATTATCACAGAAACCAAACCTTGTAGTATGTTCACTGCTGCAGGAGAAAATACAAGGAGGGATTAATGGCTTGATTCTAATTTTCTTTTTTTTTTAGCAGTGGTAGATATGTTTTTGAATTATTAATCTGTGTTTTCTTTGCTGTATGTTTGGTCTTCCATCTCAAAAGAGAACTTAGGGATTTTTGCCATAGCAATTTGCAGAGGATTCAAAAGATAAAGACATGAACTGGATTTATCAGACCCAGGAAGGGGAAACTAGCAGAAAGAGGCAGGATTTCCACCCCTAGAAATGGAAAAGGGGTTGCAGTTGGAAGTGAGTGTCTCGCAAACAGTGGGAACTTTGGCCTTTATGAAGGAGCAGCACCCAAGAAATTTAGATATCAAAAGACAAGCTATCAAGTGCCCCTCTGAAAGGAGGACCCCAGGGTAAGGAGACAGCAACCCCACAAAAGGGTCTTGGGCTCCAATCTTAAAATGGAAGAAGAGGGTCACATGGTTTCAGGTAATGTGCACGTCAATAGAAAGTCCTATTTCAAGTATTCAATTCAATAAATACTGTAATAAACAAACTGTAGGGGTAGGGAAGCCTCAGTATTGACCAAAATTGTTTTTATTTTAAGCAACCTAACTGTTTGAGGGTTTGGCGTGAAGTTTACTAGAAATAAGGAAAATGAAGAAAAAATATTTCTTCCAACTCTGAGACTGAGGACTTGGATGTATGTCTCCTACGTGCAAAATGGGTGGAAATTAACCCACATGGCCTCCGAAAAAGCATTTTGCATTGAGAAAAATTACTTCAATGGAAAGAACATTATCCCCTTTGTTCTTCCCACTGCCTGCTTAAGAAATCCTGAAGCTCCAGTCTGCTGTGACAAGCAAGGCTGGATTTGAATACGCATTCCCTTTTTTTGACCTTGGGGTCCCATTGCTCATGAATTCCCGACGTTAAACATTTCCGTCAGGCAGGGCTGTTTCAAGATGACTTCAAGTTTTAACAAAAATGAATTAAATATTTAACCAAGAGTATCTCCCTTCTGTGAGTAAAGATATGATTGAAACTTAGGTAGTGATTGCTATTATCATCACATGCTATGAGCCAGGTATATAAAGCCAGGATATTTAAGTTTATCTAGAAGCCAACTGTTACTGTTACCAGGGGCAGGACAGAACCATTCAAGTACGGAATTGGGTAAAATATGAGAATCATCATGGAAGCTGGAACCATTAGCCCAGATGCGTAGAAGGCTTGCAGCGATGATAATTACACATCATTAGTGCATTTGCAGAATGAGATCTTTCCCTCCAGCAGGAAAGGAAAATCCACCAGTGTAGGTGAACAAAAATCATCATGGTACAATCCATCACCATCTGGGCTCTGAGAAAAATGCATTCTTTCCAGGTAATTTTTTTCTGCAGGTATGAGGATACTGGAACCCTCAGTGGAGGGTAATTGGCTAACAGGGAAAATAGCTGTTGTCTGGAGACTAGAGAAGGCTGCACAAGCAGAGTGCCAAAAGGGGCGAGCAGAAGATGTCTCGATTACAAATAAGAAGTGTTAAGTGTTGGATGGGAACATCATTTGCAAATCTTTGCTCCTAAGAAGCCCTTGTACCGGTGGGAGAAGTGAAGGAATTTGGAATTGCATGATACGGCTTCTCTGGAATTTATGGCTAGACGTATTTGTGTGAATTATCTCAGCAGCCCCAATCTATGTAAACACAACATTTAAAATACTGAAATTGCATCATCAATCACAAAAGGAACAGAACTAGTTGGTGAAAAGGTGAGGCCTTCGAGGGCTGTGGGATTATGTTCACAACGGGATGGTTAAGATTGGGTGCTCTAGACAGGCAAGACTTGAATGCCAGCTCCTTCTTTTATTGATGACATTTGTTGAATAAATGACTCAAAACCTGAACTTACTCCAGTTAGCACTCAGTGCTATCATTTGTGCAATGTGGTGTCAAAGTGAAGTCTCCTTTAGCCTAGGTTCCAAAGTGACGGATGAGAAAACTCCAAACAGTCAGTGTTAGAAATACAGTAAGAGTAAGAAATAAATTTCCATTATGCCAAACCACTGAGATTTGGGAGCTGCTTGTTACCACAGCACAACACAGCTCATACTGACTGATACAAACCAAGAATTGTTTCATCTCCCTAAGCCTCTGCTTTTTCATTTATAAAATAATGATCTCCCTCAAAAGATTATTGTGAGGATTCTATTAGATATTCCTGTAAAAGCACATGGGATTGTGCCTGACATACAGTACAAGCTGCAAATGTTAGCTACTCTTACTGAGGAGTATGTAGCCTTCTAGTTAGTTTGTGGCTCTGTCAATATGAAAACCACTGAGACTAAAAGAAAGGTATAGATATAAGGAAGCAAATATAAATGCACCCTGAGCTCCCCTAAGCCTCACCAGCCTGAGGGACAAATGAGGTCATGAACAGTAATAATTCTCATTTTTTTTAGCTCCTGGCTTTAAATGTAAATTCCAGGACCTCTGGACCCACCTTAACATTTCACATGGTCCCTTGTGAAAACAGCTCTGTTGGCTTCTCCCTACAGTCCTCCGTGATGAAAAGTTCAGAAATAAGTTCATGGGACCAAGTGTGAGGTAGACATTACAATAGCAGCTAAGGTTTACTGAACACTTACTCTGTGCAAGGCAAGTTGCTAAGTCCCTTTACATACATTACCATGTTGAACTCTTAATACCACCATAGGAGCTTGGTTATAATTGTGCTCATTTTGTAGATACGTAAACAAGGCCCCCAAAATCTAGTTAACCTCTCTCAATATTACAGAGATAGAAAGTGGGACTAAGAATGTCTGTCCCCAAAGCCAGCAGTCATTATAACTATGTCATTCTCCCCGAGGCCTCGTTTATAAACCACCTTCTCAATTGCCCCTTACAACTGTCATCATCATGAAAATCAACTCATTCAACTAGATGCTTGTTGAGCCCATAAGACGTGCTCAGATGCCTTGAATCCAAGTGGGAGTCAAAATTAGACCCAAAATGAGCCATTACATCCCCATGACATAAATCAGTGTATTCATAAACAATGGAGAAATTGCAAATGAGCCGAGAGCCCAATGGCTTGCACCGAATCTGAAAGATGCCATTTAGAAAAAGAAAGTTAATAGACTTAGAGCAGTCTACTGGGTAGAGAGGCCATTAATATAAGATAATTAATAGTAGTGAGTTGGAAGCAAAGGAGTTCATAAATTCTCACTTGCTTATTAAAGGAAGTATCCTTTGGACTCTCATTTATAATGTATATGCCTGCATATAAATGAATTATAAATGTATGTTTTCCTTAAATACCAAGCACTGGCTGCTATTCCTCCCTGATGCAGAAAAATTAAGTTACAAAGGAATGAGTTAAGATTGTTTACCATCCTATTATGAAACAGAATATCTCATAGCTGGAAGGGTACTTAGGGATCAACTATCTGTTCCAACTCCATCCCTTTGCATATGAGAAAACTTCCAGTTTAGGCCACACAGGGATTTCCAGTGATTTAAAATGCAAACACACTAGTGGAGCACAAACACATTTTAATTTACTCCCTACCACTGACAGCTCTAATCAAGGCATGAGCCTTCTGTTCAAAGCCAACAACTGATCAGCCTTCAGGATGAATGGACACAGAATCTTAATTCATATTGATTCTAGATTCAGGCCTTTGCTTGTATTTCAGTCCTAAACTTGCACCATTATTATCCATATTACAAAATAGTATTGATTAGTTTCCATCTTCAGCTGGAACTCTGATTGGCCTATCTTTTCAGGAGCAGTTTTTTTTTAAGGTCACTTAAAACCATTAGGCTTGTACATGTTGATCCTGGATAAACAGAATAACTATGGTCTAGGATAAGGATGATGAAAGAAGTCATAAATAAGTTTAGGGAAATCCCAGAGCAGGGGAGCCACTGCTACAGTTCCCAGGAGTCTGTACAATTTGTAGAGAAGTTCTTTGACCTACATGGTACCCAAGCCACAGAGTAGAAATGGCTATGGGGATTTTCTGGGTGGGGAGGACTGAGGGCAGCCTTGCAGATCCTCATGCCCGTGTGGTGTGGAGAGAGCAGCCAGAAGCAACCTAAGTTTCCAAGAAGGGCACAGAAGTGGCCGTGAGAACCAGAGGACCAAAAACATTCTCACATTTGGGGATCAGGGATGTGGATGTATTGACCCCAAAACAAAAGGCTACTACAGAACCACAGTCAATCAGCAGTGGTAGAAACAAAGGGACACATAGCTACACTAGGTGGGGACAGGTAACAACAGATGATACTTCTCCCCAAAGTCTGGCATGCCTTAATACTAAAGCCTGCACCTCACACCAGGAACTTTAAACACAGTGGGAAAGATAAAGAGAAATGCAAGGGAGAGAAATTTGGGTCAACTGAGTAGTATCCACAAGAGACTGAGTTTTAAACCAGAAGTGATTACATTTTCTCTAATTCAATTTTGCAGTGGGAGTGGGTGCTTAAGAGTAAAATGAAATTCAGCTACAGAAAAATAAAGTTCTGTTTTCCCTTATCTGAGTTTTCTGATTGGGAAAATATCTGCAGCATAAAATAAGTTCTTGATACAGTGCCGGCCTTCATAAGTGCTCAGTAACTTTTGGCTGCTGCAGCTGCAGTTGCTGTTGTCCTTGTTATTGTTGTTATTACTATGCTGTGAGCTCCTGGAAGCAGGTACGGTATTTTTTGTTTGTTTGTTTCTGTCTTTCCAATGTTTATCACAGAATAGGTTCCTCAGCACACATTTGCTGACTGGACACCCAAATTTACCACCACACCCCCTTCCCCCACTAGCACTCAATGCTATTATTCATGCAACCTGGAGCCAAAGTGACATCTCCTTTAGACTAGGTTCGTAAGTGACTGATGAGAGAGCTCCAACAACCAGGGTTAGAAATAGAATGTGAGTAAGAAATAAATTTCTGTCGGGCTAAACCACTGAGATTTGGGGGCTGCATGTTACCACAGCACATCCTGACTGATACAAACTAAAACTGAAATGTACTTGAGAAGAATTACCTAGTCTGTAGCATACTGTTTTACCTCCTGTATGTCATTTAATTTTTACTCTCTGTATTTTATAGTCAATGAATCTGAAATTTCATGCTATTAAATCGTGTGTCTAAAGTCACAGTCAGTAAGGGACAGGGCCATCTGAGCCCAGAATCCTAGAATTTTCCATTACACCAGACTGCCCCCAGATGAAGACTTTTTTTTTTTTTGAGATGGAGTCTCACTTTGTCACCCAAGCTGGAGTGCAGTGGCGTGATCTCTGCTCAGTGCAACCTCTGCCTCCTGGGTTCAAGCAATTCCCCTGCATCAGCCTCCCAAGTAGCTGGGATTATGGGTGTGCACTACCACACCCAGATAATTTTTGTGTTTTTAGTGGAGACGGGGTTTCACCATGTTTGCCAGGCTGGTCTCGAACTCCTGACCTCAGGTGATCCACCCACCTCTGTCTCCCAAAGTGCTGGGATTACAGGCATGAGCCACCGAGCCTGACCATAAATAAAGATTTTCTTATACCTACTTCTCCAATACACATTTTACTTTGAATATAATAGAAGATAGCTACTTGATCTATATTCCTTTCCACTTTTCCAAACAGAATTGCAGTAAGTAAGATTTAAGGTAGGGGAAAGGAAAGATGAATGGCAGTTGGGAGAAATCCAGAGTGGAAATGAAAAACCATGACCTTAAAATTTGGTGTATATGTCCCCAGTAGGAACAGCAACATATACACAATATGGCAGAAAGTACAATGTGGCAGAAAACTCTGATGGAGAAAATAAGCATCCAGTTTTCCTGTAGGCTGGGATGGAATAAAAAAGAAGTATTGACAAGCATGTGGAGTGACTGGAACTCCCACACAGTGCTAATGGGAATATAAAATACAGAGTAACTCAATGACTCTGGAAAACAATTTGCCAGTTCCCAATAAAATTAAATAAGACCCCCAGTTTCAATCTTAGAGTTATACCCAAGAGAAACGAGTATGTATTATATTAGGCCATTTTTCACATTGCCATAAAGAACTTCCCAGAGACTGGGTAATGTATAAAGGAAAGAGGTTTAATTGACTTACAGTTCTGCATGGCTGGGAAGGCCTCAGGAAACTTACAATCATGGTGGAAGGCAAAGGAGAGGCAGGCACGTCCTTCACAAGGCTGCAGGAGAGAGAGAGCAGGGGAAATCGTCACTTACACCACCATCAGATCTCAAGAGAACTACCACTAGAGCAGCATGGGGGAAAACACCCCAGTGATCCAATCACCTCCCTCCCACTAAGTCCCTCCCCTGAAATATGGGGATTACAATTTGAGATGAGATTTGAGTAGGGGCACAGCCAAACCACCTCATGGATGCCCACAAAAACATTTGTACAAGAATGCTCATAGAAACTTTATTCTTAATAGTCCCAAACTGAAAACAATACAAAGGTCTATAAAAAGGAAAAGAGATAATTGCTGTACGTAAATACAATGTAATACGAAACATTAATACAAACGGAATGAAATATAGTAAAACCAAATAACATGGATGATTTTCAAAAACATTTTGGGCAAAAGAAGCTAGAAACAAAAGAGCACCTTTTGGATCATGCCATTTATACGAATGGCAAAAACAGGAAAGCTAAGCTACAGTGATTGAGATCAGACAGTGGTTACATCCAACAGTGGGGTAACTGACTGTAATAGGTCATGAGGGATTTTTCTAAGGTAATGAAAATGTTCTATGACTCGATCTGGATGGTGGTTACCTAAGGCATATACCTATATACAAATCCATTGATCTGTATACTTAAGATTTGTGCGTTTTAGTGTCTATAAGCTATACCTCCACAAAATAAGAAAAATAGTTTAAAGAGAATGATAAAAATGTTATCTACATCTCAAGATGGCAAGCACGGCTGTAGGATCTTGCAGGTTTGGGCACTCCTACTCTGCCGCAGGGGGCTTGGCTCTGGAGTCTGAACAGAGAACTGACCCATTCCTAGGATGATATATCCGCAAGACTAGCATGGGTATTCTGCAAGGGGTGGAAACCTTGGTAACAAATATTTATCAGTGAAAACAATGACTGCTGCAGACCTGTGCAGCGTGTGTGTGTGATACGAGAGCATTGGTATGGATACCTGTGGCTGAATCTGTGGTCCATGGAGATGACACTTCAAGGGACACCTCTGAGCCATCCAGAACAGGAAATAAAAGCACCTTCAATAATGATATCCACAGGGCCGGGCACGGTGGCTAACGCCTGTAATCCCCTCACTTTGGGAGGCGGAGGCAGACGGATTGCTTGAGCTCAGGAGTTCATGATCAGCCTGGGCAACATGGTAAAACCCTGTCTCTAACAAAAATAAATAAATAAAATAACATAGCAAGGCGTGGTGGCACACATCTGTGGTCTCAGCTACTTAGGATGCTGAGGAGGGAGGATCTCTTGAGCTCAGGGGACAGAGGTTGCAGTGAGCCAAGACTGCGCCTCTGCACTCCAGCCTGGCTGACAAGAGTGAGACCCCCATCTCAAAAATAATAATAATAGGGGCCTGTCGTGGGGCGGGGGCATGGGGGAGGGATAGCATTAGGAGAAATACCTAATGTAAATGATGAGTTAATGGGTGCAGCAAACCAACACAGCATATGTATACAAATGTAACAAACCTGCACGTTGTGCACATGTACCCTAAAACTTAAAGTATAATAAAATAAATAAAAATAAATAAATAAATAATAATAATAACACCACCCACAGAAAACCCAGGACCCATTTGGGCTTCATTTTTCCCAATAACTCACAAGTCCTAAGATACTTGTATAACCCCAAGAAGGGACAAGGGTCTCTTAAAAATGACTACATTGAATTTCTTCTCATCAAATTATGCAGTCTAAGGTAGAGAACCAGGTTCAGCGTTTATTGCGTGTTCGTAAGTATTATGAATACTGAAGTCATTTTTTGTTTTTAAACACACGGACCTTGCAAATGCCACCTGCCAGAAGGGGGAAAGCAAATTTAACTTCCTCATATCCAAAACCCTCAGCTTTCTCAGCCAGCCTCACCCACTTGCTGCTCTGTAACCCAGGGAAAGTGACCTTCTCTCCCTGGGCCTCAGTATTCTCATCTGCAAAATGGGGATGACAGCTCTTCCTCACAGAATGGTTTTGACGATTAAATATCAAAACCTTTTGAGGGTTAAATATCAAAATATGTGTCATCCAGAAAGCCCAGTGCAGACCAACTACTGGTTGACTCAACTCACTTTCCAGCTGTTTGCTCAGAGATGGGGGACACAGAGACACGATTAAGTGTGAAGACGGGTCCATTTTCACAGATAAACTTGCTGAGGCCCACAGCTGGGAGCCCAAATTCACTTACTGACACTGCGGCTACTCAGATGCAGCCAGGTGGAAACAGATGCAATGACCCAGCTAATTCGAGAGGTGGGGAGACCATCAGGGGACATTGGAGGAAAGAAAGGAACAGCTTGAGCAGATTTCTAAGGGTGGTTGTCTTAGAGGTTGAATTTGCCAGCCTGCCCAAGATAAAGTTTTCTTGCACTTTCTCCCCCATGAAGTAAACATGTGTGCATGCACGAAAACACACACACACACACACACACACACACACACACACACACGATTTCAGAGCATGGAGACAGGTGGAATATCATAAAATCTAGTTTTGAACCTTGTTTCTCATGGACAGCCAGATTTCTCCCTTTCTCACTGCCCCCTCCTGCCCTAACTAGAAACATTCATCCCCTCTCACGATTCTCTGTGTGTCAGACTTCCCCATATAACACAAGCAAATCAGGAGGCCCGCTAAGCAGTCTGGTCTGTGAAAGCCTCAGGAGAAAAACCATGACAGCAGGTGTGGTCCTAGCCTGCAGCTAGCCCACCATGCAACACCGGTTGTCACTTCGTCTCTCCCCAGCCTCTGTTTCTCCATTGACAAAACCAGAGTTTGAAGCAATTACTCACTTCCATTAGAAATTTGTGATTTCCAATTTTATAAATTATTAAACAGTGGGATGCTGGCAGATAGTTACATAAAAAGGACATTTTCAATTCATCATTTAACAAACATTCTTCAAACTACAAATTGAGATTGCAATGACAAGGCAAGACGTGTCTCTTTTCCTCAAGGAAGTTATACTCTAGTGATGAACAATGAACAGAACAAGGAAATTAACACTGAAGAGTTCAGCCTGCTAGTCTCGTGAGATACACACAGTGAACACACACAGGAAGGGTATTTATAAGGACTGGAGGGCAGGAAGGCTTCCCAAAGGATGAGACGCTTCAACTGGGAACTTTTTAAACATTTTCCTCATTGTAAACATATTGATAAATAAAAAGAAAATGAGGCTGGGTGCAGTGGCTCATACCTGTAATCCCAGCACTTTGGGAGGCCAAGACAGGTGGATTATTTGAGGTCAGCAGTTCGAGACCAGCCTGGCCAACGTGGTGAAACCCCGTCTCTACTAAAAATACAAAAATTAGCCAGATGTGGTGGCACATGCCTGTAATCCCAGCTACTTGGGAGGCTGGGGCAGGAGAATCACTTGAATTCGGGAGGCAGAAGTTGCAGTGAGCCATCATACCATGGCACTCCAGCCTGGGTAACAAGAGCAAAACTCTGTCTCAAAAAACAAAGAACAACAACAACAAAAAAGGCAATGAAAATGACCCATAGCCCCACCCCTCTGAAACAACCCCCCTTACACACATTGATATATAATTCTTCCAGTCTTCTGTATGATATGCATTTATGGACACCTTTTTAAAAAGATAGATTAATATATATCATTTTTAATTTTTCACTTAATACATTGCAAACATCTTCTGAAGAAATTTAGTCACTTTAATAACCTTCATACTATTCTGTTGAACAAATATGCCATCATTTGTTTAATGAAGATTATAAATAGGTTGTTTATGATTTTCTTTGCTACTATATGCACCATTGAGATGAATAGGTTGGCAGCTCACCCATATCCTTTTTATTTTCTCATGAGGGATTCCTAGTGAAATCACTGAGCCAAAATCATACACAGCAGACCCTTTTGCACGGGGCGGTGGTGGAGGGTATACTTTCCAACACCCCCAGGGGATGGCTGGAACTAAAGATGGTACCAAACCCTATATATACTATGTTTTTTCCTATCTATACACACCTATGATAAAGTTTATTTTATAAATTAGGCACGATAAAAGATTAGCAAAAAATAAAACATTATGACAATATACAGCAATAAAAGTTATGTGAATGTGATCTCTCTCAAAATATTTTACTGGACTGTCTATAGGTAACTTAAACCCCAGACATCCAAACCATTGATAAAGGGGGATACTGTATATTTTTAAAGGCTTTTGATACACAGGGCCACATTTTCTCCTATAAAGTTTTGCTGATTTTCAATTCCACCAGCATTGTATGAGTGTGCACATTCCCCTACATTCTCCCCATCAACAGATATTATTTATTTTTATGTACCAGTTACACTTAGTTTTTGCTCTCCAAAATTGCCTGTTGTGGCCGGGCACAGTGGCTCATGCCTGTAATCCCAGCACTTTGGGAGGCTGAGGTGGGTAGATCACTTGAGGTCAGGAGTTCGAGACCAACCTGGTCAACATGGTGAAACCCATTTCTAGAAAAAATACAAAAATTAACCTGGCGTGGTGGCAGCTGCCTATAATCCAGCTACTTGGGAGGCTGAGGCACGAGAAATGCTTGAACCCAGGAGGCAGAGATTGCAGTGAGTGAAGATCATGCCACTGCACTTCAGCCTGGGCAATAGAGCATGACACAGTCTCATAAAATAAAATAAAATAAAATAAACCTGTTTTGTCCTTTCTGTATGAATTTGAAATATCCCTTTATATATTAAGGATATTGTAATTCTGATCCCTTGTATTTTGCAGATATTTTCCTAGTTTTTCATTTATGTAAGATTTTAAAAACTGTTTTAATTGCAGAAGAATCTGGTTAAAGTTTCCACCTTCAGTTCCATGTAAGAAATATTCATTCCTACCATTGGATTTTTAAAATAGTCCCCAATTTTATCCTAGTGCTCTGTAGTTTAGTTTTAAGATATTTAAATCTTTATACATATTAGTTGTGCCTGGGATACAATGGAGATGATAAAAGGCAGATTTCAATTTTTGCTCTTATCAAGTTTTATTATACTGGTCTTCGGATTTCTTATAGTGAGCAAGTGTTACTTTTGTAATTTAGGCAATTATGAAAAATGAACCATCTATTGGGCTTTTATTATGGAATCTGATGGAAATTAATTTTTGCTGATTTTCCAAATGTTTACTTAGATGTCTCATCACCTATCATTATCTTGGAGCTGAGACTGGAGGATGCTTAGGAGATGCCCAGGTGAGGAAAAGGACAGTCCAGTCGGGGCAGGTAGTATGTCCAGAGACGGTCAAAAATAGCTAGTGCAGGGGCCAAGCATGGTGGCTCATGCCTTAATCCCAGCACTTTGGGAGGCTGAAGTAGGCAGATCACCTGAGGTCAGAAATTCGAGACCAGCCTAGCCAACATAGTGAAACCCCGTATCTCTACTAAAAATACAAAAATTAGCTGGACATGGTGGTACACACCTGTAATCCCAGTTACTCAGGACGCTGAGGCAGGAGAACCACTTGAGGCAGGAGGTGGAGGTTGCAGTGAACTGAGATCACGCCACTGCACTCCACCCTGGATGACAGAGTGAGACTCTCTCTCTCAAAAAAAAAAAAAAAAAATAGCCAGTACATTCCAGGAATTTCACACTGATTCATGTGACTTGGAGTAAAAGGTGCAATAGAGTCCTCTTAATATTTGAGGACATTCTGGAAGGACTAATTTTGAAAATTCAAAATTCAAATATTAATGTTATCAAAGGTTTCTACCATCTGTAATTCAAAACTATTAATACTAAACTTTAAGTATATTTGTCTTCTTTTACTTAAAGTAATAAAAGGTGTCAGAGAAAGTTCAAGTTCCCTTTGATCATTTTTCATTCTACTCTCTCTTCCTCAGAGATAGCCACACTTCATAAGTTTAGTATGTTCACACTTTGAGTCCAACAAATTATATGAGCAAATGTGTGTGCATGTGTGTGTGTATGTGTGTGTATTAAGGTTTGACTGCAAGTGAAAAAAACCCCAAAACAAAGAGAAGAGATGTTTAAAAGATAAATGTTTATTTCTTTTGCATATAAGAGTCTTCATAGGGAGTCTAGACCTGATGTGGCCTCATTATTATGTTAGGAACCCAACTTTCTTTTTTAGGTCCCCCATTACTGGAGTCTATTTCTGAATTTACCTCATGGTCCACTATGGCTGTTATAGCTCCTGCTATCACATTCACATTCCAACCAACAGAAAGGTTTAGAAGGATTAAAGAAATAGGAGGAGGATAGGAAGATGGTGTGGGTTGAACTGTGTTCCTGCAAAAAATATGTTAAAGTCCTAATCCCACCCCCCGCCCTTATTTTCAAATGTGGCCTTATTTGAAAATAAGGTCTCTGCAGGTGTGATCAAGTTAAGATACTGGTTTAGGGTGGGTCCTGATCCAGTGTGACGGGTGTCCTTATAAGAAGAGGAGAGACCCGGAATCAGACGCACACGAAAGAATGCAATCTGAAGACAGGGGCAGATAGTGGATATATCTGTAGCCAGGGAGGGCCAAAGTTCACAAGGAGCCAGGAGCAAGGCACAGAGCCCATTCTTCTCTAGAGCCCCCAGATAGCACTGACTTCAGACTTCTAAAGCCTCCAGAGCTGTCAGAGGATACATTTCTGTTGTTTAAAGCCACCTAGTTTACAGCTCTTTGCAACAGTAGCGTTACCTGAAAAATACCGGGGTTCATTCCCCTGACAAGTAACAAATGAGTCTCCACAAGGAGGCAGGTCTTGACCAAGGGAAGTTTTATTACTTGGCTCAAGTAAGGACGACACTGGGAGGATTCTCCAAAGCAGCGTCTCTCAGAGGGAAAGTGACGAGGGTTTAATGTGGTGATGGAGAGGAGAGAGGGTACACGTCATCCCACGTAGATGTGCAGACACAGTGAGCCATCATGCCAGCACATAGGCTGCATGCTATGGTAATGAAGCTATAGCTTTTCCCAAGGTAGATACTTGAGCATGGCAATGAGGAACATTCACTGAGTTCATCACCTGTGAGGAGCTGGTTTAAACCCACAAAGTGACCTCTTTCTACCCATGGATGCGGAAGAACAGGCTGCAGGGCAGGAAGCTGTAAAACAGGCTGATTGCTCAAATGGATTAAATTCCTACAATCCCTGGCGACTCTTCCTGTCTGCTTACAGTAGCCTTGGGAAGCAAACACAGAAAGAAAAAAGGGGGAAAGACAGGTAGGAGGAGGAAGTGAAGGAGTTAAAAGGTTTTCCTCAGCTGTCACTTAGGGAAGGTTTCCAGAACTGCTGAACAACACACCTCACATCCTGTTGAACATAACTTAAACATGGGCACACCTAGCTGCAAGAAAATCTTTATTCTGGATTTCCACATACCCAGCTAAAATTTTTATGACACTAGGGGAAGAATAGTGCTTTTAAAAATTTATATATAAATGGCATCAACTGTGGTTCCTTTGCAACTTTTTTCTCACTCCTTTGAAGGATTTGTCCAAGTTGCAAACATGGAATTCTAATTTGCTATATTTAAGAGCTATTTTACCATGTATGTTTATCACCATTCACCCTCCGAGTGATGGTTATATTTTTAATTTTTTTTCTCTCACAAACAGAACTGCAGCAAATGTTGCATCATCTCTTTGAGCATATGTGGGAGGATCTCCCTAAAATGTGTCCCTG
Source organism: Hylobates moloch (assembly GCF_009828535.3). Classification (NCBI taxonomy): domain Eukaryota; kingdom Metazoa; phylum Chordata; class Mammalia; order Primates; family Hylobatidae; genus Hylobates; species Hylobates moloch. Next base: position 25,344,764 of record NW_026652298.1, on the reverse strand, counting down.
TAGGTGATAGCATATAATCATTTCCCATTTTAAAAGAATTTCTAGGCCGGGTGTGGTGGCTCACGCCTGTAATCCCAACACTTTGGGAGGCCAATAGGGGGGCGGATCACTTGAGGTCAGGAGTTCAAGACCATTCTGGCCAACGTGGTGAAACCCCATCTCTACTAAAGATAGAAAAATTAGCTGGGTATGGTGGAGCATGCCTGCAATCCTAGCTTCTAGGGAGACTGAAGCAGGAGAATCACTTGAACAAAGGAGGCAGAGGTTGCAGCGAGCCTAGACTGCACCACTACACTCCAGCCTCGGTGAAGATTGAGACTGCATCAATCAATCAATCAATAAATAATATTTCCAAATTGTTCTTCTAGGTGGTTGTGGCAACGTATACCCTCTCTTGCAGGGTAGCCTATCTTACTGCCAATACTTGATATGATTAAACTTTTAACTTTTTTCATAAGTACAGGTAAAAATAAAATGGTATCAATTGTAACTTTTTATTGAACTACACTAAGCTATAATTTACATATAATGTAAATACATATAATGTACCCATTTTAACTGCACAGTTGAATAAGACTTGACAAATGTATACCCCCATGTAAATACAACCACAATCAACACATAGAACATATCTATCATATAAAATAATTCTTTGATGCATTGTAGAACAGCTTTAAGTCAATAGATTGGAAGATTTGGATAAAATGGAAATTTTTCTCTAAAAATGACCTAGCAAAACTGACATAAGAAATATCAGAAAACCCAAATACTCCAATAGCTAATAAATTAAATGTAGGGTGTTCCTCAAAAAACTAAAAATAGGCCGGGCGCGGTGGCTCACGCCTGTAATCCCAGCACTTTGGGAGGCTGAGGCGGGCGGATCACGAGGTCAGGAGGTCGAGACCATCCTGGCTAACATGGTGAAACCCCGTCTCTACTAAAAATACAAAAAATTAACCGGGCTAGGTGGCAGGCGCCTGTAGTCCCAGCTACTCAGGAGGCTGAGGCAGGAGAATGGCGTGAACCCCGGGGGGCGGAGCCTGCAGTGAGCCGAGATTGCGCCACTGCACTCCAGCCTGGGTGAAAGACCGAGACTCTGTCTCAAAAAAAAAAAAAAAAAAAAAAAAACTAAAAATAGAACTACCCTATGATCTAGGAATCTCACTGTTAGATATAAACCCAAGAGAAATGAAATCAGTGTACCAAAGAAATACCTGCACTCCCATGTTTACTGCAGCACTAGTCACAGTAGCCATGATCTAGAAGCAATCTAAGTGTCCGGAGCAGAGGAATGGATAAAGAAAATGTGGTACACATATACAATGGAGTACTCTTCTGCCATAAAAGAGAATGAGATCCTGTCATCTGCAACAACATGGATGAAACTGGAGGTCATTCTATTCATTGAAATAAGCCAGGCACAGAAAGACAAGCTTCCCATGTTCTCACTTATTTGTGGGAGCTAAAAAGAAAAACAATTGAACTTACGGAGACAGAGAGTTGGACCGTGGTTATCAGAGGCTAGTGGTTGGGGGGATGGTTAATGGGTACAGAGTTCAACAGAATAAGATCTGTATTTGATAGCACATTGGGGTGACTACAGTCAATAATTCATTGTACATTTTAAAAATTACTAAAAGAGTATAATTGAATTGTTTATAACACAAAGAAAGGATAAATACTTGAGGTGATGGACACTCCATTTACCCTGACGTGATTATCACACATCATATGCCTGTATCAAAATATCTCGTGTACCCCAAAATACTACTGACCCACAAAAATTAAAAATTAAAAAAAATTAAATCTGTAATTATAATTCATCCCTTCTCTCAGCCCCTCCACACCACACACACACACAACCACCCCAGGCCTATGTGTTTTTACCAGTGAATCATTTTGAATACTTAGGGAAGAAAGAAGCAATCTAACAAAATCTTCAGATTAATCAATCAATTCAATGCAATCTCAATCAAAATCCCAGCAGGATTTTTTTGTCGTGGAAAATGACCGCATCATGCTAAATGGCATGTGGAATTGTGAAGGGTTACTAAAGATAATTTGGAACAAGAACAAAGTTGGAGGGAGGCTGTCAGTGGTGCTAAAAATGCTTTATATCTTGGTCAGGTGGTAGTTGCATGCTAATAATCACTTTGTAAAAATTCACTGAGCTGCTCACTTAAGATTTATGCACTTGTCTGAATGTTACATATTAACAAAGATGTTTACAAAACAAAACCACCTCCAAAAACCAAACCCTCTACTTGCCAGGAGCAAAGGTTCTCTGGGAAGTCTCTCTCATTTATACTTAGTATTTTTGTAGGATATAGTTCAATGGTTCAAAATATTAGAGGCTGTTCTTGCCTGCTATGAATTTTATATATATTAAAATATATGTAAAATAAATATATAAAAAATATATAAACATACATGTAAAATATGCATGTAAACATATATGTGTAAATGTTTCTAATATATAAATATATGTAAAATATATAATACATAAAATATATATGTAAAATATATATAATGTAAAAATATGTATAATACATCATATATATGTAAAATATACATAATGTAAAAATATGTATAATACATTATATATACATATATAAAATACACACACATATATTAGGGGCCACGCGTGGTGGCTCACGCCTGTAATCCCAGCACTTCGGCATGTTGCTTGAGCCTAGGAGTTCGAGACCAGCCTGCGCAACATGATGAAATCCCTTCTCTATAAAAAAATACGAGTATTAGCCGGGCATGGTGGAGCATGCCTACAGTACCAGCTTCTTGGGAGGCTGGGGTAGGAGGATCACTTAAGCCCAGGGAGATCAAAGCTGCAATGAGTTGTGATTGTGCCACTGTACCCCCAACTGGGTGGCAGAGTGAGATCCTCTCTACCAAAAAAAAAAAAAAAAAAAAAAAAAGGTAGAGCTGGAATCAGCCAGACCCAGCTTCAAATTTGGCTGTGCTGCTTGGAATAAATTGATATAAATGGGTATAACAGCTTTGGAAAATAAGTTGGCAGTCTCTAGCAACTAAACATATGTCCAGCCTGTGACCCAGCAATAAAGCTGCTAGACATATACTCAGTATAAATGACATCTATGTAATAGTCACAAACTTCAAACAACCCAGGTGCAAAGGACTGACCATCTTTGGGTGTGTTGCTTTACTTTTCACATGTGTACAGTGGACCTAATGACATTCACAGAAAACTCAGAGTTTTCACAGCCAATGAAGAAAGCACCTAAGATTTTTTAAATAAGTGCTCGATTTTTAAATAATATGTTGTCAGCCACGTTACTGGGCATATACCCAAAGGGATATAAATTGTTCTGCCCTAAAGACACATGCACATGTATGTCCATCACAGCACTATTCACAATAGCAAAGACGTGGGATCCACCTAAATGCCCATCAATGGTAGACTGGATAAAGAAAATATGGTAATTACACAGCCTGGAATACTATACAGCCATAAAAAAGAATCAGTTTATGTCCTTTGCAGCAACATGGTTGAAGCTGGAGGCTATTATCCTTTTTTTTTTTTTTCTCATAGTTTTTTTTTTTATTATACTTTAGGTTTTAGGGTACATGTGCACAATGTGCAGGTTTGTTACATATGTATCCATGTGCCATGTTGATTTCCTGCACCCATTAACTCGTCATTTAGCATTAGGTATATCTCCTAATGCTGTCCCTCCTCCCTCCCCCAACCCCACAACAGTCCCTGGAGTGTGATGTTCCCCTTCCTGTGTCCATGAGTTCTCATTGTTCAATTCCCACCTATGAGTGAGAACATGCGGTGTTTGGTTTTTTGTCCTTGTGATAGTTTACTGAGAATGATGTTTTCCAGTTTCATCCATGTCCCTACAAAGGACATGAACTCATCATTTTTTATGGCTGCATAGTATTCCATGGTGTATATGTGCCACATTTTCTTAATCCAGACTATCGTTGTTGGACATTTGGGTTGGTTCCAACTCTTTGCTATTGTGAATAGTGCCGCAATAAACATACGTGTGCATGTGTCTTTATAGCAGCATGATTTATAGTCCTTTGCGTATATACCCAGGAATGGGATGGCTGGGTCAAATGGTATTTCTAGTTCTAGATCCCTGAGGAATCGCCACACTGACTTCCACAATGGTTGAACTAGTTTACAGTCCCACCAACAGTGTAAAAGTGTTCCTATTTCTCCACATCCTCTCCAGCACCTGTTGTTTCCTGCTTTTTTAATGATGGCCATTCTAACTGGTGTGAGATGGTATCTCACTGTGGTTTTGATTTGCATTTCTCTGATGGCCAGTGATGATGAGCATTTCTTCATATGTTTTTTGGCTGCATAAATGTCTTCTTTTGAGAAGTGTCTGTTCATGTCCTTTGCCCACTTTTTGATGGGGTTGTTTGTTTTTTCTTGTAAATTTGTTTGAGTTCATTGTAGATTCTGGATATTAGCCCTTTGTCAGATGAATAGGTTGCAAAAATGTTCTCCCATTCTGTAGGTTGCCTGTTCACTCTGATAGTAGTTTCTTTTGCTGTGCAGAAGCTCTTTAGTTAAATTAGATCCCATTTGTCAATTTTGGCTTTTGTTGCCATTGCTTTTGGTGTTTTAGACATGAAGTCCTTGCCCACGCCTATGTCCTGAATGGTATTGCCTAGGTTTTCTTGTAGGATTTTAATGGTTTTAGGTCTAACATTTAAGTCTTTAATCCATCTTGAATTAATTTTTGTATAAGGTGTAAGGAAGGGATCCAGTTTCAGCTTTCTACATATGGCTAGCCAGTTTTCCCAGCACCATTTATTAAATAGGGAATCCTTTCCCCATTTCTTGTTTTTGTCAGGTTTGTCAAAGATCAGATAGTTGTAGATATGCGGCATCATTTCTGAGGGCTCTGTTCTGTTCCACTGATCTATGTCTCTGTTGTGGTACCAGTACGATGGTGTTTTGGTTACGTAGCCTTGTAGTATAGTTTGAAGTCAGGTAGCGTGATGCAGCTGGAGGCTATTATCCTAAGTGAACTAACTCAGGAACAGAAAGTCTAATGTCACATGTTCTCACTTATAAGTGGGAGCTAAACACTGAGTATATATGGACACGAAGAAGGGAACAGCAGGCACCAGGGCCTATTTGAGCAGGGAGCTAAGGAAGAGGGTGAGCATCAAAAAACTACTTATTGGGTACTGTGCTCATTACATGAGTGATGAAATAATCTGGACACCAAACCCCAATGACATGCAATTTACCAATATAACATACCTGCACATGTACCCCTAAACCTAAAATAAAAGTTAAAAGTAAATAAAGATGTTATTATTCATACCCTAATAAAGTATAAAATGCTTCTCCCACCACTCATAATACCAGAATTCCTTCTGATGTCCATATTAAATTTATATTTACCGGCCAGACGCGGTCGCTCATGCCTGCAATCCCAGCACTTTGGGAGGCCGAGGCGGATGGATCACGAGGTCAGGAGATTGAGACCATCCTGGCCAACACAGTGAAACCCCATCTCTAGTAAAAAATACAAAAAAAATTAGCCGGGCATGGTGGCGGGCGCCTGTGGTCCCAGCTAATCGGGAGGCTGAGGCAGGAGAATGGTGTGAACTCAGGAGGCGGAGCTTGCAGTGAACCGAGATCACGCCACTGCACTCCAGCCTGGGCGACAGAGCAAGACTCCGTCTCAAAAAACAAAAAACAAAAACAAAACAAAACAAAATTATATTTACCAATTGAGACTACTAGAGTAGGAAATGTTACTTCATTTGAGAAATCTCAACCCACCTCTGCACAACGGGTGTTGAAGGGCTCAACAGAGAGGTGTGGGTGTTGAAAGGCATCACAGCCCTTCCTGGGGCAAGGGCTTGCGCACTTATCCCTGAGTCTGAGGCCATGTAACCCCTGCCAGTTCAGCCAGGACTTAAAACCGTAACTAATGCTCCTCTCTCCTCCCCGCAAGATCATCAGCCGTCGAAGCACCGCCTCTACTGAGTTCACGCCATCTGGAATCCTCTGGGGAAAGAGACACGGATTGTGTACACTGCAGAATTAGCCTTTTGTATTTCATTGTATGTCTGTTGAGGCGGCGGTGAACCAGATGTGGTTTTCGGCAGACATAACTTCAAAAGCCGTAAACACACTTATCAGGAAACTGCAGAACATGAGGCAGCCGGCAACCGTCAAGGTCACTGACAGGTGACGTGGCCAATAAAGGGAGATTAAAAGCCATGACTTGTCTGACACGGGCCCATTTGATACTTACCAATGGCAGGATACGGAACATTGCCTACTCTTGATGGGAAATCATTGAACATAGTGTAATTTCTTAGAAAGTGAATTCCTGTCATTTTTCACTACGAAAAAAAAAAAAGGAAGGAAATAAAATAAAATCCAGGTAGCTCTCTGCTGATGACCTAAATGTGTTTATTTACTGAATACCATTTACCATTGGCCAGATTTTCTGCCAAGCATTCTCTTATTGGATCCTCAGTACAACCAAATGTGTTCTCAAATTAATAATTATCCTGCCTTTACAGTAGGGAGAAGTGAGACTCAGAGGATTTGTGGTAAACTTTCCAAGCTAGTCAGTGACCAGCCAGGACTGTAACCCAGAGATTATGTTATAATGCTTACACACGGTGACAGCGCCTTACTCCAGGTGAAGGAATGACATCCAGATGGCATTGTTTTCTGGCAGCACGGACAATTGGAATGCAAAGCAAACCCTACCTAATTTTTGGACACCATCCTTTCTGCAGCCAAGAAAACAAGAAATGCATACTCTAAAGAATTGCTGGAAATGTTTATTTGCATGCTGGGCTGCAATGCCAGAGTCCCCTGATTCTGCACTACGTGGCCTAGGGAAGATTTTCATAAATCAAGCTTTCTTCTATCCCAAATAACATTTTATGCATGCCAAGGAATCTCACTATTTAAAAAAGCTCATTCACAAAGCTTCCTTCTGCTTTTCACCCACCCATGTATTATTTAGTGTAGGTTTAAAAAAAAAACGAAAAACACAGCTTGAAATTCAGGTTTAAACCACTGGGAGCATCTACTAAGAACAAATTAAGATGAAATGATTCTTCAAATATTTGGTATACTAAATAAGCTTGGCCCAGAGGTAAGCTGTGGTCACCTCTTCCTTTGCATTTTAAATAAATTTGGCCTGAGCTTACATCCCACATCCTATGAGTTGAACATCTTGCCAAGACTTACGCAGATTCTTCAGGGGTCCTGTTTCTTTTGTTTATTTCTGCCTCCAAGTTCCTGCTCCCCTGTTTCTCTCCGTCTAACATTTATTCTCTTCTCTCTGCACTGCATGGACCTAGAGAATAACTCACCCTCTGACATTCCCCACACTGCCTACCCAATATATTTGTCATTGTCAGTACTTTGGGGTGACCCAGAAAGGTTCTATCACAGCAACACCAGTACCTTAAAATTGTATATTAGATATCTCAGGTCTGCTCGACTCCAAAATCTCAACCTCTTACTTCCTACCTCCTCAGCTGGGAGGATAAGCTCTGCTCCAGCCATTACAGCCCCTTATGATTCCTCCATCACACCAAGCTTGTTTCTGCTTAGGGGCCTGTGGACTTGCCAGACGGTTGTCTCTCAGCCTCAAGACACACTCACTCATTTCCCCCACGTCTCTGCACAGTATCACCTTATAACACGAGCCTTCCTGATCATCCTTCGTTAGAACACCTTGGCCTCCCTTCTCGTTTGTCTCCATAGCTCTCACCAACACGTGAAATATTGCATATTTTCTTGCATTTTTTTTTTTCTGTCTCTCCTACCAGAACTCGTGCTCCAAGAGGGTGGAAGTTTTGCCTGTTTTGTTTTCTCCAGTACCTCCAGAATCTAGAATATTGGCATGCATACCCAGTGGAATATTGATGCATTTTATTGACTGAGTCAGAAGATCACTAAAGAGACTTTCCATTTGGAGTACTATTCAGCCATGAAAAAGAATGAGGTCCTGTCATTTGCAACAACATGGATGGAAGTAGAGGTCATTATTTTAAGTGAAATAAGCCAGACACAGAAAGACAAACTGCGTGTTCTCATTTATTTGTGGGATCTAAAAATAAAAAACAATGAACTTATGGAGATAGAGAGTAGAATGATGGTTAACAGAGGCTGGAAAGAATAGTGGGGGGACAGGGAGAATGTTAATGAGTACAAAGAAATACCTAGAAATAAATAAGGCCAGGCCTGGTGGTTCGTGCCTATAATCTTAGCACTTTAGGAGGCCACGGTGGGCAGACTGCCTGAGCTCAGGAGTTTGAGACCAGCCTGGACAACATGGCAAAACCCCCTCTCTACTAAAAATATAAAAAATTAGCCAAACATGGTGGTGCGTGCCTGAAATCCCAGCTACTTGGGAGGCTGAAGCACAAGAATCGCTTGAACTCAGGAGGCAGAGGCTACAGTGAGCCCAGATCATGCCACTGCACCCCAGCCTGGGCGACAGAGCGAGACCATCTCCAAAAAAAAAAAAAGAATAAGACCTACTATTTGATACCACACAGGGTGACTATAGTCAGTAACTTAATTGTACATTTTTAAATAACTAAAAGAGTATAATTGGATTGCTTGTAACACAAAGGATAAATGCTTCAGGGGATGGATACCCCATTCTCCATGATTTGATTATTTCACATTGCATGGCTATATCAAAATATTAATTTTTTTTGAGACGGAGTTTCACTCTTTCGCACAGGCTGCAGCGCAGTGGCACAATCTTGGCTCGTTGCAACCTCCGCCTCCTGGGCTCAAGCAATTCTCCTGCCTCAGCCTCCTGAGTAGCTGGGATTACAGGCTCACACCACCACGCCCGACTAATTTTTGTATTTTTATTAGAGATGGGGCTTCCCCGTGTTCATAAGGCTGGTCTCAAACTCCTGACCTCAGGTGATCTGCCTGCCTCGGCCTCCCAAAGTGCTGGGATTACAGGCGTGAGAAATTTAAAATTTTCTAATAGCTGTAATCAAAAGTGAAAAAACAGGTGAAATTAATTTTAATAGCATATTTTATTTTTAAATACTTCAACCTGTAACAAATCTAAAAATTATTAACGAGATATTGTACTATTTTCTTTGGTTCTAAGTCTCTGGCATCCAGCATGTCTTTGACACTTACAGCACATCTCAGTTTGGACCAGCCACACTTCCAGTGCTCAGCAGTCACGTGGCTCATGACCACCAAATAGCACATGGCAGGTCTAGCAAGATTCACACGCACTGTTAGATACAGGGGACTGATCTTTGGCTGGTGCAGTTATGACACTTTTCCTTCCTTGTGCATACTTTACTGAATTTTCTGAGTTTTTTATAAAACAAAGGTGATCATCAGTAAAGCAATAATGCTATTTACAAGTGGGGGAGAAAAAAATAATAAAATAAAAAAGAAATAAAATAATAATAAATAAAAAAGAAAATTTTAAATTACATATGTGGCTTGTGTTATATTTTTGTTGTGCAAAATCTCAGAAAAGCTGAGATGTCCTAGCTTCTCTCTTTCCTCATTTACATATATATCTACACATATGTAGTTTTTTTTAAAAAAGGAATACGTTACACATATTGTTTTATGTACCTGCCACTTTTATAACCTGCAGACACATTTTTTACGCATCAGTAAACTAAGATTCTCTATTTGAGACTGGATCTCACTCTATCACCAAGGCTGGAGTGCAGTGGTGCCATCCTAGCTCATTGCAGCCTCAACCTCCCAGGCTCAAATAATCCTCCCTCCTCAGCCTCCCAAGTAGCTGGGACTACAGGCACATACAACAATGTCCAGCTAATTTTGTTTATTTTTGTAGAGATGGGGTCTCACTATGTTTCCCAGGCTGGTCTTGAACTCCTGGACTCAAGCTATACACTTGCCTTGGCCTCGCAACTCATTTTTGATGGTGCTATAGTATAATACTAAATAAATCCATCAGGATTTATTTAACATATAATTGAACATTGTTGAGCCATTTCCTTTTTTCTTTCCTCTTTCCTGCTTTTTTTACTGGTACATCAAACTCCGTGACAACTTGTATTAAAAGATACCATGTGGAAAAAGTCCCTGCCTGACAGCTCTCAAGAGAGCAGTGGTTCTCCCAGCATGGTGTTCAAGCTCTGATAATGGACAGACTGCCTCCTCAAGTGGGTCCCTGACCCCCCATGTAGCCTGTCTGGGAGACACCTCCCAGTAGGGGCTGACAGACACCTCATACAGATGGGTGCCCCTCTGGGATGAAACTTCCAGAGGAAGGATCAGGCAGCAAGATTTGCTGTTCTGCAGCCTCCGCTGGTGATACCCAGGCAAACAGGGTCTGGAGCGGACCCCGAGCAAACTCCAACAGACCTGCAGCTGAGGGGCCTGACTGTTAGAAGGAAAACTAACAAACAGAAAGGAATAGCATCAACATCAACAAAAGGACATCCACACCAAAACCCCATCCGTAGGTTACCAACATCAAAGACCAAAGGTAGATAAAACCACAAAGATGGGAAGAAACCAGAGCAGAAAGGCTGAAAATTCCAAAAACCAGAACGCCTCTTCTCCAAAGGAACACAATTCCTTGCCAGCAAGGGATCAAAACTGGACAGAGAGTAAGTTTGATGAGTTGACAGAAGTAGGCTTCAGAAGGTCGGTAATAACAAACTTCTCCGAGATAAAGGAGCATGTTCTAACCCATCGCAAGGAAGCTAAAAACCTTGAAAAAAGGTTAGACGAATGGCTAACTAGAATAACCAGTATAGAGAAGAGCTTAAATGACCTGATGGAGCTGAAAACCACAACACAAGAACTTAAGGAAGCATACACAAGCTTCAATAGCCGATTCAATCAAGCGGAAGACAGGATATCAGTGATTGAAGATCAAATTAATGAAACAAAGAAGACAAGATTAGAGAAAAAAGAATGAAAAGAAACGAACAAAGCCTCTAAGAAATATGGGACTATGTGAAAAGACCAAATCTATGTTTCATTGGTGTACCTGAATGTGATGGGGAGAATGGAACCAAGTTGGAAAACACTCTTTAGGATATTAGCCAGAAGAACTTCCCTAACCTAGCAAGGCAGGCCAACATTCAAATTCAGGAAATACAAAGAACACCACGAAATACTCCTTGAGAAGAGAAACCCCAAGACACATAATTGTCAGATTCATCAAGGTTGAAAAGAAGGAAAAAATGTTAAGGGCAGACAGAGAGAAAAGTCTGGTTACCCACAAAGGGAAGCCTAACAGACTAACAGCAGATCTCTCTGCAGAAACCCTACAAGCCAGAGGAGAGTGGGGGCCAATATTCAACACTCTTAAAGAATTTTCAACCCAGAATTTCATATCCAGCCAAACTAAGCTTTATAAGTGAAAGAGAAATAAAATCCTTTACAGACAAGCAAACGCTGAGAGATTTTGCCACCACCAGGCCTTCCTTAAAGAGCTCCTGAGGGAAGTACTAAACGTGGAAAAGAATAACCGGTACGAGCCACTGAGAAAACATGCCAAATTGTAGAGACCATTGACACTATGAAGAAACTGCATAAGTTAACGGGCAAAATAACCAGCTAGCATCATAATGACAGGATCAAATTCACACATAACAATATTAACCTTAAATGTAAATGAGCTAAATGTCCCAATTTAAAAACATAGACTGGCAAATTGGATAAAGTGTCAAGACCTATCAGTGTGGTGTATTCAGGAGACCCATCTCATGTGCAGAGACAAACCTAGACTCAAAATAAAGAGATGGAGGAAGATCTACCAAGCAAATGGAAAGCAAAAAAAGAAGCAGTGGTTGCAATCCTGGTCTCCGATAAAAGAGATTTTAAACAAAGATCAAAAGAGATAAAGAAGGCCATTACATAATGGTAAAGAGATCAATTCAACAAGAAGAGCTAACTATCCTAAATATATATGCACTCAATACAGGAGCACCCAGATTCATCAAGCAAGTTCTTAGAGACCTACAAAGAGACTTAGACTCCCACACAATAATAACAGGAGACTTTAACAACCCACTGTCAATAGCAGACAGATCAGCAAGACAGAAAATTAACAAGGATATCCAGGACTTGAATTCAGCTCCAGACCAAGCAGATGTAACAGACATCCACAGAACTCTCCACCTCAAATCAATAGAATATACATTCTTCTCAGCACCACAACACACTTATTCTAAAATCGACCACATAATTGGAAGTAAAACACTCATCACCAAATGTAAAACAACAGAAATCACAACAAACTATCTCTCAGACCACAGTGCAATCAAATTGGAACTTAAGATTAAGAAACTCACTCAAAACTGCACAACTACGTGGAAACTCAACAACCTGATCCTTAATGACTACTGAGTATATAACAAAATGAAGGCAGAAATAAAGATGTTCTTTGAAACCAACAAGAACAAAGACACAAACTACCAGAACCTCTGGAACACATTTAAAGCAGTGTGTAGAGGAACATTTATAGCAAGAGAAAGCAGGAAAGATCTAAAATTGACACCCTAACATCACAATGAAAAGAACTAGAGAAGCAAGAGCAAACACATTCAAAAGCCAGCAGAAGACAAGATATAACTAAGATCAGAGCAGAAATGAAGGAGATAGAGACACAAAAAAACCTTCAAAAAATTCAATGAATCCAGAAGATGGTTTTTTGAGAAGATCAACAAAATAGATAGACTGCTAGCAAGACTAATAAAGAAGAAAAGAGAGAAGAATCAAATAGACACAATAAAAAATGATAAACGGGGTATCACCACCAATCCCACAGAAATACAAACTACCATCAGAGAATTCTATAAACACCTCTATGTAAATAAACTAGAAAACCTAGAAGAAACGGATAAATTCCTGGACACATACACCCTCCCAAGACTAAACCAGGAAGAAGTGGAATCTCTGAATAGACTAATAACAGGTTCTGAAATTTAGGCAATAATGAATAGCCTACTACCCAAAAAAAGTCCAGGACCAGACAGATTCACAGCCGAATTCTACCAGAAGTACAAAGAGGAGCTGGTACCATTCCTTCTGAAACTATTCCAATCAACAGAAAAAGAGGGAATCCTCCCTAACTCATTTTATGAGGCCAGCATCATCCTGATACCAAAGCCTGGCAGAGACACAACAAAAAAAGAGAATTTTAGGCCAATATCCCTGAAGAATATCAAAGCAAAAATCCTCAATAAAATACTGGCAAACCGAATCCAGCAGCACATCAAAAAGCTTATTCACCATGATCAAGTCAGCTTCACCCCTGGAATGCAAGGCTTGTTTAATATACACAAATCAATAAACGTAATCCATCACATAAACAGAACCAACGACAAAAGCCACATGATTATCTCGATAGAGCAGAAAAGGACTTTGACAAAATTCAATAGCCTTTTATGCTAAAAACTCTCAATAAACTAGGTATCAATGGAACGTATCTCAAAATAATAAGAACTATTTATGACAAACCCACAGCCAATATCATAACGAATGGGAAAAAACTGGAAGCATTCCCTTTGAAAACTGGCACAAGACAAGGATGCCCTCTCTCACCACTCCTATTCAACATAGCATTGGAAGTTCTGGCCAGGGCAATCAGGCAAGAGAAAGAAATAAAGGGTATTCAGTTAGGAAAACAGGAAGTCAAATTGTCCCTGTTTGCAGATGACATGATTGTATATCTAGAAAACCCCATTGTCTCAGCCCAAAATCTCCTTAAGCTGATAAGCAACTTCAGCAAAGTCTCAGGATACAAAATCCATGTGCAAAAATCACAAGCATTCTTATACATCAAGAACAGACAAACAGAGAGCCAAATCATGAGTGAACTCCCATTCACAATTGCTTCAAAGAGAATAAAATACCTAGGAATCCAACTTACAAGGGATGTGAAGGACCTCTTCAAGAAGAACTACAAACTACTGCTCAAGGAAATAAAGAGAGGACACAAACAAATGGAAAACATTCCATGCTCACAGATACAAAGAACCAATATCATGCATGAAGATGGCCATACTGCCAAAGGTAATTTATAGATTCAGTGCTATCCCCATCAAGCTACCACTGACTTTCTTCACAGAATTGGAAAAAAAAAAACTACTTTAAATTTCATATGGAACCAAAAAAGAACCCATACAGCCAAGACAATCCTAAGCAAAAAGAACAAAGCTGGAGGCATCATGCTACCTGACTTCAAACTATACTACAAGGCTACAGTAACTAAAACAGCATGGTACTGGTACCAAAACAGAGACATAGACCAATGGAACAGAACAGAGGCCTCAAATAACACCACACACCTACAACCATCTGATCTTTGACAAATCTGGCAAAAACAAGAAATGGGGAAAGGATTCCCTATTTAATAAATGGTGCTGCTAAAACTGGCTAGCCATATGTAGAAAGCTGAAACTGGATTCCTTCCTTATACCTTACACAAAAATTAAGATGGATTAAATACTTAAATGTAAGACCTAAAACCATAAAAATCCTGGAAGAAAACCTAGGCAATACCATTCAGGACATAGGCATGGGCAAAGACTTCATGTCTAAAACACCAAAAGCAATGGCAACAAAAGCCAAAATAGACAAATGGGATCTAATTTAACTAAAGAGCTTCTGCACAGCAAAAGAAACTACCATCAGAGTGAACAGGCAACCTACAGAATGGGAGAAAATTTTTGCAATCTATCCATCTGACAAAGGGCTAATATCCAGAATCTACAAAGAATTTAAACAAATTTACAAGAAAAAAACAAACAACCCCATCAAAAAATGGGCAAAGGATGTGAACAGACACTTCTCAAAAGAAGACATTTATGCAGCCAACAGACATATGAAAAAATTCTCATCATCACTGGTCATCAGAGAAATGCAAATCAAAACCACAATGAGGTACCATCTCATGCCAATTAGAATGGCAATCATTAAAAAGTCAGGAAACAACAGGTGCTGGAGAGGATGGGGAGAAATAGGAACACTTTTACACTGTTGGTGGGAGTGTAAATTAGTTCAACCATTGTGGAAGACAGTGTGGCGATGTCTCAAGGATCTAAAACTAGAAATAGCATTTGGCCCAGCAATCCCATTACTGGGTATATACCCAAAGGATTATAAATTATGCTACTATAAAGACACATGCACACATATGTTTACTGCAGCACTGTTCACAATAGCAAAGACTTGGAACCAACCCAAATGTCCAACAATGATAGACTGGATTAAGAAAATGTGGCACATATGCACCATGAAATATTACGCAGCCATAAAAAAGGATGGGTTCATGTCCTTTGCAGGGACATGGATGAAGGTGTAAACCATCATTCTTGGCAAAATATCACAAGGACAGAAAACCAAACACAGCATGTTCTCACTCATAAGTGGGAGTTGAACAATGAGAACACATGGACACAGCGAGGGGAGCATCATACACTGGGGCCTCTTGGCGGGTGGGGAGCTGGGGGAGGGATAGCATTAGGAGAAATACCTAAGGTAAATGACGAGGTGATGGGTGCAGCAAACCAACATGGCACATGTATACCTATGTAACAAACTTGGCACGTTGTGCACTTGTACCCTAGAACTTAAAAAAAAGAAACCATGTGTACGTGTTATTTCTCTAGGATAAATTCCTAAAATATATTTACAGCTCATGGAAACCAAATAAGTCACAGGCTCCTCAGACCAGCAGCATTATGAACTGCGGATGCTGTTAGGTGGAACTGGAGGATGATTTTAGCAGCCTTTGACAAATCTCTTTGAGGCTTTAATACACTTTGTTCTAGAACACAGGAGATGAATGGTCTAATACAGAGGCTCTGGAGACAGACAAGCCAAGTTCCAATTCTGGTTCTTTGTCACTTCTAATGATGTGACTTCAGGCCAGTTTTCTGAGCTGAGCCTCAGTCTCCATATCTAAAAAATGGGAGCACTAACTATACAGCCCTCCTAAAGTTACTCTTAGGATTGAGTGAAGTGCTATGTAAAATCGTTCAGCACAGTGCCTGGCTCTTGGTAAAACCTCAGGAAATGTGGTTATTAACATTTTTGAGATCTGGTTTGGATATGTCAATATACACATACAAGCCGATTTCTGCATTTTTGTCATACCCCTTCTCAATGACTTTTTTTTTTCAAACAGAGATCTATTTGCTAAAATAAATTGAAATGGGTAAAGAATATGAGGCACAATTTATACTAGATATATCTGTAATTACTAACTCTGAATTAAACATATCCCTTCATGAATAATGAAGCAGAAATAGGCCAAAGGAAAAATGAGATAAGATCTTAAATCCATGTATTTTTAATTGCTTCATTATCTAAAATTTGCTATGAATAGCAGTGGATACAGTTTGCTGTTTAAAGCACAAAAAGAAATAAGAATTTCCAGCCAAATCACAAAAGGCTATCAAAAATTAATTTTGTGTGCTATGATCACTGAAAATATAAGTGATTCTGAGGCAGAGTGACATTTAAAAATGCCATTTATATGCTAATAATAAATGAGTCTTTTTTTCATTTTGATGTAAAATAAATTTTATTTTCATTTTAATGAACTGTAATGAATTATAAGCATTCTCTTTTTAAGTAAAAGTTTGGGACGGATAGCAGAAGGCTGGCAGAGACAGGCAAGATGTCTAAGAGAAAGTGAAAATGGAACCTATCCTATCAGCTGCTACTGACCTCCTAAGCTGGATGAGATCCTTTGCAGCTGAGGTGGTTGTCTCTTGGATTTTAGAAATTCACAAAAGTTGGGTTTACCCCAAAGACAGCGAACTATCAATTCATGCCATCTTAGAGAATGGTATTTATGAACCACATTGAATTGATCACCCTTTTTTTCTTACACTGGACGACATTCTTATTCTAGAAACTAAAATCAGCAATGCAATTCTTCACATCCTTCAGTCTCTAAAGGATATTTTTCGATAATAATGCTTATTTTCTTTTTGAGATGGAGTCTCACTCTGTCGCCCAGGCTGGAGGGCAGTGGAATAATGCTTACTCTTTATTGAAGTCTTACTCCACGTCAGCCATTTTTCTAGGTTTCATATCCTTTCTTTTATCTAACCTTTATGACAGCCCTAAGAAGTTGGGACTATTACAATCCCCGCTTTATAGATGAGAAACTTGAAACCAGAGAGGGTAGGCAATTTCCCTTTGATTTCACAGTTAATGAAGTTTAGACCTGAATTCATATCTATGACTTAAGTGCCATAATATTTAAATTATGTCCACTGTCAACTCTTTTTTGAAAAAGAGGAAACAGAAGGATGTCAGCTTTTACTTTAAAAAAAAATTGCTAATTGTGACATTTCAGACATCAGCTAGAAAAACATCACATCAGGGGCTGGGCATGGTGGCTCACACCTGTAATCCCAGCACTTTGCAAGGCTGGGGTGGGCAAATCACTTGGGGCCAGGAGTTTGAGACCAGCCTGGACAACATGGTAAAACCCCATCTTTACTAAAAACACAAATATTAGCCAGGTGTGGTGACACATGTGTATAATCCCAGCTACTTGGGAGGCTGAGGCAGAAGAATCACTTGAACCCAGGAGGCACAGGCTGCAGTGAGCTGAGATCACACCACCGCACTCCAGCCTGGATGACACAGTGAGACTAAATAAATAAACAATAAATAACATACATACATACACTTTAGCGAAGGCAGAAAGAAGGACTTTGGGTGTTATTGTCCACTCTGTTCAGGGTGCAGGTATCTGCCGGACACCTTGCCCATATCCAGGCTATGTTTAAAGCCCAGTTAGTCATTTTATTAGATCTGAAAGGATGCATGCTTGAGACACCTGGGCATGTGTGCCAGGGCTTTGGTGAAAAAACACCCAGAGCTCTGCTGAGCAGAGAGGCCTTTGGTTTTTTATGGAAGGTCAGACATTATTCTTTGAAGCCTGCCTTCTTTGAAGTGAGAAGCCAACTTTCCAAATTCATTTCTGTGTTATCCTCATCTCTTACTCTTAGGTCTTGAGTTGCCTTTTCCTGACTTGGTTGTTGATGTTAATTCTCTTTAACCAGGGTCTCTTTAAATGGGAGCTAGTGAGTTATGGAGCAGTAATCACCCTTCAGATCTAGTGGACTCAAGGCCGCAGGCCAGCCCCTATTAAACAGAAAGGTCTGAATTATTATCCTATAATTCACCCACTGGTAGTATCTTAATTCAATTATACTATGCCCCTGAATGAAGATTAAAAGAAATAGAAAAAAAAAAAAAAGGTCCTGCATCTTTTTTTTTGTTACAATCTAGAGTAATTTTCAGTGCCAAAGAGTTATTCCTTTACAGTAATTAGGAAGCAAATTAAAAAGGAAGATTAAAGAAGAGAGCCCCTTATCACTGGTAAGGCTGCACAGTAGACAATCAACTGTATTTCAACCAATGGAAACATGGCAGGAATTACAGCAATACAAGTATCTTCTCTTTGACCAAATCCTTTTGATTTATATCTTGCCTCCCCTTCTATTTTAGAATTGTTCTACTAGTAAGCTTAAGTTAAAACTAGTTCTAAATTCTGTTATAACCTGCCCAATGATTACCCTAGACATTGTATAATAAATGCAGATGGGAATTGGGCATGGTTCAAGCCTGAATCTCAGCACTTTGGGATGCCAAGGCAGGGGGATCACTCAAGGCTGGGAGTTTGAGGCCAGCCTGGGCAACAGAGTGAGACCCTGTCTCTACAAAAAATTTTTTAAACTAGTTGGTTGTGGGGGCATGCACCTGTAGTTCCAGCTACTTGGGAGGCTGAGGCAGAAGGCTCACTCAAGCCCAGGGGTTTGAGGTTGCAGTGAGCTGTGATTGGATCATACCACTGCTCTCCAGTCTGGGCAACAGAAAGGGACCTCTGTCTAAAAATTTAATTGAATGCAGATGGATAAATTTGATGACATGACTAGCCTAGTTCAAAAAGATGCAAACACAACGCAAGTTAAACAAAAACCAAAGAAGATGAGGTTTTCTTGTGTCTTAGTTTGGGTTCTCTCAGGAGCAGACCCTAAGACAAGCATTTGTAGTTGATGTGAGAGGTGAAAGTATTAAGATAAAAAAGGGAAAGAAGTCCATGTACAGTGTTATCAATAAAGCTACTCCTGTGGGCAACCAGGGCTGCAAAGCTCTGGTGAATGGTATAGAACAGGCACTTAAGGGTAGTGAGGGAGCTGAGTATTGATACACCAACTCCCATAGGTCATAGGTTAAGAGCCATTGAGGAAAATGATGATTTGGCCAACTTTGTCTTTGCTGTCTTCTTGCCTTTCATGAGTCTAGGGAACTCTCAGATGGCTGTCTAATTGACTTTGTTCCACTCCACTTATAGGGATATGGCCAAAAACTACAAAAAGCCTTTCTCAAGTTCAGAAACACTCATCCTCAGCTTTCTCTAGAGTCTTTACATTGTAAAGAAAATAATCTGCCAAACTGTATCTGTCTTTTTAAAAACTCTATCTAAAGATGGGGCCTCACTTTGTTGCCCAGGCTGGTCTCAAACCCCTGGCTTCAAGGAATCCTCCCATCTGAGCCTCCCAAAGCACTGGGATTACAGGCATGAGTCACAATTTCCGGGCTTTAAAATTTTTTTTTTTTTTTTTTTTGAGATGGAGTCTCATTCTGTCTCCCAGGTTGGAGTGCAGTGGCATGATCGCGGCTCACTGCAGCCTCCACCTCCCAGGTTCAAGCAATTCTTTTGCCTCAGCCTCTAAGTAGCTGGGATTACAGGGATGCATCACCACTGCTGGCTGAGTTTTGTATTTTTAGTAGAGATAGGGTTTCACCATGTTGGTCAGGCCGGTCTCAAACTTATGACCTCAAGTGATCCGCCCACCTCAGCCTCCCAAAGTGCTGGGATTACAGGCATGAGCTGCTACACCCAGCCTAAAAATATTTTAAGTCTGGTTTATCTGAAAAATGACATTCGTATTTTAATAGGGATTACGTTAATCTAGAGATAGCTTTGGGCAGTGTGGTTATTTAATGGTATTAATTCTTCTGATCCATGAGTATGGAATGTTCTTCCATTTGTTTGTGTCACCTAGGATTTCTTTCATCAGTCGTTTAGAGTTTTTCTTGCAGAAATCTTTCACCTCCTTGGTTAAATATAGTGCTAGGTATTTTATATATTTTTATAGCTATTGTAATCGGGATTATCTTCTTGTTTTGGTTCTTAGCTCAACTGTTGTTGGTGTGTAGAATTGCTACTGATTTTTGTATCCTAAAACTTTACTACATTCATTCCAACCTATATCTATAGTCAGCAGAGAGTAATAGATCAAAGCTCAGAATGTAGAGTCACAGGCTCAAATTCTGGGTATGCACTCATTTGTCATGTGATTATGAAAAGTCAGTTCTGTCATCTGCAAAATGGGTCCCAGGGTGTTTTAAGAATCGCATGAAGTAACGATAAGGCCATTCCCTTACGACGCCGTGCACACAAATGGCCATTATGATACTGATGAGGATGACGAGGCTTTGGTTTGGGGGCAGGAAAACCACTATTCCTGAGTTGGGCAGACCTTGAATCCACCATCCCTTCCTTCTTCACCCAGTCCCTTTTTAACTTTCTGGACTGAATTACTCTCACATGCAAAACCCAGATAGTTCTCAGAATCTAACTAGAGATCACCATCTGAAAACACACACACTACATCTACACTACATAAATGATGTCAGAGAATTCCCGTTCAGTATATTAAAGCAGATAGAGTTCTTTAAAAATTCAGATTTTGACCAGGGGTGGTGGCTTATGCCTATAATCCCAGCAGTTTGGGAGGCTATGGTGGGTGGATCACTTGAGGTCAGGAGTTCAAGACCAGCCTGGCTAACATGGTGAAACCTCATCTCTACCAAAAATACAAAAATTAGTCAGGTGTGGTGGCACATGGCTGTAATTCCAGCTACTCAGGAGGCTGAGGCAGGACAATCACTTCAACCCAGCAGGTGGAGGTTGCAGTGAGCCGACATCATGCCACTGCACACCAGCCTGGGCGACAGAGCAAGACTCCATCTCAAAAAAAAAAAAAAAAAAAAATCTCAGATTTCTAGTCCTATTAAAATGTCAAAGAAAAAGTCTTGCCCTACTGGTCCCAGTTGCCATTCTGCCATATTGGCTGGACCTGAGGACTAGATGTCTCCTCTAGCCTAGGTGAGCTCCCTCCCGTCTGCCCCAGTTACCACCACCTTCTATTCTGATGACCTGGTTCACATTTTCCCAGTACCTCCCAGGGCTTTGTGAGGATTTTTTAGTTTATGACTTCTGTTCTAGTTCATTGCACCAGAAACAGTTGCTTTAGACATACACTTTCACAACAATAAAAGTCTATCCAAAATTATTTATCTTTCCAATCATTTTAATGAGGAAAAGACTAATGAAATGTGATTCGCATAATCAGCTATGAATACAGTATGCAAAAGGGTGAATATTGCTGCTGCTCAGAACATATCAGTGGAGCTGTTCCATTTAGAATAGGAAATTGTGCTCTGCTGGCCAGAATTAAAAGAACCAGGCTGGGCAGGCATCGGACTAAAGTACCGATCAGGCGCAAACCCACCATCCTGAAGAGCACAACCCACAGAGGCAAGATAAGGAAGGCACTGCATTTTCATCTAATAGCCCTGTAATTGGCTGATCTCCATCTGCCTCGTATGAACAGGGCAGGCGTCTTTTATACCTAGACTGGCTACAAACATGGAAATGAGTGGCTGTGGATAGTGACTACTTAATGAGGAGGAGTGTTAGGCGTGTGGTGGAAAATCGCTTCTGCTGCAGCATAAAGGAAACGGATGGGCATTTTGGGAGGCGTGGAGGGAAGAGGGCCATAGTGGAGCTTCCGGCCCATCTGATCCTTTCCTGGAATTGCTGACCTCATCAACAGTTTCCATTCACAGCCATGTTCTGTTCAGCACAGGGTTTTCTAGCTAAGGCACAACTGATGTTTCCAGCCAGATCATGCTTCTTTGCAAGGCGAGGGGAGTGGGGCTATCCTGTAAGAGGTAGGATTGATCTTATTTTTTTATTTTTTATTTAATTTTTTTGAGATGGAGTCTCACTGTCACCCAGGCTGGAGTGCAGTGGCGCAATCTCGGCTCACTGCACCCTCCACCTCCGGGGTTCAAGCAATTCTCCTGCCTCAGCCGCCCAAGTAGCTGGAATTACAGGCACCTGCCACCACGCCCAGCTAATTTCTTTTTTTTTTTTTTTTGTATTTTTAGTAGAGTCAGGGTTTCTCCATGTTGACTGGGCTGCTCTCAAACTCTGGACTTCAGGTGATCCACCCACGTGGGCCTCCCAAAGTGCTGGGATTTACAGGTGTGAGCCACTGCGCCGGGCCGCAAGGCTGGATTTCAGCAGCATCCTTGACCTCTATCCACTAGGTGCCAGTAGCATCTGCTTCCCAGTTGGGACAGCCACACATATCTCCAGATGTTCTGTGGGAGGCAAAATTGCCTGCAGTAATGTACTACTGATTTTAGCCTATGCAGTGGTAATTATTTTTTCAAATTAGTAGACTTCCTTTAAAAATTAAGCGATACCACTTTAAAATCCTGATTTCCAGCCTCTAAGTTTGAATGAGTTGGCAATACTGAGTTCAGCTCATTGTCTCTGCATCTTGGCCTATTACCCCTCTAACCGCATCTCCTGTACCCCTTCCCCTGTGAACTCCTAGCCTTCAGTCACACTAGTTCCTCTCCAAATGTGGTACAACCCCAGGGACCTTTGCACCTGCTGTTCCATCTGCAGAGAAAGTTATTCCCAGATATTTGCATGGATTGCTCCTCTCTTCTTTCAGGTCTTCACCCAAGTAGCACCTTCTTGGTAGGGACTTCTGTGGTTGCTCTACCTACAACTTAAACACCTCTCTCCGCAAAATTTCCTGTTCCCATTCCCAATTTTATTTTTTTTTCTCATAGCAGGCTGTATAATCATCTTGTCTTTACCGAAGATTTTGTTTTGTCCATTGTGGATATTTTTGCATTGTGTTTTAAAAATTGCATTAAAGTTGTAAATTGCATTAAATTATTTATCCTAATTACTCCAGTTTTTTGCACCGCCTGAAATTTTGCACCCAGAGTCAGTGCCTCATGTGTATCACCCTAGACCTGGCCCCATTATGTATGTTTACTTCTCTTGCTTGTTACTTCTCTACGTCCAGCATGATGTAAGACTCTTGAGGACAAGGATTTTTTTTAATCTCCTTTGTATACTGCATTCTTCCTAGCACTTAGGTTAGTGTCTGGTATATAGTCTGCATGGAATAAGTACTTGATGAATGAAATTTCTGCACAGCAATATTTGACAAAAGCTAACCCTCAGCATCCTGGCTTTATTCTCAAATTCTTTCATTCATTCATTTTACAAACAGAAGACACTTATGTGCCAGGCCCTGTGCCAGGTTCCAGGAAGGAAGAGGTGAGTTCCTTCTGCTCTGAAGCTTCGAGTTGGATACGGCCAATTATAATGCAGAGAGATTAAGTGTCTTAATGAGGAGAAACAGAAGGGCTGCCCAGGGCAGGGGATCCTGACCCAGGCTCAGGCAGGGGTATCAGCTTGCTGGAGCTGCCATTAAAATAGCAGACTGTGTGGCTTAAAGAGAAAATTACTAACAGTTCTGGAGACTGAAAGTCCAAGGTCAAGGTGTCTGAAGGTTGCTTGTTTCTGGGGTCTCTCTCCTTGGCTTGCGCATGGCTGTCTTCTTGCTGTGTCCCCTAAGGACTTTCCTCTATGCATGTGCACTTCTGGTGTCTCTCTTCTTATAAGGACAACAGTCATATTGGATTAGGGCCCATGCTAATGACCCCATTTTAACTTGCCTCTTTAAAGACTAACTCCAAATACAGTCACATTCTGAGATATTGGGGATTAGAACCTTAATATATGAACTTTGGAGAGACACCATTTTGCCGATAGCAGTGGGGGTAGATATCACAGAAGACTTCCGTAAGAAATATACACTCAACCTCAATGGAACAAAAGCTTTTCCCATCAGTCAAAGGAGATGCAGTCCATATTCACAAAATCATTTATTCTACATATGTCTATTGAGGATCCATTAGCTGCAAATCACTCTTCTAAGCCCTAGGCATATAGCAGTGAGCAGAAAGACAGGCAAGCATAAAAAATAACCGATTCCAAAATTGCCATTTAGTTACTATTGTGATAAGTGCTCTGAAGAAAACATAAGCAATGTCGAAAGGCGTTCAGTTCATTTCCTCTCAAAAGAATTGAAAATGGGGGAACCCAACTTTAGATTGGAAATCAGTGAGACTTTCCTGAAGAGGTGATGTTTAAGCCATATAAAGAGTTGGCTAGGTAAATAAGAGGAAGGAGAAATGGCATTCCAGGCATAGTTACAGCCCATGCTAAGCTCCTGGGGTGGGAATCGACAAGGAGTTAAAAGCAAGTCAACGGAACTGGATCACAGAGTACAAGCTGAGATGGAGACGTGATGGAAATGGAAATGCAGAGGACAGATCACATGTGACCCTGGGAATACGTCCAACAACCTCAACTTCATCCATGGAGAGTAAGAATGGAAATCATCTATTAATGCCTCACTCTCTGCCTGGACACTGAGAACAAAAACAGCACCTTTCTAGGCCAGGCGCGGTGGTCACGCCTGTAATCCCAGCACTTTGGGAGGCCGAGGCAGGTGGATCACGAGGTCAGGAGATCAAGACCATCCTGGCTAACATGGTGAAACCCCATCTCTACTAAAAATACAAAAAATTAGCTGGGTGTGGTGGCAGGTGCCTGTAGTCCCAGCTACTTGGGAGACTGAGGCAGGAGAATGGCATTAACCCGGGAGGCGGAGCTTGCCATGAGCCGAGATCGCACCACTGCACTCCAGCCTGGGCAGCAGAGTGAGACTCTGTCTCAAAAAAATAAAAAATAAAAAACAGCACCTTTCTGTCTACATGAACATGACTTTGTGCTATTCCTCTGTCTTCATTAGCACGACTTTCTTTTTCCATCAATCATCTGCCAGGTAGAGGAATTGGTGTTCATTTTAAGAATCTGCAAAAGATCTATCAACTCCTCCATGGAATACATCAACAATTGATACTCTAAACATCTTTAATCCCTTTTTTCAAAATCGACATCTTGGTGTGTCCACCAATCCTGGGTTGTTACACCAAGCTCTCTACCTGATCCTTCACCAAGCCCCCACTTTGGAAGACCCTGTCTTCAGTTGAGCTTCCAATTCTCATTAAATTCTGACCTTGGCCAGGCACGGTGGCTCACGCCTGTAATCCCAGCACTCTGGGAGGCCGAGGCCGGTGGATCACGAGGTCGGGAGATCAAGACCATCCTGGCTAACATAGTGAAACCCCGTCTCTACTAAAAAGTACAAAAAATTAGCCAGGCGTGGTGGCGGGCGCCTGTAGTCCCAGCTACTCCAGAGGCTGAGGCAGGAGAATGGCATGAACCCGGGAGGCGGAGCTTGCAGTGAGCTGAGATGGCGCCACCGCACTCCAGCCTGGGCGACAGAACAAGACTTCGTCTCAAAAAAAAAAAAAAAAAAAAAAATCTGACCTTACCGTCTCTACTGAGGCATGAGGCGGTGTCCTTTTTTACTGCAGTAAGCAATAAACTCATAGCTTTATCTTATCAACAGGTTGTGTTGTGTGATATTAGGGGATGCTTGGGACTGGAGCCACAGAAGGAATTTGAACAGAAGACTGATAAACACATGTAAGAAGTCAGATACGGAGTGAAGTCCACAGAACATCTAGAGATACAACCCTGCTTGCAAGTAGCGTTGGGTTTTTACGGTCATCACCTGCTAGCTCTCTAGACAATTGGGAAAAAGCACACAGAGCCAGAGGAGGGATGAAAGAAACAAAAATCACACAGGAAGCTGCCGTAAGGGAAAGGAAACCCATGAACGATGCCCACGTTCCCATCTTCATTTCTCTCCAGCAGGAGCCAGGCTCTGAATTCTTTAAAGATGTTTTTAAGTTGCTATCTTAACACATACACTGGAGATTGCACAGGTTTTAGTTTTGTCTTTAATCAAGTAAAATTACACCATAATTTTGTTTAGTCATTAAGATGTTCTATAGTAAATCTTGTCAACAAGAGCCATTTTAAAGGGTTTTAATCAGTATTACTGGATCTTGAACAAGGTAGAGTTACGATATTTGCAACAAGGCAAGTGAGGCGTGAGATGCCCAAGACAGGCAGACCAAGCCTCCTGCATCTGTTACGCTGCAAACAGTTTCCACTCTGCTGGCTTTTTCTGCCTTTCAGACTTGCCAGGTTTCACATCCATCACCGTGACAAACTTAGCTTATACATAAAGTTGTTTCAGGGGTCTTAAAATGTATGTGTCTGGGCCGGGCATGGTGGCTCACGCCTGTAATCCCAGCACTTTGGGAGGCCGAGGAGAGCAGATCACAAGGTCAGGAGTTCCAGACCAGCCTGACCAACATGGTGAAACCCCACCCCTACTAAAAATACAAAAATTTGCCAGGCGTGGTGGCACATGCCTGTAATCCCAGCTACTCAGGAGGCTGAGGCAGGAGAACCACTTGAACCCGGGAGGCAGAGGTTAGAGGTTGCAGTGAGCCGAGATCGTGTCATTGCACTCCAGCCTAGGTGACAGAATGAGGCTCTGTCCCCGCCGCCCCCCGCCAAAAAAAAAAAAAGTACATATCTGCGTGATGGGAAGATGAAACCAGGACCCTGTGAATGGATGGTATTACCCCCACAGTAGTCAGTTGCTTTTTTCTGGATTTTATTTGAAACAGGGTCTCTCTGTTGCCAAGTCTGGAGTGCAGTGGCTCAACCCTGACCCAATGCAGCTGTGAACTCCTGGGCTCAAGTGATCCTCCCACCTTAGCCTCCTAAGTAATGGGATCACAGGTGTGAGCCATCACACCTGGCTAATTTTTAATTTTTTGTACACACAGGGTCTCATTATGCTGCCCAGGCTAGTCTTGAACTCCTGGCCTCAGGGATCCTTCAAACTCGGCCTCCCAAAGTGCTAGGATCACAAGTGTGAACCACTGAACCCAGTCTCCAGTTAGTTTATAAAAGAATCATCCCCTAAATGTCTTTGTTCTTCAGAAGAGGCTACAGTTCAAGGAAACCCTTTCAAGGTGAAAGATTACTGAGAAGCGGATAGCCCAGAATGCATTGCTGGAGGTAAAACATGAAGGTTTTCCTTCGATTGAACCCAGCCCAGCCTTCTCTCTTGAATTTTACAACTTCAGACATCACATTTGTATCTGTTGCCAGCAAATAACAGAAATTCCAGCTCAAACTGTTTAAAATGATAAGGAAATTGTTTACCCAATTGTCACCAGAATCTTCAAATGAACATATCTAGGTATGTCCCCTAGAGAGAGCCTGTATCATGTACAGTGGTAGAGAGGGTGGATTCTGGCAGTCTGTCTGGATTTGATATCCTGGCTCTGTCTCTTGTTAATTGTGGAGCCTTGGAAAAACACGTTAGCCCCTTTGGTGCCTCCATCTGTAAAATGAGGATAATGCTGGTCCCTCCTTCTTAAGGTCACTGTAAGGATTATATGAGCAGATGGTTGAAACCTGCTTAGAATGGTGCCTGGTGCACATAGTGAGTTCCACAGTGTTTGATTTTTTTCTTTCTTTTTTTTTTTTTTTTTTTTTTGAGACAGAGTCTCACTCTATCACCCAGGCTGGAGTACAGTGGCATGCTCTTGGCTCACTGCAATCTCTGCCTCCAGGGTTCAGGCGATTTTCGTGCCTCAACCTCCAGAGTAGCTGGAATTATAGGCATGCATCACCACGACTGGTTAATTTTTTGTATTTTTAGTAGAGGCGGGGTTTTGCTATGTTGGCCAGGCTAGTCTTGAACTGCTGACCTCAAATGATCTGCCTGCCTCGGCCTTCCAAAGTGCTGGGATTACACGTGTGAGCCACTGTGCCCGGCTAGTGTTTGAGTCTTATTTACTGTTTTAAAGCCCCTCTACACCCAAACCTGGTCCTCCTCCTGAATTTCCCATCTCAGCAAACTGATCATTCTCTATCCAAGAGCTGAGACCAAGCTGGGTTACCTCCCCCAGTGCCCTGTACTTCTTTCCTATAATATTTATGACAGTGCTAATTTAAAATAATTATTTGGATATCGTTAGTTTAATGTCTGTCTGCCTCTTCCACTTGACTCTAAGCTCTAAGACCACTGAGATTTTGTGTAGTTTTTTTTCAATGACTGGCACACAGCATTGAATGAATGAGTGAATGGATAGATGAAAGAGCTCTATTAGAAATTTTAAAGAAGTTACAAAAATTGAAATCCACGATGGTATGAAAGAAAAAATAATTGTACTGCTTGGCTTGATGACATAGCAGAGGAAGGATTGTGTGGGCAGCTAGGAATACCTTTGTCTAGGCTGCCTGACTTTTTCTTTAGGATGGTGTGAAAACTGCCTAAAAATGTAATTTGGAGTTGTGGGCTTTATTCTAGGAATTTTTTTTTTTTTTTTTTTTGGAGACAGAGTCACACTGTCACCCAGGCTGGAGTGCAGTGGCGCCATCTTGGCTCACTGCAACCTCCACCAAGTGATTCTCCTGCCTCAGCCTCCCGAGTAGCTGGGACTACAGGCATCTGCCACCACACCCGGCTAATTTTTCTATTTTTAGTAGAGACGGGGTTTTGCCAAATTGGCCAGACTGGTCTTGAACTCCTGACTTCAGGTGATTCACCTGCCTCAGCCTTCCAAAGTGCTGGGATTACACCTGGGAGCCACTGCACCCAGCTAGTACTAGGTATTTCTAAGTATCTTCCAGGGAGAGTTTAAAGATGGGAAATTGGCCGTTTCCAAGAAGAGAAAGGTTTCCTAGACAAAGTTGCTCAAACATTTCTGAGTCTTCAGGCACCCAACTTTCTCAAGCCCAGGCTCCAATCTCCAGCTACCTTTTGGGTATCCAACTGGATGTTCTTCAGATCCTCAAATAAATCAAGACAAAAACTGAGCTCATTGGTTTCTCCCCCAAACCTCTTCTTGTGTTTATGCCATTAACATCCACCTAGTCACTTGGCCCTAAACAAGGAAGTCATCCTTGGTGCCGCCCTCTTTCTCAACCTCTTCTTGCCAAGGTGATATTAGATGGAAAGCAGTAACTAGAGCTCTTCATAAAATATCTAGATGGGAGGTATGGGGAGTTTGCCCCAAAAAGAGGGCCCCCTGTATGGGTTCCCTTCTCTGCCAGACAGAAAACCCAGCGCTCATGGGCAGGTATCTGGTCCCGTGCTCCAAACCTGGTCATCCTCCTGGGTTTCCTGTCGCAGAAAATGGCATCACTCTCTACCCAGACATCGAGACCAGACTGGGCTACATCTCTCAGTGCCCTGTACTTCTTTCTTATAATATTTATGCCAAACATGGCCAGGCACGGTGGCTGACGCCCGTAATCCCAGCATTTTGGGAGGCCGAGGCAGGTGAATCACTTGAGGTCAGGAGTTTAAGACCAGCCTGGCCAACATAGTGAAACCTCATTTCCACTAAAAATACAAAAATTAGCCAGGCTTGATGGTGGGTACCTGTAATCCCAGCTACTCAGGAGGCTGAGGTAGGAGAATCACTTGAACCCTGCAGGCAGAGGTTTCAGTGAACCTAGATCACACTACCGCATTCCAGCCTGGGCGACAGAGCGAGACTCCATCTCTCAAAAAAATAGTAAGTAATAGTGTTTACGCCAAATGCAATCTTAAATAATTATTTGGTTATCATTACTTTAATGTCTATCTTCCTCTCCCACTTGACTCTAAAGCTCTAAGACCACTGAGATTTTGTGTAGCTTGTTTCACAGAGAGGCTTCTTGTATAAGACCCTTTCTCTGCCAGACAAAACACCCCACACTCATGGGCAAAGATCCAGGCAAGAGAACAGCATGATGAAAACAGGCACAGCACTGAAGATGTCCTGGCTCAATTAAGATCCTTTCCATTTGCTTATGGAAATCGAAAGACATTCCCATTCTGGACTGTATTTCCTCCTTCTCTGCTGAATAGGCTTCACAGAGATGCCCTCATCATCAACTTTTCTGTCACATCTTCCGCTGCATCCCAGGGCAATCCCTGCCTTGTAAAAACACTGACCCACACCCACATCATTAATGCACACGCCATAAGGGCGGAAACGGCCAGTTTATCTGCGTGGAAGACCAAAGCCTTCAGCATTCAGGATTCTGAGGAGACTGGGGGAGCCACTTTTGTTCTGCCGAGCACATGACTGTGGGATAAAGACACACCTTTTAGCCACGGCTCATCAATTCTGAGCTTCTGAGACACAGAAGCACTACTTCCTTGTCTCTCTTTGACTGTAGCCCCTTTTGCTTTGGCTACAGTGAGCTTTCTCTCACTTCCTCTAGCATGCTGTACTCATCTCCAGCCCAGGGCTTTATACCATGTTTCTTCTACCCGGAATGTTCACCTGGTTAGGGTCACTCTCCCTGCAGATCTCAGCTCTAACATTACTTCCTCCTGAGGCTTCACAGATCTTTCTAACAAGCTCTAGTCCCCTCCCATGTGCTTTCAAAGGCTTATGTACCTCAGGTGTCAGCTTAAATTTATTTGTGTGATTATTTTACCGATGCCTGTCTCCCCGACTAGACTCCAAGTTTCTTGGGACAGGGAACTTAATAATGTATCGCAGACTCTAATAGAGCATCTGGCACATAGAGGCATCCCTTACATTTTTTGTTTAATGAATGAATGATTTAATGACAGGCAATTCACTAAGCACTGGACACCCCCAGATGAATCAGGTACACAAAATCTATTCTCAGGGAGCTCACAAACCAGTCAAGGCAATGACAGAAAGAAAAAGCTACATGAGTGCCATTAGAACTTATAGGCAAGAGGAGGGGATTTCTCTTTTTTTTTTCATAGAGGGAATTGGAAAAAGAAGAAAACAGCAGATGAGCTGAATCTTGATGGATAATGAGGAAGAGAGAATGATCCAGAGGAGTAAGAAAAGATACAAGGATGGGAAGATGCTGAAAGTTAAAAATCAAGGGAAAGTAACTAGGCACGGTGGCTCGCACCTGTAATCCCAGCACTCTGGGAGGCTGAGGTGGGTGGATCACCTGAGGTCAGGAGTTCAAGACCAGCCTGACCAACATGCTGAAACTCTATCTCTACTAAAAACATATATGTATATATATATTAGCTGGGCATTGTGGTGGGTGCCTGTAATCCCAGCAACTCAGGAGGCTGAGGCAGGAGAAT
>NW_026652298.1:25094394-25313422 GCF_009828535.3 Hylobates moloch | reverse complement strand
CTCCGTCGCCCAGGCTGGAGTGCAGTGGCGCAATCTCGGCTCACTGCAAGCTCCGCCTCCCGGGTTCACGCCATTCTCCTGCCTCAGCCTCTCGGAGTAGCTGGGACTACAGGTGCCCGCCACCACGACCGGCTAATTTTTTGTATTTTTTTTTAGTAGAGACGGAGTTTCACCGTGGTCTCAATCTCCTGACCTCGTGATCCACCCGCCTCGGCCTTCCAAAGTGCTAGGATTACAAGTGTGAGCCACCGTGCCCGACCGGGAAAATTTTCATGTGCTGTCATCATCTTGGCCACCCTGAATGTTCCCAAGGGAATTGGATATGGAAGGTTTGCAGGGAAGCATCAAAGCACCATTTTATCAACAGCTTGACCTGGTGACCCCAGTGCAGAGCTCTGACACGGCTCAGTTGGAGCTTACCGCACGGGTCTGGAGGCCCCACCTCCCCACCTCTGCCCAAATCCTGCACCTGGATCCCCACTATCTTCTATGCGGCTGCAAGATGCCCTCACACTCAATGATCTTCATGCTCAGGCTTTTTGTGGCCAGGCTGCAAGAAGGACCTTAGTTTGGGAGCTGGCCAGATGGTGTAGGAGAAAAACCAGAGAGGGAGGGGAACGAAAAGGGTTAGGTCTGAGCTTTTTATAAGCGTCACTGAAACTGACCCAAAAGTCGCCTAGTTTTTTTTTTTTGGATAAACACAGAAATTGATACTTCTGTTCTCAAAGCTTGAAACTTACATTTGTTGTTTTCTGAGACAGGGTCTCACTCTGTCACCCAGGCTGGAGTGCAGTAGTGCAATCTCAGCTCACTATAACCTCTGACTCCCAGGTTCAAGTGATTCTCCTGCCTCAGCCTCCCAAGTAGCTGGGACTACAGGTGCATGCCACCATGCCCAGCTAATTTTTATATTTTTAGTAGAGGCGGGATTTTGCCATGTTGGCCAGGCTGGTATCAAACTCCTGACCTCAGGTGATCCACCCACCTTGGCCTCCCATAGTGCTGAGATTACTGGTGTGAGCCACCAGCCCCCGCTCTTACATTTCTTTTATCTGAGTTTCTTCCTCAGGAAAAGACCTTCAGGCCTCTTTTTAAAAAACTATCGAAGAATTGAAACTCACCAGATCAACACATTCAGACAGCAAAATGTGGGATCCCTCATTCATGAGATTGCTTCCTTGCCCCTCACTATATCTGTTTTTTCACACATTGTTACATTTCTTCCCTGCTATATAAACCCCCTAGTTTTCGTTGGTCAGGGAGATGGGTTTGAGAATGACCTCCCATCTCCTTGGCACCAGATCAAACTCGTCCTTAGCAATACTGGTCATCTCAGTGATGGGCTTTCTGTGTGGTGAGCAACAGGACCCAGACCAAAACCCAAGCGTATCAGTAGCATTGCCACCCACTGGTAAACAATGTCTCAAACAAACCCAGCTGGCATTCCATTCCCTCCAAAAGCAGTGAAGAAAGGAATAGGTAGAGAGAGTAAGAGAAGGCAGGTAGGTATAGCAAGACAAGAAGAGAAAGGTACTATTCCTTCCATCCCTGACATAGGGGAAGTAATGGGACATGGAGTTAATCTGTTTCTTCTGCCTGATGCAACTTTCCCTTTTGACTTAACTGTTTTAAGACGGAGTCTAGCTCTGTCCTCCAGGCTGGAATGCAGTGGTGGGAACTCAGTTCACTGTAATCTCCACCTCCTGGGTTCAAGCTATTCTTGTGCCTCAGCCTCCCGAGTAGCTGGGATTACAGATACCCACCCATAACCATACCCAGCTAATTTTTGTAATTTTAGTAGAGACAGGGTTTCACCAAGTTGGCCAGGCTGGTCTTGAACCCCTGACCTCAGGTGATCCGCCCCCCTCAGCCTCCCGAAGTGCTAGGATTACAGACATAAGGCACTGCGACCAGTCAATTAACTCTTATTCAAACCTCAAAAGCAAGCACAGGCCAGGTGTAATTTGAAGTAGCTCATCGGACCTCTGTGAGGGTCTTCTTACTAAAGACTGTCTCCTCCCAGGGCTTATATCCTAAGGTTTCTGGGCTAAGACAAAGAGCTGTTTGCCCTTTACTTCTCCTTTGCACGTGGGGTACAGGCAGCACTTCTTTATATTGAAGAAAAAAATAGCACCCAGGGTGAGACTTGGAGCCGGCCCATTTCAAACTGTAGCAGTTTTTATTATTTTGATTTTAGATTCAGGGGGTACATGTACAAGTTTGTTACATGGGTATACTGTGCAAGACTGAGGTTTGGGCCTCTATTAATCCCATCACCCAGATAGTGAACATAGTGCCTAATAAGTTTTTCAGCCTTTGTCCCCCTCTTTTCCTCCTTTTGGAGTCAGTGTCTATTCTCATTTTTATTTCTATGGGTACCCAAGATTTAGCTCCCACTTATAGGTCAGCACATGCAGTATTTTGTGTTTTCCATTTGTGTTCAGGAGAATGGCCTCCAGCTGTATCTATGTTGCTGCAAAGAATATGATTTTGTTCTTTTTCATGGCTGCATAGTATTCCATGGTGTATATGTACCACATTTTCTTTATCCAGTCTACCACTGATGGGCACCTGGGTTGATTCCTGCCTTTGGTATTGTGAATACTGCAGCAGTAGATTGTATACAATCAGTCTGCAGGCTCCTCTGTCCTGCCTATTTCTGCCTCTAGGCCACTGGCCCCTCAACACTGAAACCCACTATACAAGTTAGGGTCTCGAAGCTGGTTAGTTTCCTATGCAGCCCAGATTCAGCCCTTTTTCTTACTCCTCCCCCCACCTGCTAGTCCACCCTTGTCCTTTGTTCAAGCTTATGTTTGCTTGTTTCCCCATCTTTAGCCATAACCATGCTTTCAGCATCTTTGACACAAGGAGTTGAGCATTATTTATCTGTGTATTATCTCCCATGCCATGAAACTGTTTCCAAATCATTATTTTGCACAATATAGTGAAGCCCTAATTCTACTAAAGTTGAGGGACCTTGGGAAAGTTGCTTAACCTGAGATTTCATTGTCTGGTCTCTCTAAAGGGGTGATAATGGTCTCATCTCACAGGGCCATTTTAAGAATGAAATGCATTATATGTGCAAAGGGCCTAGTCTATGGTTAAAGCACAAAAAGTATTAACTATTATTAGGCACTCAATCCATGTTTATCAAATGAAATAATTAGCAGATCTCCCTTTTATGAGCTGTTTGGCAGCAAATGGATGAGTAAATGTTGAGGCTAGGATGGGGAAGGAGAGGGGAAGGCAGAGAGAAGCCCCCAGGTTTCCTTTACCACAGATAATTAAGAACACTTGTCGACTTAGGTTTGGGATTTAGAATAACAGCAGTGAGCAGAAAGATAAACGGGGATATGTCTGTCTTCTCTAAAATCTAGGGCATTAGCTCATTTCCTCTTTAAAATAAAATAGGTCAGCTAAGTGAAATTGTATGCTCAAAGATATGCTGTGTGTATATCTAAGTGTGAATGCACGAAAGAAAAAGCAAGAGATCTAGCCAGGAAACTTAGAAGGGGAAGGCGCCCTGTACCTGCATCCTTATAACAAGGGTCTCCTTGTTGGATTTCACACTGTTCATATCTCCCCACATGGGAATTACAGCCATTCAGCAGGTGAATCTTCTGCTATGGTTTTCTTCTCTCCCCACCCCCACCCCCAGTAGAGCATCTTGGTTAAGAAATAGAGTAAGAAATCTGGCTTCACATCCCAGTTCTGTCACTCATTGGGTGATATTAAACAAGTTACCATAATGTTTGAACCTCAAGATCTTCATCTGAATAACGGAGTTAATATTCCTCACACTGGTTGGCGGGTTTTTTTTTTTTTGGAGACAGTCTCCCTCTGTCACCCAGGTTGGAGCACAGTGGCGCCATCTTGGCTCACTGCAACCTCCACCTCCTGGATTCAGGTGATTCTCCTGCCTCAGCCTCCCAAGCAGCTGGGATTACAGGCATGAGCCACCACACCCTCCTAATTTCCGTATTTTTAGTAGAGACGGGGTTTTCACCATGTTGGCCAGGCTGGTCTTGAACCCCCGACCTCAGGTGATCTGCCCACCTCGGCCTCCCAAAGTGCTGGGATTACAGGCACAAGCCACCGCGCCTGGCCGGCATGTGTATTAAGTGACTTCACACATATAAACTGATGCGCACTCAGGAGGCTCTAAAAATCAAATGGCAGCTGTTGGTAGTCGCCGCAGTAATAAGAGCAGTAGCTGTCACAGAAGTGGTAGTAATACCAAGAGTAGTGGTATCAATAATAGTAATAGTAGCAGCAGCAGCAATACTAAAGGTAGTAATAGTAATAACGTAGTGGCAGAGTAATAAAATAGGAGAAGCAGCAGCAACAGTAGTTACCATGGTAGTAATGGAGATAGTAGTATGAAGGGTTACTGGATCGAGTTGTCCAGGTTCTTGGCATATTGAACAAAACAGACAGTAACAAAAGAACGAAGCAATGGAGGACAACGCAGCAGAATGGAGTGATGAAAGCACAGATTTATTGAAGACGGCTCACAGAGTGGGAAGGGGCTTGAGCAAGCGGCTCAAGAGCCTCCTTAGAGTTTTTATGAAGCCAGAGCCCAGCAACACCCCTCCGTCCCTTTAAAGGCCTCCAATTGGCTACACCCCATGAAGGATTGGCCTGCCACCAATCAGAGGCTGAAATGGAGACCTGGCCTGCAGTCAATCAGAGCCTGAAGTAGCTTGTATTCCAACAGCCTTAGCAACCGCTTGAGTTATTTGGGAGATGAAAGATGGGCTGTTGTTACTTTGGAGACTTTGTGGTGGATGCTTTGGGGTAATCTAACCCAGGAGATGATTTCCTTCAAGAGAACCTTTATAACCTCCTTAGCCTTCTCTGTTCTGGTAGGGTAGGCTTCAACCCAGCCAGCAAAGGCGTCTATTGGTACTAGCAAAAACTCGTCTGAATGTTGTTTCCCATAGTGATCTGGCCTAAGGAGGGCCTATTTGTTGCTGATGCCTCTGACCCTAGGGGGTCAGGCATCTCTGAGGATGTTTTTCCTCCATAGGCAATGGAATGCTCCATGACTCCCTTGGTCAACGGATGCAGTGCTCAGCTCTTTGCATCCCACCAAGTGAAATAAGCTTCTTCGGCCTAAAACTCATGAAACAAGGAATCTTGCAACGTACTGTGAAACTATTACGGGGTTTATCCCTACAAACAACTGAAAATTCCACATTCTTATGCATAAAGAATTCATACATGAAATGAGAGTCCCTCACCCCACTCAGAGAAGAGGAATATTTAAAAGTCCCACAATGTGGTCTTACCTCCTGACCGGTTCGCCAAAATATGTTATCAGATAGAAGGTCCTAATCGTGAGTTGTCCAGGTTCTTGGCATATTGGACAAGGAACTGAACAAAATGCCACATGATAGGCAGAGCTATTGAAGACAATTCACAGAGTGAGAGCGAGCTCCAGCAAGCAACTCAAGTGTCTGCTTACTGCAATGCTCCCAAGAGTTTTTGTAAAGCCAAA
Organism: Hylobates moloch; assembly: GCF_009828535.3. NCBI lineage: Eukaryota > Metazoa > Chordata > Mammalia > Primates > Hylobatidae > Hylobates > Hylobates moloch. Next base: position 25,307,922 of record NW_026652298.1, on the reverse strand, counting down.
AAAACTTGGCAACACCCCAGGTGCCTTTTAGAGGCCTCCAATTGGTTACACCCTTTGAAGGACTGGCCTGTGGCCAATCAGAAGCTGAAGTGGCTTGTTATCATGGGAGCAAGGATGTGGCCTATGTGCTGCACCTGCTGTTTTTTTGTTTATGCAAACTGGCTGGACCTGCTGTTCTTTTGCTTATGTGAACTGGCTGCACCTGCTGAACCTCCGTTACCCTAATTCCCTGTTCTCCCGCCACAAGAGTAATATTTTTTACTCTCTTCTAGTTTATCCTCTCACTCATAAGTTTCACCATCTGAGACCATCTTAGGAACCCCTGATGATCTTCTAAGTAATTCAGTGCACAACAGGGACCTAGTTAAAATGTGTGATCTTCTCAGAAGTGTTTGAACCTGAGCGACTCCATCTTGAATAGGGGCTGGGTAAAACAAGGCTGAGACCTACTGGATTACATTCCCAGGAGGTTAGGCATTCTTAGCCACAGGATGAGATAGGAGGTCGGCAGGACTGGTGTCACAAGATACAGGTCATAAAGACCCTGCTGATAAAACAAGATCCAATAAAGAAGCTGGCCAAAACCCACCAAAACCAAGATGGCAACAAAAGTGACCTCAGGTCATCCTTGTTGCTCATTACACACTAATTAGAATGCATTTGCATGCTAAAAGACACTCCCACCAGTGTCATGGCACTTTACAAAAGCCATGCAATGTCTAGAAGTTACCTTATGTCGTCTAAAAAGGGGAGGAAACCTCAGTTCCAGGAATTTCCTGTTCCTTTCCTGGAAAACTCATGAATAATCCACCCCTTGTTTAGCATATAATCAAGAAATTACCATTCGTATACTCAGTCGAATAGCCCATGTCACTATTCTGCCTATGCAGTAGCCATTCTTTTGGTTCTTTAATTACTTACTTACTTTTTTTTTTTTTTTGAGACAGAGTTTCACTCTTGTTGCCCAGGCTGGAGTGCGCTGGTGTGATCCCAGCTCACCGCAACCTCTGCCTCCGGTGCTCAAGCAATTCTCCTGCCTCAGCCTCCTGAGTAGCTGGGATTACAAACACCTGCCACCATGCCGGGCTAATTTTTGTATTTTTAGTAGAGACAGGGTTTCACCATGTTGACCAGGCTGGTCTCGAGCTCCTGACCTCAAGTGATCCACCCTCCTCAGCCTCCCAGAATGCTGGGATTATAGGCGTGAGCCACCGCGCCTGGCCTGTTCTATACTTTCTTAATAAAATTGCTTTCACTTCACTCTATGGACTTGCCCCAAATTCCTTCTTGTGTGAGATACAAGAACACTTTGTCGGAATCTGGATCGGGACCCCTTTCTGGTAACAATAGAGCACCTTGTCACAACTGAGCTTCACGTTGAGGAAACAAAGGAATGTTGCTTTATTGCATGTTCGTAGCTGGGTTTATCTTAAAAACAGGTTGAGGTGGGCCGTGTGCGGTGGCTCACACCTGTACTCCCAGCACTTTGGGAGGCCAAGGCAGGTGGGTCACCTGAGGTCGGGAGTTCGAGACCAGCCTGACCAACATGGAGAAACCCCGTCTCTACTAAAAGTAACAAAATTAGCCACGCACAGTGGTGCATGCCTGTAATCCCAGCTACTCAGCAGGCTGAGGCAGGAGAATCGCTTGAACCTGGGAGGCGGATGTTTCAGTGAAGGGGGATTGCATTATTGCACTCCAGCCTGGGCAACAAGAGCGAAACTCTGTCTCAAAAAAAAAAAAAAAAAAAAAGGCCCAGGTTGAGACTGGTAAAAAAAAAATTCTTCCATGGGCTGGTAACCTATTTGCAAGTTTGTCTTAAACACCATATTGTCACATCATCCTCTCAAGGGTGGCAATGACCTTGGCAGTACATATGTGTTAGAGTAGATGAAACCCTAGAAAGGCAGAAGTGTTGAATTCTTGAGCTTGAGATCCTCACCGGCCGACTCTAACTCCAGCCAAGCATATCCAGTCTGGCAAGATGATAAAACACTTCCAAAAATACCCGCTGTACAACTGGGATCCCAAATCATTTTCTTTGCCCACTGATTTGAAACTTCCAGGGAAACTAATTTGAAAAAAGGTCAGTGTTTTAAAGGGAGGAGCTTATATTTCCTGCACATTCTGTTTAAGCTGTTTGATGACAATAAAGAGCATCAGGAGTTTTGAAGCCGTCTCCTTTCCACGAAAATTACTTTCAGTATGAAAACCACTTGTGACCTCAGACCCAAACCTCTTTGGAAGTCTCTCCTATATGTCACTGGGAGAACAGGGCCAGCAGGCAGGTTCTGGGGGCACTGCTGTCTAAACGGAGATCACAATGGTGATTTCTGGGTGTATGCAACTCTTGCCATTTGCCAACCCTGCAGAGTTGACTTTATCCCCTACAGACACCGGTGGCAAAGTGTGAGCAGATCTAGAGGCTGCAAAACGTCTGTGTCTAAAGTCGGTTTGTTTGTTTCTTCCTTCAACGAGAATTCACAGAGAAGTCGCTGGAAAGAATGAGCAATATAAAGTGATTTTGTAATGCCTTCATCAAGTCCAAGTTGTAAGCCTGTGCTTGGGTTCAAAGACTACTGCCTGTCTGTCTTGATCAGAAGTGGTTCTGCCAAAGGCTTCTTCTTACTTCCCTCTGGGAGCCATCCAAACAGGATGAGCCCATATCCAGGAAGGAGCACACCCGTGTCCCCAGAGTCTCTCCCCGGATCAGAGCTTACCTCCACCGGAATTCCTGTTCCTCTGACACCCTGAATCCTGAACCCAGAATGTAAAAACCGTAGGGCATGCCTATGTGTGTATGTAAATGTATTACTTTAATAAAAATGAAAAATAGACCGGTGTGGTGGCTCACAACTGTAATCCCAGCACTTTGGGAGGCCGAGGCGGGTAGATCACTTGAGGCCAGGACTTCGAGACCAGCCTGGCCAACATGTCTCTAACAAAAAATACAAAAATTAGCCAGGCGTGTTGGCATGTGCCTGTAATCCCAGCTACTTGGGAGGCTGAGACAGGAGAATCACTTGAACCTGGAAGGCGGAGGTTATAGTGAGCCAAGATCCTGCCATTGCACTCCAGCCTGGGCAACAGAGCAAGACTCTGTCTCCCAAAAAAAAAAAAAAAAATGTAATAATGTTTGTTGTTTGTTTGTTTGTCGAAAATAGAAAACGTAGAAAAATGTAAAGAACATGCAAAGTACTTAGAATGTCACAATCCTGAGATAATCACCATTCCTGAATTTCCTTACAAACTTATTATTGCATTTTTAAAGAATTGATGGTCATAAAATATTATGCTTTCCTTATTTTACATATTTCATCTAATATTATACCATGAGAACATTGTCAAGTCATTAAAATGGTTTAAAACATGATTTTAACATCTGCATTATAGTCCATTAAATAGATTTACAATAATTTACTCAATCAGTCCCTTATTATTAGACATTTAAGTTCTGTCCAATTTTTTACTTTAACTTTTTTAAGTACCACAATGAACATTTTTGTATATAAACCTTTTTCCTCATCTCTAATTATTTCCTTAAAAGTGAAATTACTGGATCAACAATGAGAAAAACAGAAATATTGAATGTGCAAAAAGCAGTAGAACTGTTATATGAACTTTAAAAACCCCTGCATAATTGTTATAGGTTGTTTAAACACCACATTTAAAATATCTTTCTTAAGATGTTCTTTACCCTGGGGCAAGTCACATCTGCCAACTTTTAGGCAAAATAGCTAGACTGCATTTGGAAAGGAATGCTTATTTAGACAACGACTTCTGCATTGAGAGATTACTGAAAATAGTTAACGTCATTAAATGAGTTGCCCTGTGGCTTCCTCAGCCTTTTTTCTGAAAACATCAGTGTCTTGTCCATACTTAGTGACAGAGCTGAGACTAGAATCTTGCATTTCTTCCTGATTCCCAGTCTTGTGCACACCATAGCGTCACTTGATTTGAATAGAGGAGTAAACACTTAACTCACTTTTTTTTTTTTTTTTTTACTCTTTCACCCAGGCTGGGGTGCAGTGGTGCGATCTCGGCTCATGCAAGCTCCGCCTCCCGGGTTCACACCATTCTCCTACCTCAGCCTCCCGAGTAGCTGGGACTACAGGCGCCCGCCACCACGCCCAGAGAAGTTTTTGTATTTTTAGTAGAGACAGGGTTTCACCGTGTTAGCCAGGATGGCCTCGATCTCCTGACCTCGTGATCCACCCGCCTCGGCCTCCCAAAGTGCTGGGGTTACAGGTGTGAGCCACCGCACCTGGCCAACACTTAACTCTTTTAACTTTTCTTTTAGATTCAAGGGCAGGTACATGTGCAGTTTTGTTATATAGGTAAACTCATGTTACAGGAGATTGTTGTACACATTATTTGGTCACCCAGGTACTAAGCCTGATACACAATTGTTATTTTTTCTTATCTTCTCCCTCCCCTGACCCTTCACCCTCAAGTAGGCCTAGTGTCTATTCTTCCTCTCTGTGTGTCCATGTGTTCTCATCATTTAGCTCCCACTTCCAAGTGAGAACATGTGGTATTTGGTTTTCTGTTCCTACATCACTTGCTAAGGATAATGGCCTCCAGCTTCATCCATGTTCCTGCAAAGAGCATGATCTCATTCTTTTTTATGGCTGCATAATATTCTATGGTGGATATGTACCACATTTTCTTTATCCAGTCTACCATTGATGGGCATTTAGGTTGATTCCATGTCTTTGCTATTGTGACTAGTGCTGCAATGAACATATGTGTGCATGTGTCTCTATGATAGAATCATTTCTATTACTTTGGGTATATATCCAGTAGTGGCATTTCTGGGTCAAATGGTAGTTCTGCTTTTAGCTCTTTGAGGAATTACCGCACTGCTTTCCACAAGGGTTGAACTAATTTACACTCCCCCTAACAGTGTGTAAGCGTTCCCTTTTCTCTGCAACCGATGCTTAACTCTTTAATTATCCCGAATGGTCATTGACATTTAAAGATGAGTCAATATCAACAGACAGTTCACCCTCAGCCAAAGAGTTTCTGGAGAACTTGGATAAAAAGTACATGATTTTCTGAAAGGAAAAATGAGTCACTGGTGGAACAAATCTATGGTTTTGTCAAATAGAAAGAAAAGAAAGAACTCAATCTTTACTTGGATTATAGAAAATAAGGTCAATTCAAAAGATTTGAGATATGAATACGAAAGAGAGAAAACTATATGTTTCTCGGGTACCTTTTGTGTATATAAGTGGTCTCAGATTCTTTACCTCTTCTTACTTGGCATGGTAGGTGACATTATATTTCCCCAAATCTCCCTTGTCTCTTACGCTAAATGGACTATACTTCTCTGCCCCATTAGTATTGGTTGTGACGATTTGACTTGCTTTGGCCAATAGGATGTAGGAAAAGGTGTCAAAGTGTGGGTTAGAGTTTACAACATAAGAGGCATCCTGTGTTTCTTTTCTTTTTTTTTCTTTTTTGAGATGGAGTCTTGCCTTGTCACCCAGGCTGCAGTGCAGTGGCGCGATCTCAGCTCACTGCAACCTCTGCCTCCCGGGTTCAAGTGATTCTCCTGCCTCAGCCTCCTAAGTAGCTGGAACTACAGGCACGCACCACCTTACCTGGCTCATTTTTGTATTTTTAGTAGAGACGGGGTTTCACCAAGTTGGCCAGGCCAGTCTCAAACTCCTGACCTCAGGTGATCCACCCTTCTCGGCCTCCCAAAGTGCTGGGATTACAGGGATGAGCCACCATGCCCAGCCATGTTTCTGATTGCTGTTCTGGCACCACTGTCATTGCCCATGAAAGAGCATGCCCCAGGGAGTACACAGGGAGTAGACTTAAACCCAATTTGCAGCCTGAAGCCAAGCTGTCTTGACTAACCCACAGGCCTGTGAGCAAAAATAAACAAGTAGGTAAATTTATGTGACAAATATAATATTTAACTAATATTGTTGCGAACCAATGAAATTCTGAGGTTATTTGTCACACAGCATTGATGTGGCAATAACTGACTAATACATATTAACTGACATTTCTTGATCTGCTCACAATCTGTGCCTTAGCACCCTCCTCAAAAACAGCTTAATACTACACAAAGAAATAATAGTGACTTCCTAAGTTATAATTAACAGACTATTTGATAACCTGTTGTTGCATTTATAGTCATTCATAGCTTAATGACAAGAATACATTCTGGAAAATGCATCATTAGACAGTTTTGTCAATGCGTAAACATCACAGAGTATACTTACATGAGCCTGGAAGGTATAGCCTACTACACACCTAAACTATATAGTATAACCTATTGCTCCTGGGCTGCAAACCTGTACAGCATATTACCGTACTGAATACTGCAGGCAATTGTAACACAGTGATAAGCATTTGTTTACCTAAACATAGAAAAGCTATAGTAAAAATACAGTGTAAAAGATTAAAAAGGTACACCCCAACAGGGTACTAACCTCGAATGGAGCCTATAGCACTGGAAGTTGCTCTGGGTGAGTCAGTGAGTGAGTGAGTGGTGGGTGAATGTGAAGGCCTAGGACATTACTATACACTACTGTAGACTTGATAAACACTGTACACTTGAGCTACACTACATTTATTTTTTAAAAAGTTATTTCTAGCTGCGCATGGTGGCTCATGCCTGTGAGCACTTTGGGAGGCTGAAGCGGGTGAATTTCTTTAGTCCCGGAGTTCGAGACCAGCCTGGCCAACATGGCAAAACCCCATCGCTACAAAAAATACAAAAATTAGCCAGGCATGGTGGTGCATGCCTGTAATCCCAGCTGCTCTGTATTTGGGGAGGAATCTGACATGCCAATGTTATTTGAAAAGCAAACCTTGCATTTCCTAGGGAAATTCTTCCCCTGTGACATCGGGTACAACTCTGTGGCCACATAAAATGTCACAGTAAACAACTCAATATATATTTCAAACGTTAATTTTCTTCCCAGACCTTGGAATTTCTCACTGAGCTCACTCACAAGTTTTATTGAGGGCTTAAAATTTATTGTGTTGACATACCCTCTAAAGTGCTGAATTCATCAAGGCCAAACCAAGCCTGGATGACATTATGGAGAGTGGGTCCAAATTTTTTTATTGGAAGTTTTGTTCCATGCTTCTTTTTTCACATCACAACCCCAATTAAGTGGCTGGAAGGGAAAAAAAATGCCAACGCTTTTTAAAAGAAATGCAATGATCCTTTTCCAGGCACATTCACACAGAACCGTAATGAAGCTGCATTATCTATTCTAAAGAAGTCTGGGGCCGCAGCAACCAGACTAAATGATGAGAGTCTGTGTTTGAAATGTCTCGGTGTGACAATCCAGTGTCAGAGGGGCCCCTGGAGATCCTCAGATAAAAGGAGTTTGCTATGGTTCTTTTTGATTTGTTTAAAGAGAAGTTCATTGTGACATGATGTCTTCAACTGATAATTGTTCAACATTTTGGTTCTCAGAGGCTTTGCTTGCAACTTACATGTCAACATGCTTGGCGAAGAGAATATCTTAAAATACAAAAGACCCCAACACAGAGAGAAAGGCCCAGCCTCCTGTGAAGGGCTTAGCAAAGAAAACAGCCAGATGAAAAAAGGAACAGGATGCTTTCGGAATATATTTTAGACAGCAAGATGTCGACAACAAATACCACGCAAGGGGTTATGAAAACACCAATGAAGAAATGAAGGACAGGAGTCATCCCACAGTTTTACTCCCTCATTTACTCCTATCCAAATATTTATTAACAACTCTGAAGCCAAACTGCCTGGGTTCAAATCCTGCCTCTTCCATTTACACATGACATCACTCTGGGCAACTTAATTCTCTGCCTCAGTTTCACATCTACAAAATGACGATTATAATAATACTTTTATCATAGGATTGTTAGAAAGATAAAGGAAGTCGGTGAACATACAATGCTTAACTATATGCTGGGCACGGGCTTACAGTATATGAATTATTACAAGTATGAAAGTTTTCTTGTGGATCTTACATTTTAGTAATGGAAATGGTCCACTAAATGTACATTTATGACCCAGTGTGAAAAGGCCTTGGGATGCCTATTTTATCTAAGGAAGAGTATTTTCCTGGATACCGTGGCCATCTGCCCCACTCCGTAGAGAGAGGCAAACTCATACGGACCCATAGATGATCATTCCAGTTTGACTGTGTAGTAGTTATCTATTGCTGTGTAGCAAATTACCCCAAAATGTAATGGTGTAAAATACAAACATTTATCATCTCACTATTTCTGTGGGTCTGAAACCTTAGGAGCAGCTTGGCTGGGTGCCTCTGGCTCAAGGTCACTTAGGCAGTTGCAGTTGTCAGGGCAGAAATTTCGCTTGAGGACACAAGTTGAAAGGACTCACTTTCAAAGCCACTCAGGTGGATTTGGGCAGGCCACAGGCCTCTGTTCCTGCCACGTGGGTCTCTTCACAGACCTGCCTCATGACATGGAATCTGGCTTCACCTGGAGTGAGTGATCTAAGAGAAGGTAAGACAGGGAATACCTAAGGTAGAAGCCACGGTCATTTTATGATGTAAACGTTGAAGTGACAGCTCATCCCTTCCGCCTTTTTTTTTTTTTTTTTTTTTTGAGATGGAGTTTCACTCTTGTCGCCCAGGTTGGAGTGCAACGGCACGATCTTGACTCACTGCAACATCTGCCTCCTGGGTTCAAGTGATTCTCCTGCCTCATCTTCCCGAGTAGCTGGGATTACAGGCACCCACCACTACACCCAGCTAATTTTTGTATTTTTAGTAGAGATGGGGTTTCACTATGTCGGCCAGGCTGGTCTCAAACTCCTGACCTCAGGTGATCCACTCGCCTCGGCCTCCCAAACTGCTAGGATTACAGACGTGAGCCACCACACCTGACCTCCCTTCTGCCATATTTCATCTGCAAGAAGTAAGCCAATAAATCCAGCCCACACTCAAGGTGTAGGGATTCCATGGAGCATGAATATCGGGATGTAGGAATTCTTGAGGGGCTCTCTTACTGTGGTCTGTTGGATCATTTCAGGCAATTTGGAAGAGATATGGCAAAAAAGCACAGAAAGCAAGGAAGTTAAAAATTCTACTGTCCATTGTTTTTATCACAAGCCACCAAGCTAACACCAAAAAGAGGGAGAGAAGCCAGTCAATCCATTCAAGTGTCTACTCAAATGCCAACTTTTCAAAGTAGCCTCCTTTGGCTACCTTATTAGTGTTTCCTCTCTTCCCATTGTCCATTATCTGATCTTGTTCTTGTTTTCATCCTTATATGACATAGTATCTATTTACTTGTTTATTGTATTTTTCCACCCACTATATTACAACCTTCACGAAGACAGGGACCTTGTCCATCTCGAATCTCAGCACCCAACAGACATTTATCAAATGACTACTGGGCTCTCTATATAAACAAGAGGCACATCTGATATACAGTCCCTAAAATGTGGTTGCAAAGACCAGGGTAGAAACAGGAAACAGTAAGAAATAAGTATTTGCCATGATTTCTGTCTTTAATTGCAATCTGGTTAGAAGACCGAAGAAGCCAGAGAGCTCTCAGTGAAGAAAACAAAGCTGATCAGGGATTCGCAGGGTTGTGGATTTGGTAAAGCAGAGAGATGAGTTCTATTTAAGGAAGGAAAGAGTGGGAGTAGCAGGTAAGGAAGGATCAGGTTCAAGCTTAGAAAGCTAAGCAGGACACATGCAATAAGCTGAAAGCCAATCCCAATTCCTTGCCAGTAGCCCGGCCAACTGATACACTGAGGCCACGTGTCTCCATGCACCACTCAAACAGCTGAGCAAAAGCATTGATATTGCCAGGCTTTTTCCAAGAGTCTCCAAAAATGTCCCCAAATGAGAAACACTGCCTCTCTCATAAAACTAGATATGTGTCCCTTTAGAAGAATTTGCTGCCAACTTGTCTTGTCTTTCCAGCGTGAGCAAACATCTTTGAGGATCACCTAATTCCCTTTACTCTGATGTTGTGCTCACCCAGCAACCTGTTGAGGAGTGATTGACAGCCCAAGGATTTCTACAATGATCCAGCTTGAGCCAAGTGCCCATCACTGAACCAGTCCCTTGGGGCCAGGGCAACGGTGTTCCCTGATTGGCCAGCCAAGGACATGTGACTGCCCTGTTGCCATGGAGTAAGGTCAGTCACAGACATAATAAAGTCATACGACCTGTAAACTGAAGGAAGATGGTGCTCCCAACTAAAACTGGGATGACTTTTTCCAAAGATGTTGAAGGATCTTGGGAAGATAAAAAACAGACGTTCACATAACATCCTGAACCACCCTAAGCAAATCACACTGCATTTCTAAGTACAGTTCTCTGTATCACAGTCCCTTAAGAGGAATTTTCACACACTCAGACTGTGTGGAAGAACAGAGATTGTTTAAACTAATTGTCAGGGAAGGAACCTCACAGTATGTGAACCACCTATCAAACATGCCATAAAGAAAGATAAACAGGCCAAACGTGATGGCTCACGCCTGTGATCCCAGCACTTTGGGAGACTGAGGCAGGCAGACCACTTGAGCCTAGGCATTGAAGACCAGCCTGGGCAACATAGTGAGACCCCATCTCTATAAAAAATACAAAAGTTAGCCAGGCATGATGGCACGTGACTAGTCCCAGCTACTCAGGAGGCTGAGGTAGGGGGATCACTTGAGCCTGAGAGGTCAAGGCTATAGTGAACCATGATTTCACCACTGCACTTCAACCTGGGCAACAGAGGAAGACCCTGTCTCAAAAAACAAGAAAGAAAGAAAAATAGTATTATTTACTGTATCTCAGAGTAGGCTCAGGGATATAGTAGGCACTCAGTAGATGTTTGTTATAAATGGCAGAAATCCATGAGAAAGAGGGACCTCTAACAGGTTAAAAGAGACTTAGAAGCATTTATGTGCTAAGGTACATAAGTCCTCATTTCTCCTGGATAAATAATTAGAAATGAGATGGCAGGATTATATGTAGGAATATGTATTAGTTTGCAATTGCTGCTGTAACAGATTACTATAAACTTAATGGCTTAAAACAACAGAAATTTACTATGCTACAGTTGTAAAGGTCAGAAATTTGGAATTCATTTCACTGGGCTGCAATCAAGGCATAGGCAGAGCTGTATTCCTTTTGAAAGCTCTAGGGAAGACTCATTCTCTTGTCCTCTTGTCTTTTCCAACTTCTAGAAGCCACCTGCATTCCTGGACTCACGACCCCTTTTCCACTTCAAAGTCAACGATGTAGCATCTTCACATTTCTTTCTCTGGCCCTCCTGCCATGCTCCTATAAGAATATTTATAATTACATTGGACCACACAGATAATCCACATAATATTCCCATCTCGAAATCTTTAACTTAATCACAACTGCAATGTCCCCCCCTTTTTTTTTTTTGACAGGGTCTTGCTCTGTTGCCCAGGCTGGAGTGCAGTGGCGCCATCTCAGCTCACTGCAACCTCCGCCTTCTGGGTTCAAGCGAGTCCCCTGCCTCACCCTCCTGAGTAGCTGGGACTACAGGCACGTCACACCAGACCCGGCTAATTTTTGTATTTGCAGTAGAGCCGGGGTTTCACCATGTTGGCCAGGCTGGTCTCGAACTCCTGACCTCAAGTGATCCACCTGCCTCAGCCTCCCAAAGTGCTGGGATTACAGGTGTGAGCCACCGTGCCCAGCTCCTTTTTCTGTGTAATATATTCACAGATTGCAGGGATTAGCACATGCACTTCTTTGGGAGGTGGGTCATTATTCTGCCCACCACAGTGTTTAACTCTTTGAGAAACTGCCAAATTGTTCTCCAAAGTAGCTGTATCATTTTACATCCCCACCAACAGTATATGAGAGGTCCCGTTGCTCCTCATCTTTCCAATATCTGGTATGGTCAGTCTTTTTTTTTTTGAGACAAGGTCTCACTCTGTTACCCAGGCTAGAGTGCAGTGGCACAATCTCTGCTCACTGCAGCCTTGACCTCCCAAGCTCAAGTGATCTTCCCACCTCAGCATCCCAGGTAGCTGGGACTACAGGCGTGCACCACCGTGCTGGGCTAATTTTGCTTGTTTGTTGTAGAGATGAAGTCTCACTGTGTTGCCCAGCTTCAACTCCAATTCCTGGGCTTAAGCGATCCTCCTACCTCAGCCTCCCAAAGTGTTGGGATTTGAGGCATGAACCACCGTGCCCGACACAGCTTTTTATATTGTAGCCATTTTAATAGTGGTATCTTATTTCTGGTTTTATTTTGCATTTTCCCGAAGTAAAGATGCTAAGTATATTTTCATGTGCTTATTTGCTATCTGTATATCTTCTTCGGTGAAGTAGCTGTTTAAATCTTTTGCCCATTTTTAATTAGGTTGTTCAATTTCTTCTCATTGAATTTGAGGGTTCTTTATATACTCTGGATATAAATCTTTTGTTAGATCTATGCTTTAGAAAATTTTCTTCCAGTCTCTGGCTTATTTTTTTCATTCTTCTAACAGCCTTACTTATAATAGCAAAAAACTGGGAATGATCCAAATATTCACCAACAGATGAACAGATAAATTGTGGTATATCCATCCAACAGAATGTTACTCCACAATACAAAGGAATAAGCTATCTATACCCAACAACATGAATTAATCTCAAACTAATTATAATTATAAAAGGTCAGATAAAAATCAATACCTGTTATATGATTCCATTTATATAAAATTCTAGAAAGTATAAACTAATCTAAAATGACAGAAAGCAAATTACTGACAGCATGGGGCTAGCAGGTGGGTGAGGTGAGGTGGGGAGAGGTGGGAAGGAGGAATTTCAAAAGGCTACAGAGAAAATTTTGGGGTGGTGGAAATGTTCATTATCTTGGTCGTGTTGATGGTTTCATGGTTACAAACATAGGGCAAAGCCTATCAAATTGTACACTTTAAATACTGTGTGCCAATTACACTTCAATAAACCTATTATTTAAAAAGAAGACTTAAGAGATTTACTGACTAAATGCAATGCCCAGATCTTATTTTGATCTGGGTTGAAAGAAATTAACAATCAAAGAACATAAGTCAGGGAAATTTAGACAGTGGATGAATATTAATGATTTTAAGGAACTACTGTTAATTTTAAAATCAGGTCACCTTAAAATGTTTTAGTCCTTATCCCTCAGAGATGTGTATGGAAGTATTCGCTGATAGAGTAATATGAGATCTGAGATTTCCTTTCAAAGAATCTATGCAGGGTGGCTGGTAGAGATGAGACAAGATTGGCCAGGTACTGATAATTTGTCAGTACTGGGTGATGGGCACCTAGAGGGTCATTACACTATTCTCTCTAACTTTATGTATATCCCCAAACTTCCATCCTATAAAGTTGAAATGTTTAAATTTCTTTACAAAATGTTTGTTGGATGAATGATACAAGAAGGCATATTTTGACTCAATACATGATTGATACTTTCTAAAAACAGCACCTTTCTGAAAGCAGAATAATCTGCCTTAGGATGCAGTCAGTTGGCTGGAGTTTAAAAAAGGAAAGATTCAGATGCCAGAGGACCACTGATGAGGAATGATACAGGCACAGCCGATGATCTATGGCCCATAGGTCAAGTCCAGCCCTCCTCCTGCTAGCTAAGAATGTTTTCTTACATTTTTAAATAGCTGGCAAAAAATTGTTAAGAATATTTTCTGAGCACTTTGGGAGGCCGAGGCGGGCGGATCACGAGGTCAGGAGATCGAGACCACGGTGAAACCCCGTCTCTACTAAAAATACAAAAAATTAGCCGGGCGTGGTGGCGGGCGCCTGTAGTCCCAGCTACTCAGAGAGGCTGAGGCAGGAGAATGGCGTGAACCCGGGAGGCGGAGCTTGCAGTGAGCCGAGATTGAGCCACCGCACTCCAGCCTGGGTGACAGAGCAAGACTCCGTCTCAAAAAAAAAAAAAAAGAATATTTTCTGATAGGTAAAAACTATATGAAATTTCATTTCAGGGTTCATAAAGTTTAATTGGAACACAACCACATCCATTCATTTACCGATAGTCTCTGGCTGCTTTCATGTTAGAACAACAGTGTTGAGAAGGCGCCGCAGACACCGTATGACCCACAGAGACGCTGTACTATCTGGCTCATTACTGAAAAAGTCTGCTGATTTCTGATATAGGAGATCACCTTGACCCCTGAAGGTGTTTTCCTAAATAGACTTCACTCCAGAGAAAAAAAGGTGAGTGGAAAAAGGCAGACGTGAATGAATCTAGCTTTCAGCTCTGTCTCTCTCCGTAATAGGGACCCCGAGGACGATGGGAAGATGTTACACTCAATTCATCATGATAAGCACATGGTCATTCCTGGGAACAGATTGAGTTGAGGGTGGGAAGTTGAGTTTACCCTCCACCGTCAGGGTTCAGTATCTCCTTGTGGACATCGTTAGAGCCAACAGATATGTTTCAAGAGCAAGGTGCAATTCTTAACCCTCACCTCTGTCTGGACCACCTGTGTGTTTGCTCACTTGTTTATTACCTGTCTCCCCCACTAGAACATGAACTCCACATGGAAAGGGACTTGGTCTGTCCTGTTCACTGCCATCTTGCATGTCTGGAGCAGTGCCTTGCACATAGTAGGTTCTTCATCAATGCAGGCAGAGGGAATAAATTGACTGTGAAGGAAGCCTCAACAAATCAAGAATGAGTGAAAGTCACGGCACTGAATCTCGGAGATTAAAAGTAGTTTTTTTTTTCTTGCACAAGGAGAACTATCTTTATTCTCAATTGAGGCTTCTTCATACATGTCTAAATACAGCACCTAGAAATAGTGCAATATGAGTATTGAGGGAATTTTGCCTACCTAGATTTCCATAGAAATCAGAAGTTCAGCTCCTGTTCTAGAAGTCAGCCACTGCTCAGAGTTCTGCTGCATAATATACACACAATTCTCCTCTTCGTGATGAAGAGTAATGTGCCCTGATTTGCTGTGTGACCCTGGCCAGGTGACTCACCCTCTCTGTTCCTCATATCTGTAAAAATGGGGGCGCTTCATGGGGTTAATGTGAAGATCAAATGAGATAACATATGTGAGATGACTGAGAACAGTGTCTGTCACCAAAACAATCTGGATTTCTCCCCTGTCCTCAGTGATACAATTCTTCTCCACTTTCAGCAAAAAAAAAAAAGCTTTGGGCTCATATCAGTTTTATTCACAATAGCTAAAATGTTGAAGCAAACAAAGGTCCATCAACGGACACATGGATAAACAAAATGTGATCTATCCGTACAATGGAATATAAATCAGCCGTAAAACAGAATGAAATTATGACACAGGCTATGGCATGTAGAAACCTTGAAAACATTATGCTAAGAGAAAGAAGCCAGATACAAAAGACCACAGATCACATAACTTCATTCATATGAAATATCTAGAATCGGCAAATTCATAGAGACAGAGAAAAGATGGGAGGTTACCAGGGGCTGAGGAGAGGAAAGAATGTGTGGAATGACTGCTTAACTGGTTCAGGGCTTCCGTTTGGGGTGGCAAAAATTTTGAAATTGATGGTGGTGATGAACAGGGTTGCACGACATTGTGAATATACTTAATGCCATTGAATTGCACATTTTTAAATGGTCGAAATGGCAAATTTTATGTTATATGTGTTTTGCTACAAGAAAAAAAAGGCTTTGGAGACTGAAGTGCTATGGAAGCATAAAACGCTGATTCAAGGAATTAAAGCCAGAATTCCTGCATTGGAATCCTAATTCTGCTAACTTTGTAACTTTGGGCAACCCTTGATCATCCTATGCCTCAGTTTCCTCATCTGAAAAGGGGGAAGGAAACACACTTTTATCTCCCACCTGTTGTAAGTATTAAAAGAGTTCATTAATGTAAGCACTTAGAAGCATGCCTGCATATAGTAAGTGCTCAATAAATCCTAGCTAGTAGTAATAAGGCTACTACTGATAAGTGGTTCTACCCACACATACTCTTAGAACAGGGTTTTTCAACATCCACATTATTGACATTTGGGGCCAGGTAATTCCCTGTTGTGGGGACTGTCCTGTGCAATGCAGGACATTTAGCAGCATCCCTGGCCTCTACCCTTTAGACGCCAGTAGCACACAATTTCTCCACAAAGTCGTGACAATCAAAAATTTCTCCAGACATTGCCAAATCTCCCTTGAAAAGCAAAATTGCCCCTTTTAAAAACCACTGTCTTATTGACACCATATTGCAAAATTGCAAGGGGCCTTAGCTATTATCTGCTCTCATGACATCCACGTTCTTTTGACCATATTCCATGACCTATTACACCTGTAAATGGTGTATGTTACATATTTATCATACATATCATATGTATCAAAAGTTTACAACATTTACCCTTACTATGTGCACAGCAATGTCTCCTGATATTTGCTTTGCTTTGCTTTCTTTCTTTTTTTTTTGAGATGGAGTCTTGCTCTGTTGCCCAGGCTGGAATGTGCAGTGGCGCAATCTCCGCTCACTGCAACCTCCACCTCCTAGATTCAAGTGATTCTCCTGCCTCAGCCTCCTGGGTAGCTGGGATTACAGATATACGCCATCACACCTGGCTAATTTTTTTGTATTTTTGGTAGACGGGATTTCGCCATTCTGCCCAGGCTGGTCTCTATCTCCTGACTTCAGTAGATCCACCTGCCTTGGCCTCCCAAAGTGCTGGGATTACAGGTATGAGCTACTGTTCCCAGCCTGCATCCTGACAGTTCAATTCCATTGTGTTGCATTCTATTTCTTTTCGAAAAACAAGAATACTACTTATGACCCTTCAAATTCATTTCATGACCCATTTATAGGTCACAACCTACAGGTTGAAAAATACTGATGTGGTCAAATTTATAAAGAAATGTTCAGGCATTTCAGACCAATGCTTAGCCCCCAGCACAGCTCAGCCTGCCCATGAACATTTCAGGCTGACCCTCACCGGCTCTCCAGCTTCCAAAATGGGCTGCCATTCCATGAAGTGCAGGGGAAATGGGGATCCCAAACCTCAAAATGGACATAAGTTTGAAATATTGAAGGGAAAAATTTAATTCCAAGGGATGGAATCAGCCCTGAATTGATTCTATATTAAAAAGGATTCTCCCTCTCCCTCTCATTCTGTTTGTTTTTGTTGGTGGTCGTGGTGGTGGTTTTTTAAAGAGAGGGTCTCACTCTGTCATCTACACTGATGTGCAGCTGCAATCTGCATGATCATAGCTCAACTCCTGGGCTCAAGTGATCCTCCTGCCTCAGCCTCCTGAGTAGCTGGGACTACTGGCATGCATTACCATGTGTGGCTTGACTTTTTATTTTTTTGTAGACATGGAGTCTCCTTATGTTGCCCTGGCTGATCTGAAACTCCTAGGCTCAAGGGATCCTCCCACCTCAGTCCCCCAAGTAGCTGGGACTGCAGGTGCACCCCACGATGCCTAGTTAGTTTTTAATTTGTAGAGAGAGGGTCTCGCTATGCTGCCCAGACAGATCTTGAACTTCTGGCCGTAAATGATCCTCCTGCCTCAGCATCCCAAAATGCTGGGATTACAGATTACAGGCTACCACACCTGACCCTCATTCTGTTTTTATTCATAGCAAGCTGCAGGTTAAAAGGAGCTGTGCCTATTTCCTAGAGGCAGGACCCAGCCCTACCCCCAGGGACCTGCCTTTACTAGCCCCTCAGAAATTTTACACCCAGATACACCACCCAGAGATCAGTCAAATCTGGCCCGGAGTGGGGTTGGGAGTTGTTGGAAGAAGAGATTTTAGATGCAATCAACCAATCCATTCTTTATAATCTACTGTTAAAGAAATAAGAGAGGGCAGCTACAAGGACCTTTTCAAAGAGGAGAAATATTTCCTAGTTTAAAATTGAAAAGGCTGAATCATAAAATCCTTTCAAAAAAAAACACTCTCTGTATAATGCTTTTTTCACCCCAAAAGTTACTCACCTGAGGATAACGGTGAATAATAGCAGCTGACATTTCCTGCGTGCTTGCTACAGGCAAGGCTCTGTGCGAAATCCTTTATACGATTACTTCATCGTCATAATTACTTTAGGAGACAGCTGGTATTGTTACCACGCCTATTTTGTAGGTGGGGGATACTGAAACTCGGAGAGCCTAAATGATCGGCCTTAAACAGCATGGCTCCAGAGTAACAGCACTGAGAGTTAAACCCAATAGCGTTGCCAGACATAGCGAGTAAAAATACAGGATGCCTCTGACATGGAACTTATACTAAAAAATTATTTGTTGTTTCTGTGAAATGCAACTTTAACTGAGCGTATTTTACCTGGCAACCCTAAGCTCAAGTTGTTTGAATCCAGAGTCCTTGTTCTAAGCCAATTGGCTGGTGGTTCTCAATGTGTGGTACCTGGACCATCAGCGTCACCATCACATGAGAAATTACCAGAAACGCAGGTTCTCAAGCTCCATCCTAAACTTACTGAGTCAGAAACTCTGTGGTTGGGGCCCCACAATCTGGGATTTTTTTTTTTTTTTTAGATGGAATCTCGCTTTGCCTCCCAAGCTGGAGTGCAGTGGAGTGACCTTGGCTCACTGCAACCTCCAGTTCCCAGGTTCAAGAGATTCTCCTACCTCAGCCTCCTAAGTAACTGGGATTATATGTGCCCACCACCATGCCCGGCTAATTTTATTTTTAGTAGATACTGGGTTTCACCATGTTGGCCAGACTGATCTCGAACTCTTGACCTCAAGTGATCCGCCCACCTTGGCCTCCCAAAGTGCTGGAATTACAGGTGTGAGCCACCACGCCCGGCCAATCTGGGTTTTAAGAAACCTCCCAGGTGATTCCAATGCACGCTCAAGTTTGAGCATCACTGCAGAATGTTGCCCTACCCACCACAGTATTCTAAAGGAAGTGGGGATACAGGCAAGCTTAAAATTGGGCCCCCAAATCTGATCTTAAGGTTTTTCCACGACCCCTTATCTCTTTTTTTTATTTTCTCTTTCACTCAGTGAAGTCCTGCATACATCAACCCCCAATTATCTGTAAAACTCCTAACAATATACTTCACTAAAAACACACCCAAGTGTCTGGCGCTTTCTCATGGACCTTCATTCGTTCATTCCCTCATCCATCCATCCATCCATTCATTCCTGCAAACACTCAATCATTCTACACAACTTTATTAAGTGCCTATGATGGTTAATTTTATATGTCAACTTGCTCAGGCTAAGTGGTGTCCAGATAGCTGGTAAAATATTATTTCTGGATGTGTCTGTGACAGTGTCTCTGGAAGAGATTAGCGTTTGAATCAGTAGACTGAGAAAGATGATTACTATCACCAATGTGCGTGGGTAGTATCCGATCTGTTGAGAACAAAAAGACAGAGGAAGAGTGAATTTGCTCTCTCTGCTTGAGCTGGGGCATCCATCTTCTCCTGCCCTCGGACATAAGCACCCCTGGTTCTTGGGACTTGAGACTCGGACTGGAACCGTACCACTGGCTTTCCTGGTTCTTCGGCTTGCAGATGTCACATCATGGGACTTCTCATCCCTCATAATCAGGTAAGCCAAGCCTTACAATACATTTCTTCCTACATTTTTTCTTTTATAAATTCCATTTCTTCTGTTTCTCTGAAGAGGCGCAGCTAATACAGTGCCCACAATGGGGCAGGCACTGTGCTGAGTCCTAAGCACAGTTTACTTTGTATTAAAGTTGCTTATTTAAACGTATCTATCTCCTGCACCAAATTAAGAGCCCCTGGAAGGATGGGGAAGAGGAGTCTTTAATGTCTTCAGCCCCTAGTTCTTAGCCAAGGCAAGCTTAAAATTGGGCCCCCAAGCCAAGGGTCATAAAATGTGTCATAGGATTGAATGGGAAAAAATTGAAAAGAATTCTCATGCCTCTTTCATTTTTAATTCAAAGTCCTTCAGGTCTGAGAATGCTGCCTGTCCTTCCTCTTAACATAAAAATGGTCTCATTAATTCTCCTGGACATGTTTGACAACTCAATTGTCCCCCGGCCATGATGCTAAGTGGGTTTCTCTGTTTGTGGTTAAGCAGGGAAAAGGGTTATTCAGGTTTCATGCCAAGAGTTCACCAGTTTTTCTTCCTGTCACTCAAAACAACCATCTTCGCTTGCCCACTGAATAAGGATAGAGAATTGGCATAGTGAAGAGATGTAATTGAAGATGGGATTTTTATAGCTACAAGACACACACACACAAACAAATGTCGTTAGTCTTACAATTTGCCAAGGGCCAATCACAACCCTTTGGTCAAGAAAAAGATTCTAGGAAATGATGTCAAAATCCCTCTTACAGAGAAAACACATCTGTCTGGACCCAGGGCTGTCAGACAAATTGGCAAAGCAGAGAATGGAAGTTACCACCAACCAGGGTTGGAGCCAGTGCTGTTGTTGAATAGGCAGGAGGGACAGGCATGAGGAGTGAATACACTGTGAAAATGGCCTCTAGCCTGGAGCATTCTTCACACACCCCACTTTGCAGATCTCAGTTTAAATGTCACTCCTCCCAACCAGGTCAGATCCTCACCCTTAGCCCTCACACACCGCCATCATCTGAACAAAGTCTTAGTTGCACCGGGAATTGGTGTAGGCGTCTCCAGTGGAATGTAAGTGCCATTAGGATGGAGAGCTTGTCCTACCTATTTGCTCATTGTTGCCTTCTCTGTTTCTAGTGCAGTGTGTGGCCCAGTAGATGCTCAATAATTATTTGCTGTAACGGACAATGGAATGAATCCCAGCCCCACACCTGCTAGAGGTGCGACCTTGGGCAAATGACTCAATGTCTCTAATCCTCAGTTTCCTTATCGACACAATAGGGATAAAAACAGTACCCGCTGGGCACGGTGGCTCACGCCTGTAACCCCAGCACTTTGCGAGGCCGAGGCGGGCAGATCACAAGGTCAGGAGATCGAGACCATCCTGGCTAACACGGTGAAACCCTGTCTCTACCAAAAATATAAAAAATTAGCTGGGTGTGGTGGCAGGCGCCTGTAGTCCCAGCTACTGGGGAGGCTGAGGCAGGAGAATGGCTTGAACCTGGGAGGCAGAGCTTGCAGTGAGCAGAGATCATGCCACTGCACTCCATCCTGGGCCACACAGCGAGACTCCTTCTCAAAAAACAAACAAACAAACAAACAAAAAACAGTACCTGCCACTTATTAGGGTTTTTGTTTATTAGAATGAGATATGTGTGTAAGATAAACACAGGCCAGGTGCAGTGGCTCACGCCTGTAATCCCAGCACTTTGGGAGGTCAAGGTGGGTGGATCACCTGAGGTCAGGAGTTCGAGACTGGTCTGGCCAATATGGAGAAACCCCATCTCTACTGAAAACATAAAAATTAGCCGGGCGTGGTGGCGTGCACCTGTAGTCCCAGCTACTTGGGAGGCTGAGGCAGGAGAATCGCTTGAACCTGGGAGGCAGAGGTTGCAGTGAGCCAAGATTGTACCACTGCACTCCGGCCTGGGCAATAGAATGAGATTCCATCTCAAAAAACAAAAAAAATAAATAAATAAACACAGTGGCTTGGCACACAATAGACATTTGATAACGGTTACTTGCTGTGACTATTAGCTGTATCTCTCACCCAGTGGGAAAAAGCAAGGTTATATAAAGGATGGTGGTCGGGGCACGGTGGCTCACGCCTGTAATCCCAGCACTTTGGGAGGCTGAAGCGGTCGGATCATCTGAGGTCAGGAGTTCAAGACCAGCCTGGCCAAAACAGTGAAACACCATCTCTACTAAAAATTAAAAAAAATTTTAAAAAATTAGCCAGGCATGTTGGCACGTGCCTGTAGTTTCAGCTACCTGGGAGGCTGAGGCAGAAGAATCGCTTGAACCCAGGAGGCGGAGGCAGAGGCTGCAGTGAGCTGAAATTGCACCACTGCACTCCAGCCTGGAAGACAGAGGGAGACCTTGTCTCTATCAATCAATCAGTCAGTCAATGGTTACCAGAGGCTGGGAAGAGTTGTGTGCAGGGGCATGTTTAATGGGTCCCCCCCCAAAAAAAAGAATGAATAAAACCTACTCTTTGATAACACAACAGGGTGACTATAGTCAATAATAACTTAATTGTACTTTTAAAAATAACTATAAGAGTATAACTGGATTGTTTGTAACAGGAAGGATCAATGCTTGAGGGGATGGATACCCTACTCTCCATCATGTGATTTTCACACAATGCATGCCTGTATCAAAACATCTTGTATACTCCATAAATATATACACCTGTGTACCCACAAAATATAAAAATAATTTTTTTAATCAAAAAATAAGAGTAAAAAGAAATTCCACGACAGAAAAAAGCCAGGTTATACAGCAACTAGAACATTGCCTGGGACATAGTGAGTGCTCAATAAATCTGCATTAAATACATGTAGTACCTTTTACATGCCTCCTTCCTGCTAATCCTAATAGTTGATGCTAAGTCATCAATAGTCTTTTCTTGCCACTTCATAGAAGAAGCAGAGGCTCAGGGAGACTGAAACTTGCTCAAATCACCCAGTGATTTGAGAAGCGGCAGATCCAGAATTTGAGCCCATTTGTTTAAGCATGACACCGGACTGCCAACCCAAGCTCTCTGTCCTCTCTAAGCCTTGGTTTGCTTATCTGAAAAATAAAATAAAATAAACAAACACAATGAGAACCTCAGCCTGTGGGTCTCAGAGACACCCCACAGAGCAACCATTCCCTGAGAACAGTGGGTGAAATTCTTTCAAATCCATTTGCCTTCAGCACATGCAGTTGGGAGAACTGTTTACATTTTAAGTGCTCATTTTCACGGCATGAAAATGTAGCTGGGTTCCGTGAGGCTTCCTTTCATGCCTTAAGACCAAAGCAAGGCCAATGGGCTGAAAGAAGAGGGAGAAAAGAAAGTCTGATGGACTCTATCCTTATTTTTAGGTGCAGCCATCTCTTGATTGAGACAAACAGTCTCCCAGCCTGTTTCCTGGAGCAGCTTAACATCTCTTGGTGCTTTAATTTCCCACCACCTTGTTCCTGAAGTACGTGACTTTTCCTTCACAGGTGTTAGGTTCTTTGCACCTGTCAGCAGGCGTGATGCTCTCCTGATTCCCTGAGGTCTCTCTGCTTCATTACTCTTCTTTTCTCTGTTGCATCCCCCAGCCAGTGCAAACTTGAAACATAAATGTTTCCTATCCCAGAATGTAATTAAATCTCTTTAGCCTATATTTTGAAACAACACACATTTGGGGATGTGAGCATTGTAACCAGCTTAATGGGTCCTAGAGTTTGTGCATCTATTTCTATTTGTGACTGACATTCCCATACCGCTATCAAAATTAGTAGCCATCAGTCAAGCAGAAAGTTATTGTCAGTGAGTGCTAAACAAACCCCAACTCCAAGTGGAATTGAGGTTTTTCAATAATGAATTTCTGAGCAATTTAACTAATCGCTATATTCAGCCTAGCTGAGATTTTTTTCCCCCTCATACATAAGCAAACAGAAATCTGGAAAGTTATGAGTCTGGTGCAAGCAAATTAATCTTTAGCTAGAAATTTAACCTGGGAAGAAATCCCATTTCTTTTAAACTATATGCTTGTTTCTATTTCTTTCAACCTGTGTCATGTAGAGTTCTATACCAGGAATTTAGACTGAAGCTGAAGATGAAAAGAAAGCAGTTAAGGAAAAGAAAGAAACCACCTATTTATCCTATTTGGCAATTTCTAAAATTATCACCCTTATTCTACTGTCCTAGAAAGTGCTTTTCTCACATTATACTTCTCACATTGTAATGTACCTGTTGGCCTCTGTCCATTTTACCACGTATATTTGCAGCAGACAAAAAGGTAAGGTTTCCCCTTAGATCAGAGAAAGCTATCATTTGGGGAATGCAGTGATTGAAGTTTGAATATTATAAAATGTTCAACCCAGACTGCACTGGGGCAGGTATTCTCCATGGACAATGACGGGTTTTTGCTTATAATTTTACAAATACATCAGCCCTTTTCCTACGAGATTATAAATAGAAAGAAGTTCAAATGAATTGTCCAATAAGGCTGGGAAAACCAGCAGAAAAATATGTGTGGAGAAATAGGAACACTTTTACACTGTTGGTGGGACTGTAAACTAGTTCAACCATTGTGGAAGACAGTGTGGCGATTCCTCAAGGATCTAGAACTAGAAATACCATTTGACCCAGCAATCCCATTACTGGGTATATACCCAAAGGATTATAAATCATTCTACTATAAAGACACATGCACACATATGTTTATTGTGGCACTGTTCACAATAGCAAAGACTTGGAACCAACCCAAATGTCCATCATCGATAGACCAGATAAAGAAAATATAGCACATATACACCATGGAATACTATGCAGCCATAAAAAACGATGAGTTCATGTCCTTTGCAGGGACATGGATGAAGCTGGAAACCATCATTCTCAGCAAACTAACACAGGAACAGAAAACCTAACACCACACGTTCTCACTCATAAGTGGGAGTTGAACAATGAGAACACATGGACACAGGGAGGGGAATATCACACATCGGGGCCTGTCGGGAGGTGGGGGGCTAGGGGAGGGATAGCATTATGAGAAATAGCTAATGTAGATGCCGGGTTGATGGGTGCAGCAAACCACCATGGCATGTGTATACCTATGTAACAAAACTGTATGTTCTGCACAGGGATCCCAGAACTTAAAGTATAATAATAATAATAATAATAATAAAAGGCTGGGCACAGTGGCTCATGTCTGTAATCCCAGCACTTTGGTAGGCCGAGGTGGGCAGATCACCTGAGGTTAGGAGTTCGAGGCCAGCCTGGCTAACATGGCAAAACCCCATCTCTACTAAAAATACAAAATTAGCCGGGCATGGTGCTGCACACCTGTAATCCCAGCTACTCAGGAGGCTGAGGCAGGAGAATCGCTTGAACCCAGGAGCCCGAGGTTGCAGTAAGCCGAGATGGAGCCACTGCACTCCAGCCTGAGCAACAAGAGTGAAACTCTGTCTCAAAAATTAGCCAGGCGTGGTGGCATATGCCTGTAATCCCAGCAACTTGGGAGGCTGCGGCAGGAGAATTGCTTGAACCTGGGAGGCGGAGGTTGCAGTGAGCCGAGATCGTGCCATTGCACTCCAGCCTGGGAGACAAAGCCAGATTCCATCTCAAAAAAAAAAAGGAGGAGGAAGCAGCTTGGAGACGTTATGCTAAGAGAAAGAGGTCAGACACAAAAGGACAAATACTGTATGACTCCACTTGTATAAGACACCCAGAATAGGCAAATTCACAGAGACAGAAAATAGAAGTTACCAAGGATTAGGGGAAGAGAGGAATGGAAAGACACTGTTTAATAGGCAAGAATTTCTGTTTAGGAGGATGCAAAGTTCTGGAAATAGTGTGATGATAATTGCACAACATTGTAATGTACTTAATGTTGACTTGTACGCTTAAAAATGGTTAAAATGGTCAATTTTGTGTTGTATATATTTTGCCACATTGAAAAAATTGCAAAATAGGCCAGGTGTTGTGGCTCATACTTGTAATCCCAGCACTTTCAGAGGCCAAGGCAGGCAGATCACTTGAGGCCAGGAGTTTGAGATCAGACTGGCCAACATGGTGAAACCTTGTCTCTACTAAAAATACAAAAATTAGCTGGGCGTGGTGGTGCATGTCTGTAATCCCAGCTACTCAGGTGGCTGAGGCAGGAGAATCGCTTGAACCCGGAGGGCGGAGGTTGCAGTGAGCCAAGATCGTACCACTGCACTCCAGCCTGGGATACACAGCAAGACCTGGTCTCAGAAAAAAAAAAAAAAGAAGTTAAAAACAATAGCAAAATGAATGTTCTTTCCCTGATGACTGGGAAAGAAAAGATACACTTCCTCTCCTATAATCAACATGACATTCAGAGTTGACAATAGGAAAGAAAACTTTAAGAGGCATTATAGCATAATAGTTCAGAGGACTGGACTTTGCATTTTGACAGCGTGGGTTCAAATTCCAGCTCCACCCCTTACTTGCTGTATGACTGTGGACATCTGACAAACCTTTCCAAGCAGGTCACCTGAAGTCATCTGTAAAATGGCAAGAAGAATACTTTCTACCTCATGGTGTTTTCTGGGTATTAAATGGGACAAAGCTTTTGACATGTTTAGTACAGTGTCTAGTATGAGGTTTAAAAACATACAAATAATATATAACTGTGGTTATTGCAGTGGTTGAATGTTATTGTCATTATTACCTAAAGTACTTAGGACACTTTGATTGTCTTGATTACTTATCTTGATTGCATTTCATATCATTAAGAGACAGGCTGGAGGAAATTAATCAAGGGGCATTTCCAACTCTGAAATGGGGAAATCTGATCTTTGTCCCCTTAAGAAAATACTTTCTAATTATGGAATTTATGGTGTTCCTGGCGGTTTCTGATCACTTTCAAATGCACTTAGGTGCCATCAATTTTGCCCTTTTTATTCTCATCAATTTAACTAGTTTAGAGAAAACAATTCTTTAAAGGAGGGAGAACTCAGCAAAGGCTTGCTCCTGGTATGACAAATCCATCTCAAACAGCAGAGGAAGCCAAAATGCTCTGGCCCAAATGTCCTCTCCTCCAGGTTCTTGGCGGCTGTAAACCCCATGCTGGGTGAGCGGGCTCATTCTTCATGGGATCCACTCCAGTATCTATACAAGGGGCTGACATTCAGTAAATGTCAGCCCCTGGCTGAGTAATGACGTATTTCTGATGTGCTGACTCCCCACGAGGCCCTTTCCTTCAGCTAATTGTGCAGCAGGTTTACTCTGAAGGACTCTGAAGGCAGGCTCAGCATTTTCCTTCAGATGAATTAGCTTCTTCTTGGTCATGGCTGAGAGAGTTGACTTGCTCAGAGCTTCTGAAATGGAGTTGGGAACGCTAGAAGACCAAAGACCCTCATGCTAATCTGACCTTGCCATTAATTTCTATGACTTTGGGGAAACCTAATCTTTGTTCTAATAAAACAATACTTACTAATTATGGAATTTAACTCTCAACCTGTAATTTCTTAAAGGGTGAAAGGTCTGTTTTACTGGATGGTAGAAGTCAGATATACTTGGGCATCTAGAAAAGCATAAATATACACACACAAATTTAAGTGTTGTGATTTGCCTGCTTTAGGGAGAGAATATTGATATAATCAAAGATTCATGAGCATATTTGAGTTGTAAGATTTCTTAGAAATTCAAACAGTTAATTTTACAAGTAGGAAAACTGAGGCTCAGAAAGACTGAGTTTCCAAAAGCAGGGACAAAGCTAGGCTTTGACTCCAGCTTCACGACTTGGAGTCAGAGTTCCATAATGTGCTATGTGATGTGCCACCTCCAATTATCTTTCATAGCTTTGTTGGCTCCCACAGTCACTCTTGTTCTCATTGTTCCAAGCACATCATCCTCCTTGCCGTTACTCTACCATGCCTTAGGGCATTGAGCCAAATACTCTACCTGGGATTGTAAACAGGAACACGTGAAAAGCAAAAAGAAGCCCTCAGAAGTTAATGCACAAATGAATGCATTAGTAAAAAGGTTGGAAGATGGGACTGACAAATTTTTCCAGAAGAGAGCAAAAAGACAAAGGGATGCAAAATAAGAGAGAAGAATTTAAAAAAAAAATAGCTAACTGACATCTGAATAACAGGAGTTTTAGACAGAGAAAACAAGAAAAAACATGGAGGGGAGAAAATTATCCATTAGATAACTCAAGAAAATTCTCCAGAACTGAAGAGCTTGTGTTCCCAGGTTTAAAAGACCAGCACCATGACCGAGGTACACTGAGGCACATTGCCGTGGCATTTTCAAAATCCAGGATCAAAGAAATTTTACACATTTATCAAGAGAAAAAGCAGATTATATGCAAAGAGTCAGAATCAGAGTGGCTTTAGACTTCTCAGTAGCAATTCTAAAAGCTAGAAGACAGTGGAGTCATGTCTTCAAAATTTTGAGGAAAGTGATTTCTGTGAAAGGAAAATAAATCTTGGGACTCCAAAATCACTAAGCTAAAGGGAGAGGTCAAGCTTGGACCTGCTTAGGGCAAACCTGCTTCCCATTCTATTCAAAGTCATCCCTCTACTCACTGAGATAAATGCTTATCTGATTGTCTCCTTTGGAAAGGCTAATCAGAAACTGAAAAGAATGCAACCTTTTGTCTCTTATCTACCTATGACCTGGAAGTCCCCTCCCTACTTTGAGTCATCCTGCCTTTCTGGACCCAACCAGCTTTCATCTTTTTTTTTTTTTTGAGATGGTGTTTCGCTCTTGTTGCCCAGGCTGGAGTGCAATGGCACAATCTAGGCTCACTGCAACCTCCGCCTCCCGGATTCAAGTGATTCTCCTGCCTCAGCCTCCCCAGTAGCTGTGATTACAGGCATGTGCCACCACGCTTGACTAATTTTTTTTCTTGTATTTAGTAGAGATGGGGTTTCACCATGTTAGTCAGGCTGGTCTTGAACTCCTGACCTCAGGTGATCCGCCTGCCTCAGCCTCCCAAAGTGCTGGGATTACAGGTGTGAGCACCACGCCTGGCCCGCATTCATCTTACATATATTGATTGATATCTCACGTCTCCCTAAAATGTATAAAAACCAAGCTGTGCCCTGACCACCATGGGCACGTGTCGTCAGGACCTACTGAGGCTGAGGTGTCATGGGCACACGTCCTTAACCTTGGCAAAATAAACTTTCTAAATTGATTGGGACCTGTCTCAAATATTTGGTGTTTATATTTCCAACCTAGGATTCTATAGCCAACACCTATATGCAACATCTCCAATACTAATAATAACTCCTTTTTCAGAAGGCTAGTAAAAGAAGTACTTAATGAAATTGAGGGGATAAACCAAGAACACAGAACATATGGTTCTTTGAGAAATAGGATCTCCACTACAGAGGATGGACAGAGGGGATTGCCCAGAATGAGTTTGCTCCCCTGGTGTAGGGAGCAGAGAGCAGGCTTGAAGCCCCAGGATCTTCATACTCCTGGAAAGCAGAATTAAGAGCTTTGTTATACAGAGGGATACAGTCAGAGGAGAGTTACAGAACTAGCCAAAAATTGGAGACTGAACCAGTGTTGAGATCATAAAAAACATTAAGCAAATTTTTAAAAGGCAACTATTATTAACTTCATGGAAAACAAAAAGTTGTGCAGTAAAGGAAAAAAATATCATAGAACATGATGCAACTGTGGAAGGCATTTGGCATGGTCATGACACAGGGAAATAATGAATATTAAACTATCAAAAATGATTGCAAAGACTCAGAGACAGGAAGTGTGTGCATTGTGGGTGGAGGTCGTGGAGGCAGGGAGGGAGGGGCAAGAAAGCGAAATTCTCATTTTCCTCGAGAAAAAAACAACAGTTAATGCCTGAATATGAGAAATCAAGACATCACATTATAAACATGCCATTTAAGTATCCGAAGTTACCAAAAGAATCAGCTACAAGAGACAACAGTGGTTGCCTCTGAAGGGAGAGAATTGGAAGGAAATGAGAAGTAAGTTATTGCTTTTTAACAAGCTTTTTAGAACCTTGGCTCTTTAAAGTAGATGCATGTATAATTTTGGTCATATGTATGTTTATATATGTAAAGATATATAAACATATGCAAAATAATATGTGTGTATATGTATATGCATGTATGTATGTGTGTGTATGCATGTGTATATATATTCAATAAATGGGCGTACATAGTATAGGAAATTTTAGAAGTTCTCTGAGCCACACTGGACATGGTAGCCATGAGAAAAACTAAGCTTGTTGGATCATGAGATGTGGTTAGCAAAGCTTGACACTTGAAGGCACAGCCTGTAACATAGACTAGGTAGATGTCATTTAGTTCTGGATCTTTTGCCAACAAAGCCTTGGTATGCAAAAACCTGCAAGGCACAGGTAAGATGTTAGGGCATGGTATAAATACCCTAGATACTTTAGAGGAGTCTTATGGGTAGAGGTAGTTTGGGGTCCCTCCTGTAAACATCCCTTGTTGTTAAATGTGTATCAAACACTCTGGAGCATGAAAACACAGGTAAACTGAGTCCTAATTGGTACATTTGCCATCTTGTATTTTTGCTTTCCTTATGGAGGTGTTAACTGGGGAGAGTTGTGAGGCTTCTTAACCAAAGCACTTGAAAAAAAAAGAAAGATGGAAAAACAAAACCCATTACAAAATAGTAATGGCCATCTTGTTAGGTAGCAGAATCATCAAAGTGTGTATTCTTCCTTATTTCCTATAGATGTGTTTTTAAATTGGGGCACACTTTTAAAAAAATCCGAATATGCTTTCTTTCTTTTATTTCTGACTAATTCTTTTCTTACTGAAACTAACACATTATTTCAGATGACTCTACGTTCTATCTTCTGTATACATAATCCATACCCTGTGTACAACATGGTTGCCAGGGAGACCTGTCTTTAAATTGAGCAGCAAACAAGTTTTAGAGGGTTGGCTTTAAAACACAAACTTACAAAGTGACTCCAAAGCCCCAATTTAAGAGAAAATGTTCCAAGAAGTCTCACTTCGAGAAACACTTGTTCTGCAACACCCAGATAAATGTTAGATAACGGACGACATTTTAGGACTTCTCCAACGTTGCCACAGAATCCCTCTCCCTGGCCGCCATCTTGTAGGACCGTGGGAGTCCTCAGCATTCATTCAGAAACCACATTCTTGCTTCATATTCAGCACCACAGCAATAAAATTAATGGGTTGAGCATTTTCCCCTTAATAAGTACTGCAGATATAAATGTCTCAGCCATTTGTCTTTCAGTGGGGGTTAAAAAAAACAACAAAAACAAACACTCCTACTATAAGCATTGCATTCTCCCGTTTTGGTTAACATTATCATTTAAATTGCATCTCCCATGTTTCTAGATTAAGGAAGAAGGGCTGTTTGAATAGGTTACACTTCGCTTTTTCATTCAGGAGACTGTTTAGAGCCTCAAATCAATTCCAACTGACTTTCTAAAATGCGTTGGGGGAAAAATACATTGTGATAAATAGTATTTGCAATGGAAATACCAAGAAGGAAAAAGAGACGTTTCTATTCGCTTCAGCAAGAAGCCATTCAATTTGTGGACTATGCCTGTCCCTTGTTTTATTTTCCTTCCACTGGAAGGAATTTTAACCATTTCACTGCTATTAACCCATTCCAAAGTGGGCATGGGAAAATGCCGTATGTCAGAGGCTTGCTGTCTTATCAAAAAATCTAGTTCCTCAGGCTGTGTAACTTGGGACAAGTCACTGAATGTCTTTCTACATCTCTATTTCCTCAACTGCAAAATGCATGTAATAATGAGACTTACTTTAGGGAGTTAAGAGCAGGACTTTTCAAACTCTTATAATCTGCAATAAGATATACACTTCACATCCAAACCCACTACTCACATGCACACAAATACATACACACCTATATCCATACGCATATATGGTTCTACATATATGCAAATCTGAAATTAAAATTTCACAAAATAGGAGTTATCCATATTAGAGGTGATGCATTCATGTAGTTTTTATTCTTTTTCTTTTCTTTTCTTTTGAGACAAGAGTCTCACTTTGTCACCCAGCCTGGACTGCAGTGGGGCAATCTCGGCTCACTGCAGGCTCCGCCTCCTAGGTTCAAGTGATTCCCCTCCCTCAGCCTCCTGACTAGCTGGGATTACAGGCATATGCCACCACGGCTGGCTAATTTTTTTAGTACTTTTAGTAGAGACAGGGTTTTACCATATTGACCAGGCTGGTCTCAAACTCCTGACCTCAAGTGATCCACCCGCCTCAGCCTCCCAAAGTGCTGGGATTGCAGGTGTGAGCCACCGTGCCCAGCCACATAGTTTTTATTCTATTTTATTTCATGTTTTTAAGAAATGAGTTTTGCAACCATCTACATTGATTCTGTGACTAAATAGATCACAACATGAAGTTTGAGAAACACTGATTTAAAGCAGGCATTAGCAAACTATGGCCAACAGCCGAAATCTGGCCAAATGACTGGTATTGTGAATAAAGTTTTATTGGAACAAGTCATACCTAGTCATTTGCCTATAGTCTATGACTGCTTTCTTAATACAATCAAACTTGGGCAGTTTCAACAGAGACTGGTCCCCAGAACTACAATATTATCTAGCTCTTTAAGAAAATGTTTGCCAACTGTGGGGTAGAGGATTCAATGTTATATGTCCAATGTAAAGTCTTTAACACTATGCCCAGGGAATCAAGAGGCTTTAATAAATACCTTGTCTAGTATTATTGTAGGTGGCGTTATTGCTACTACTACTCTAGCTAAAGCTAAGTAGCTATGGGAGGAGTTTTCTCATCAAACAAAGATGACAAACAGGTTTAGCTCAAAAAATATAAAGCAGGGCCAGGCGCAGTGGCTCACGCCTGTAATCCCAGCACTTTGGGAGGCCGAGGCGGGCGGATCATGAGGTCAGGAGATCGAGACCATCTTGGCTAACACGGTGAAAACCCGTCTCTACTAAAAATACAAAAAATTAGCCGGGCGAGGTGGCGGGCGCCTGTAGTCCCAGCTACTCGGGAGGCTGAGGCAGGAGAATGGCGTGAACCCGGGAGGCGGAGCCTGCAGTGAGCCGAGATTGCGCCACTGCACTCCAGCCTGGGTGAAAGAGCGAGACTTCGTCTCAAAAAAAAAAAATATATATATATATATATATATAAAGCAGATGGAAGATAGTTAGAAAGAATGAATAGGACCTACAATTTGATAGCACAAAGGGGTGACAATAGACAATAACTTAATTTTACATTTGAAAATAACTAAAAGAGTATAATTGGGTTGTTTGTAACACAAAGGATAAATGCTTGAGGGGATGGATACCCCATTCTCCATGATTTGATTATTTCACATTGCATGTCTGTATCAAAACATCCCATGTACCCCATAAATGTATACACCTACCATGTACCCACAAAACTTAAAAATAAAGAATCAAATAGAGGGATAACAGAAACATTCAACCTCTTTTTTCCCAAGTTTGAGATAGGTGTATCAGACCAGCCAACTCCCCAAATTGGCATTATCAGCCCACTCACTGCCAGGCAAACTAGCTGAAAAAGAGAGGTTAGAGCACATTGAAGCTTTTAAACCCCTTCTGATCCCTCCTTTGAAGATGCCCTGTTCTTCTTCCTGTAGTCATTAGAGAATAAATCTCTGATAAGCAAAGTAAATTAGATGCAGTGACATTCTGCTAATTGAGTCGTCTCCTCTGCTTGACTGGGCTGGGCTGTTAATTACCAGCTAATCTTATCAATATAAGATATTCTAACTGGCAGATCAAGGCTCCTGGAGAGAGGGGTAGGGGCCCCAGTTTGCCCCCAAAGCCTCTCATTGGTCAAAGTGGATATCAAACCTTCCAATCCTACCCGAAATGTTCTGAATGCTGAGGCAAGAGAGTTTAGAAGAAGGACAAGACTGTCTCTCAAAAATCATGTAGGGGAAGCAAAGGGAAATGGCAAACCTCCAAATAAATGTTAAGGCAAAGTAAGAAAAGGCCAAGATTACAGATCATGCATTATTAAAGCTGCATTCTGACCTCTCTCCATCTCGATCAAATTTTCTTTCAGCGAAGCACAGGGGCTTACAGAGAGATAAAAAGACTTTAAAATATAAATTAAGTCCTATTTATTTCACCACCCTGAGCCAAGCATGCCGGGTTCTGTCTGAATGTGTTGCCCAGAAAGACTGAATAGGTTGGCTTTCAGCTAGATGAATGTCTGTGATTTGCTGACACCTGGCAGAGGGGGTCCTGGAGCCAATCAAATCAACCCCCCCAACCCAGAAAACATTAGGTTCTGTGTGGGAATCTCTGCCCCCACTTCTTTTCAGAATTACCCTGATAACCATTTGTTAATCTTCCGAAGAGCCTAAATCAGTGTGTGGAAAATTAGAGGGATGGAGTTTTTGCTTCATCTACCGACAGCCTTCTCAAAGGCTCCTACACACCAACTTTATGGCAGGTCGCAGTTGTTAGAATTTCAGTTGTTAAGGAGGATGAGCCCATCAGATTGGCAAAAGGTAAATTAATGGATAGTACCCAGTACTGGCAGGGGTACAGGCAAACAGGGAGTCTCAATGTCTGTTGGTGGGAATGGAAATTGAAAGAGCCTCTCTTCTGGAGGGTTTTGGAGGGTGGGATGAGGGGTTCGTGATATTAAGATCTAAAATGCACATACCTTTTGATTCAGCAATCCTACCTCTAGGATACTAGTAATAACAGCAAATTCTTTTTTAATATTCCATAACTTATCAGTTTTTACACTTGATAGACATTTGGGCTATTTCTGGGTTTTCACTGTTACCACAGTTTCGCCTTTTCCAATATGTCATATAGTTAGAATCATCCCATATGCAGCCTTTTGAGATTGGCTTCTTTCTCTTAGTAATAAGCATTTAAGGTTCCTCCACATCTTCTCATGGCTGAATGGCTCATTTCTTTTTAAAGCTGAATAATACTCCACTGTCTGGAGGCTTCACAGTTTACCAAACTAAAAGGCATCTTGGTTGCTTCCAAGTTTTGGCAATTACCGATAAAGCTGCTTTAGACATTTATGTGCAGGTTTTTGTGTGGCCCATTTACTTTTTAAAGGAGTGTGTTTTGTGTACATGCACATGTGTGTTTAAATCTCAAAAAGATCACACTATGAGCTGTTTGACCTCTGGAGAAAAAAACTGGAATCTCGTACAAAAGGAATGTGAAGAATGACTTACTTTTTATTCTGTATAGCTGTGTGTCATTTTAATGTTTTTATGTTGAACATACAGTCATGAAGTTATTTAAATAATTAAAGAGTTAAAGGCCGGGCACGGTGGCTCACGCCTGTAATCCCAGCACTTTGGGAGGCCGAGGCAGGCGGATCACGAGGTCAGGAGATCGAGACCATCCTGGCTAACACAGTGAAACCCTGTCTCTACTAAAAATACAAAAAATTAGCTGGGCGAGGTGGGGGGCGCCTGTCGTCCCAGCTACTCGGGAGGCTGAGGCAGGAGAATGGCGTGAACCCCGGGGGGCAGAGCCTGCAGTGAGCCGAGATCGCGCCACTGCAGTCCAGCCTGGGCGACAGCGAGACTCTGTCTCAAAAAAAAAAAAAAAAAAAAAAAAGTTAAAAACTGGAAAACCTAAGATAAAACCTAAGACAAAATAAAAATAAAAAAAATCATGCAAAGTCCACAGGGGTAAGCCATATATATATATATATTTTTTTGTTGTTGTTTGTTTGTTTGTTTGTTTTTTGAGATGGAATC
Source organism: Hylobates moloch (assembly GCF_009828535.3). NCBI lineage: Eukaryota > Metazoa > Chordata > Mammalia > Primates > Hylobatidae > Hylobates > Hylobates moloch. The sequence goes on along the minus strand of NW_026652298.1, from coordinate 25,272,746 downwards.
TCACTCTGTCCCCCAGCCTGGTGTGCAGTGGCACTTGAACTGCCCCCCGGGTTCAAGCAATTCTCCTGCCTCAGCCTCCTGAGTAGCTGGGATTACAGATGCCTGCCACCATTGCCCCACTAATTTTTGTATTTTTAGTAGAGACAGGGTTTCACCATGTTGGCCAGGCTGGTCTCGAACTCCTGACCTCAGGTGATCTGCCAGCCTCTGCCTCCCAAAGTGCTGGGATTACAGGCGTAAGCAATGCACCCAGCCCAATCCTCATTTTTCTTTGTATTGGTGAACTGGCCTACATACCAAAATTTATCTGTAACCCCCAAATCAATGTTTCTGGCATTTTCACAGTTATTCACAGAGATGCATATGCGTAGAGCACAAAAAAGTTGAGTCATTTAAAACGCACTTCTAAGCCTGTCAAACAAGGCGACACCCTGTCTGCTTGTTTTGCTTGTTTTAGCTCGCACACGGTGGACAATCATCCTTTTTTTTTTTTTTTTTTGAGACAGAGTTTCACTCTTGTCACCTAGGCTGGAGTGCAGTGGCACGATCTCAGCTCACTGCAACCTCTGCCTCCCGGGTTCAAGTGACTCTCCTGCCTCAGCCTCCAGAGTAGCTGGGATTACAGGTGGCCGCCACCACGCCCAGCTAATTTATGTATTTGTAGTAGAGACGGGGTTTCACCATGTTGGCCAGGCTGGTCTTGAACTCCTGACCTCAGGTGATCTACCTGCCTCAGCCTCCGAAAGTGCTGGGATTACAGGCGTGAGCCACCACGCCTGGCCACAAGTGTTCTTTTTATGGGGTCTAGTTAGTGACGCATTTTTGTGCTTGCTTTCTCTTTTTGGCACCTTCATTGTTTAAAGTGACACTCTCCTCCAACCCCCCAAGCATAGAGCAGAAGTGCTGTCTAGTGTCCCTTAATGCAAAAAGGCTGTGAGATGCCTTTCAGAGAAAATATGTATGTTAGATAAGCTTTGTTCAGGCATGAATTATATTGCTGTTGGCTCTGAGTTCAATGTTTATGAATCAAAAACATGTATATATTAAATAAGTTGTCTGTAAACAGAAACACACATAAAACAAGGTTATGTATTGATTGGCTGAAAAAACGTTGCAACCAGAGGCTCCCAGGAACCTAACCCTGCATTTCCTCTAAGAGCCGTATTTTGGTATTTGCTATTTCAGTGTTTGTTGTGGCTTTATGGAACATAACAACCACGAATAATAAAAACGGGGCTGGGCGCCGTGGCTCAGGCCTGTAATCCCAGCCCTTTGGGAGGCCGAGGCAGGCAGATCACGAGGTCAGGAGATCGAGACCATCCTGGCTAACACGGTGAAACCCCGTCTGTACTAAAAATACAAAAAATTAGCCGGACGCGGTGATAGGCGCCTGTAGTCCCAGCTACTCGGGAGGCTGAGGCAGGAGAATGGCGTGAACCCAGGAGGTGGAGCTTGCAGTGAGCCAAGCTCGCACCACTGCACTCCAGTCTGGGCAACAGAGCGATACTCCATCTCAAAAAAAATAAAAATAAAAAATAAAAACGGACTGAGCTTTGCCAAATTGGTGAGCGGTAAACTTGTACATAAATCATGGTGATGGTTGTAATAATCATTATAATCATATAAACCAGGGATCAGCAAACCACGACTTCTGGGCCACTTTTTGTTTTTGTCAATAAAGTTTTATTGAAACATACACATGCCTGTTTGTTTACCTACTGCCTGTGGCCGCTTTCATCCTAAAACCGCAGATTTGAGTAGCTGCAACAGGAACCATATGGGCCTCAAAACTTAAAATATTTCTATCTGGCTCATTTTAGAAAAACGTTGCCAGTCCCCAAATTATAAACACTCACCATTTACCCAGGATTTATTATGCCAGGTGCAATGCAGGCTACTACACGTGTTGCTACTCTGTGTAATAACTACCTCTAAGTATATGTCAAGCACTCATGTATGATGTCGTATTTAGCCCTCATTTCTGCAACCCTGAAAGGCGGCTATTCCATCCCCATTTTACATATGAGGAAACTGAAGCTTAGAGAGGTGACAGTCACCTGCTCACACTCACATGAACTAGAGAACTGGAGCCAAGTCTGGCTTGCTCCAAAGCCCACACATTTGCCCTGTGGAAGAAACACAGAAAAGACAGGTGCATGTAACCTGATAACATTTTTTTAAGTGAAAGGCTATGGCCTTATGTCTTAGAGATTGAAATAGAGCCTGAATGGGACAAGGAGAGAGAGAAAAAGACCAGGGCTTAATGTGTACAGTGATAAACCCTCTCACCCCATGGAAAAATGGGCACCAACAAAGAAGTGAGGGAGTTCAGTGCTCACACAAAGGAGCTAGAGGAAGATCAGACACTGCCCAGGTTCCACCCAGAGCCCCTCATCCACTTTCTCTCGTCATGCAGGTGGCCAGCTTCTGACTGTCAGCATGCAGACCCTCCCACCAAGGGCTTTCCAACTATATTTAGCCTATGCACGCAGGGGGTGCTGATGCCTCTGTAGCAGCCTCCAGCCAATGATGCCAGCGATTGGAACATCAGTACCCCAGCTTTCTCATCCTTCTGGTGGCAAGACCCTGAAGTATGTCTCCAAGTGGCTCCTAGAGGTTCCCAGTGGGACACAGGAGTAACCAGCTCAACAACACACCCTGTCCTGGCTGCTGTACTTCTTTGCTTCACCCTCCCTGCCTCACTCCCTTACTGGTGCTTCCTGGGATCCCTTCCCACATAAACTACTTGTACATAAATCCTTGTCTCAGATTCTGCTTCTGGGGAAGCAGCCTCGAATCCATCAGCTATCAGTCATGGGTGCCAATGTAATATATGGAGGTATTTATTACAGTTCTGTTCACATTCTAATGAACAAGTTGGCCTCGTTAAGACAAATGTAGAACATTACTTTAATCTTTCCTTTCATCCTTCTTTAAGCCTCTTGTCATGTTCAGTTCACATACTGCCATATACAACAATGTGAAGAGGGTAGCAGAGTAGAAAACGGAAAGAATCCACATCCAATCTGGATCTACTAACCACCAGATTTCTTGTTCTTTATCCAGTGTTAGTCGAGTGTTTTACTTGCCACCAAACATACCCCTACTGAAACCAGCTTTAAGATGCTTTATAAAATCAACAGACAATGCCTCAGTGGTATTTCTGCCAAAAATGCATAACTGGTATACAGGATGAAGAAACAGCAGAAAAATCCAAATTCAGAATAATTCAACGAAGTAACTGGCTTGTGCTCTTCAAAAATGCCAGGGTCAAGAAACACAAAGAAAGAATGAAGAACTGTTTCAGAGTAATGGAAATCAAAAAGACAAAACACATAAATAGCATTTGTGATCCTAGATTGGATCCTGGGCTGGATTGAAAAAAAAACTTGACATTTGATGAAGTTTGAAAATAGACTATAGAATAGATAATAGTAATATATCAATGTTACATTTCCTGACTTTGAAAACTGAACTGTGGTTATGTAAAAGGATGACCTTGTTCTTAGGAAATACACACTCAAGTATCCAGAAATACATATGCAAAGGCACCCTCAAATACTTCAGAAATACACAGAGAGGGGGAGGGAGGGCTAGGAACTGACAGAGTCAATGGAGCAACATAAATCATGGTTGAATCTGGATAAAGGCTATAATCAAAGTTCTTTATATTATTCTTAAAACTGTTCTGTAAATTTGAAATTATATCAAAATTTAAAGTCACCAAAATATTAGGCACCATAAGCATTTATATTTGTTAGGTAAAACCTCACCTTACTTCTGCTCTTTCTCCCTCACTTCGACTACCAGCAGGAAGGTAGAAAAGAGCAAAACAGAAAAACCAGATTGAGGGGATAGAGGGAACATGGATTGAGGAGAAATTGTTAGGTGAGAAAATGCCATTGTTTTTCCTTGGTCTTACAGTTCTCTCCCTAAAAATGATGTGACTTTAAAGGAGTCACCCCAGAGAGTTCAAATATTATCAAATTAAAAAAATAATTAGTTGAGTGTATATCTGATGTTGAGTCCTGTTCTAACTGCTTCACGTATATTCATGCATTTAATTTAATTTTAACCCATTTCGTCAATCAACATATAATTCTTAGTTATTGCAGATATATTTTAAATGTAATTAATCTAATCATTTAATGTATATTAATAGATATCAATCTATCAGTGACATGTAATCATTTATTATGCATTAATAAAAGTTAATGTCTTAGACCTCATAACATTTAATCATTTAATTCCCAAAAGTGAAGCCTCGGGGTTTGGTTTGTTTGTTGTTGTTAAGTTTTGTGAAAGCCAATAGTCGATGAAAATAAAAACTAACATTTAATGAAAGCTTAGCATGTGCCAGGACTAATTCCAAGCATTTGGCATGCACTTTCTCGTGATTAGATTAATGCTTCCAGCAGCCCAGGAAATCAGTACCATCATTAGCCCCCATTTCACACTTGAAGAGGTTGAGAAATTTGTTCAAGTTCATGGAGAAGCTATACAACAGAACTGGATTCAAATACAGGCTGTTGTGCTTTAGAACCAGCAAACGGTTGGTATTGAAAATGTCATTCAATGATGAAAGGGACTAGCGGGTTGAGGGTTAATCAGAGCAGGTGTGGTTGACTGCAGGACCCAGATCTCATTTTGTACCCTTTTTTTGTGCCTTCGGTAAGCAATACTACATACTCAAAAAGAACCCAAAAAATTTCCAAGAGAGCAAAACAACTGCCTTTTCCTCAAAATCCACCACAAATCACAAAGTAATTCCTATGGGACTAACACAGGGTTGCTGCCTGCAGGTCATTTTAAGAAATGAAGAACCAAAAGACAAGAACAGAATGAGAACAGTTAAAAGTAGACCTCGTTCTTCTAAGCTTCATTCTGGAAGCTTCCCCAGTTCAGAATCCCAAATTATGAGCCCACACGCCTGCGTGTCAGCAACTCCAAAGAGCAGCTTATTTAAATTCTCCCATACTTGGCTTGTTACTCCGGTGTTATGTGTATTTAAATCAGCTTCAAAAAACACCTTAATCTTTACGATTTGTAGGAACTTCCCAGGGCTTGCAGCAAGCGGCGTCAAACATCCTATCTGCTGAACAAGCGTCTATGTTGGTGGAGTCTTAGCAAACCCCACAGGTTCCCAAGGCCTTTGGATAAAATGTGGCTAAAGATTAAAGCATAGGTTTGTGAACAACGTCTTTCACAAAAGGACCTCAAAAACACTGTAGTAATGCTGAGAAAGTGCAGTGCACATGTTTAAAATGGATCTTTCATTTCAAGGTAGCGTTTTGTTTTCTTTCCATTCTGCTGGAATTTGTTTTTATTATGTATCCTTTGGCTTCACACTTGCAAAGGAGTTTCTTATCTCATCCTATGTCATACTTTTCCCCCTCCCTCTCCACTGCTCTCTCTTCTCCCTGTCCCTCTGTTACCTCCCCTGACTCTACTGCCATTTTTTTTGTAAAGAACTATTGAACCTCAAAGAGATTTCCATCCCAGGAAACTTTCCACTCTTTCTGATGTTGAAGATAAAATGAACTGCGTGTGATAAGCGCTAACAGTCAAAAACGAACATAAATACCCAAGAGGTGAAAAAGGGATTTTCCATTTTTATGAGTTTCCAGCTTCCTTGATGTGCTTTGTGGGCCTGGCTTATACCACCTTGGCCTAGATTCTTGCAGCAGCAGCCCAAATAGCAGGACTAAGATTTGGATGATGTAATTGGCAACCGGAGCACAAAATTGAAGGAGGGGGTTACTCTCAGGGCCATGCAAACGCAGTACCCTAGGAACCTCACTTGTCTCACCCTAGTCCCAGCCCTGCCACACACTCCCCCTACCCGCGTCCTTAGCGCCTTCTCTTCTCTCTCTCCTCAATAGCCAGAGTGAGCACTTTAGAGGATAAATCTGGTCTTATCACTCCCTGGGCAAAGCCCTCTGATAACTCACCAGTGCCCTTAGGATGAAAGCTGCACTCCCTGGCAGCCTGGTAGATCTGACTTTTGCTCAACTCACCCCCTCCTGTACCACTGCCCTCATCCACTGCCACCACCACAGTTCTGAACACCTCCCAGCTCCTGAAGCGCTGTCCAATTCAGGTTTAATAATTGCTGCCTCCTCTTTCTCGAACAGTCCCCCCTCCTGTTTTAAAGCTAATTCCAACTATTTTTCAGACCTCCCAGGGGAAGATTCAGCACAGTAGATTAGGAGAGGGGTTGAATTATAGCTACAGCCCAACTTCAAGTCCATCTCTGCCACTTACTGTCCTGACCTTGAGTGAGTTACCTTACATCTCTGGGCTTCAGTTTCCCCATATGAATATGGGTGGTGAGAGGTTTGCTTTAGGAATTGACAATTGGTATGAGGATTTTAAAAGGTGAGTCATGTAATATTGTAAGATCTGTGCTTGACACATGGCTAGCACTGCATGTATTAGATATTCTGATGCCATCTCCATCAGTGTTTTCTGTAAGCCCCTAGGTACCCTTCTTCAGCACCTCTGTAGCATCCGCTCTTAATTGCCATATGCAATTAAGCATATGATCAATTGCTAATATGATCATGTGCTCAAGTGTGTCTTCCCCTCTGGACTGCAAACCTAAAGGCTGGGACTGGGTCTTTCTGTTGACTGCTATCCTGCAACCGTATTGCCTAGCATAGAGTAGGTGCTCAATAAATAGTGTTGAATGCATGTGCTAATAATACAACGGACACAGCCACAGGAACGATACTCAGCCTGGCTCCAAGACAAGCAACTAAAGATTTAGAAGAACCCACAATTGCTCTGCAAGCAGAGTTCACTGCTGGATTTAGAAACCTCACCAAATATTAATTCAGCTCAATGTGAACTGATTACATGTCAGGTATTATGCAATGCAATGGAAAAGATAATGATGAATAAGTTCGAGTTCTTGCCCTTTTGAGTGAGGTCAAAGAAAGGTTAGGAAGATGCCTGAAACTCTTAGTTGCCATCTTTTCTTGCTGAAAAGAAAGGCCTTGCTGGCCTCCAATGCATAGTTTCAAGAGTACAATGTCTTAAATCAGACATACCTGGGCTCAAATCCCACAGCTTCATCACTTGCAAAGCATGTGGCCTCAAGCAAGTTACCTAACTTCCCTGAGCTTCAAGACTGTCATCTAAGAAAGGCAAATGAAAATGGTACCAATCTCAGAGGTTGTTTGTGCAGACGAAGTGAAAAGAACCACATCAGTCACCTAGGCACAAAGTCTGGCAAATAGAAAATATGCACCAAATTTTCATTGTTACTATTATTGTCATTTTCAGCCCCATTATTGGACTAGTTTCATGGACCTTATTTTTTCCTAATCTTTTCTATGAGTTTTCTCACTGCTTCAACTTAAAGTTAGAAAAATACGCATTTGAGACTTAACCACTTGGCAGCATGAGGCAAAGCTAATTTTCGTAACTAGAAGAGTGTTGGAACACTTTTATTTCAAACCAGTTGCCAACATGGCAGAAATCCAGGCCAGGTCCAGGCTATTGTTATTTTCCTTTAGCTGTTTTTGGGTGGATTCTAAGACTCCATATCTTAGAATGACCTGTGGCTCATGGCCCTGTGATAGCCCCACGGAAATGACTTTGTTGTTTTTGGTGGATTTTGAGGAAGTAAAAACAGTTGTTTTGCTCTCTCAGAAAGCATTTTCTTCCTTCTGGGTATGTAGTATTACTTACCTAAGGCACAAAAAAGGGTACAAAAAAAGAATAATATATAGGATTCATCTCCTATGCCACCTCTCATTGATTGTTGGTGGGTGCCTAGAGCATTGTCTTAAAAATTCTAATGCAGCTTTAGGGTTCAGTGGGAAAGAGTACATTGTTTAGTAATGTCTGCCCTGGGCATGTAGTGGTTAAGTACCATAACAGAACATTCTCAGATTAAAAGCACTGTTTCCTGAGGCCTGGAAGACTATATTTCCTCTCCATATTCCCTATGCTATTTATTTCTCTCTATTTTACCTTACTGTCAGATTCCACTGCAGTATGGTATTTCAGAAATGACGTTGTTATTGGTTCAAATTGATTTATGTCCATTTGAGATGCAGAATACTTCCAGGATGATTCACAGAAGAAGAAAACCCTCTGGGTACAATTTCAATAGGAGCCATACATTTACAGTGACATCAATAGGCACCTCTCCCATTTAGAGCATCCCTTTTCAAAATCAAGGTACTTAAAGCAATGAAATTTATAATTAGAGTAAAAGTAATAATAACAGCTAAATCTGTTGCACACGTACTATGTGCCAGACATTGTGTTGTCCCAATAACTCTTTCACCTTTAAGGATGATATATCCTACTGGGTGTGGTGGCTCAGGCCTATAATCCCAGCACTTTGAGAGGCTGAAGTGTATGGATAGCTTGAGCCCAAGAGTTTGAGATCAGCCTGGGCAACATAGCAAAACCCCGTAACTACAAAAAATACCAAAAAAAAAAAAAAAAAATTAGCCAGGCATGGTGGTGTACACCTGTAGTCCCAGCCACTCAGGAGGCTGAGGTGGGAGTATGGCTTGAGCCCAGGAGGTTGAGACTGCAGTGAGCTATGATTGTGCCATTGCATTCCAGCCTGGGCAACAACAGAGTGAGACCTTGTCTCAAAAAAAAAAAAGGTGATATATTTCAACGTTAAAATCTTGATAAATGTTCAGTCCACATTATGCTTATGTGAGAACTATCTATCACTTGTATGTACCTTTGAAATGTTCTTAAATAGAAATGTTTAGGCCAGATTTAACTTATCTGTGAGAGTCTAGTCCTCGATAGTCTTAAAAATCTCCCCCATTTGTGGGGATGAGAACCACTGTGCCAAGCACTCAGCATACCTTGTTTCACTTTGTCCTCACAACCACATGCAGATATGTGCGTTATCGTCCATCCACATTTTACTGATGAAATTGATGTGAAATGACTAGCCCCAAATCCCACAGCTGGTAAGTGGCTGAGCCATAGTTCAACTCAGATAGTACTGAACCCTGAGCCTGGGCTCTTAACCTCCTATGCTAAGTTAAGTATAACATTTATTTTAAAATGTGGTAAGATACACATGACATAAAATTTACCATTTTAACCATTTTTAGTATACAGTGCAGGGGCATTAAATACTTTTGCATAGTTGTACAACCATCACAGCCATCCATCTCCAGAACATTTTTATCATCCTCGGCTATAACTCTATGCTTATTAATCAGCCACTCCCATATCCCCCTCTCCCTAGGCCCCAGAAACCACCATTCTACTTTCTATCTGTGTAGATTTGACTGTAATAGGTACCTCACATGAGTAGAATCATACACTATTTATCATTTTATGTCTGGCTTATTTCACTTAGCATAATGTCCTCAAGGTTCATCCATGCTGTGGCATGTGTCAGAATTTCCTCCCTTTTTAAAGTTGAATAATAAATATAACTTTTCCAAGTTTAATGACACGAGGATGTGGCAATAAATAAAACATGATTTCTGCCATTAGCCAATGATATCACAGCCTGCTAGAATAGACAGACAACAATATGTTAAGGGCCCCAGAAGAGGCACAAACACACTTCTGTGGAAGCATCTGGTAGAAGAGGTCACAAAGTCACGTCACATTACCCATGATTATGCACGTGAACCCAGACCCCTGTCTGGGTAAAAATCCCACTCCACCACCTTTTCCCTGTGATCTACTGGGCAAGTTATTTTTCTCTTCTGAGACTCAGCTTCTCCTTCTGTAAAATGGGAGTAAAATAATATCTAGCCCTGAGTTATAATCAGGCCTTAAATGAATTCATTTATGGAAAGCACTTAGAACAGACACATTGTAAGTGGTCAATAAATAATATTAATTAAAGTAATAACTTCTATCTGGAGGAGTCTATTGGAAATAAAACACTTTACTTCAATTTTGGAGGATAAAGAGGATTTCTGTAAAGCAAGGTTGCCAGACCAAATACAGAATGCCTAGTTCAATTTGAATTTCAGATAAACAATGCATGATTTTTTAGTACAAGTATGTCCCAAATATTGGATACTACTAGCCGAATACTAATAAAAGGCAAGGTTCTGGGTGACTATGCATTTGATACCTTGGAACATTTTAGTCAAATTCGTAAGTATAATAAGATTCGCTAGTTGCTCTCAACTGAGCTGGAGAAAGTGGGGAAAGAAAAGGATAAGCTCAGAGTTTCAAATTCTCAGCTCAAAACACTGCATAAATTACCTGAAAGGTTCTGTGTCTGCCCTGGGGAAAAAAAAAAAAAAAAAAAAAAACACCTTATCTCTTTTATCTCCTGCAGGGTTGAGATTGCTGAAAAGTGACCCAGAGTCTCATCTTGAGAATAGCAGAACTACAGTGGAAATTGAATTCACAGCCTCACAAGGTATTTGCTGTTAAAGTGAGGGTTTGGATTAGGAAAGAATGAGATCCAGAAATTTTGAATGGGGACATATGGGCAGATCCCAGTGAAGCTGGGTACACTGAACCCATAAATTGTGCTAAGTCTTTTTGCCAGTAGAAACAGCCCTTCATCCTCCTTTCCTCCTGTATCAGTTCATTCTCAGCTGCTATAAAGAACTGCCCAAGACTGGGTAATTTATAAAGAAAGGAGGTTTAATTGACTCACAGTTCTGCATGGCTAGGGAAGCCTCAGGAAACTTACAATCATGGCAGAAGGGGAAGAGATACATCTTACATGGTGGCAAGTGGGAGAGAGTGAGTGAGTGTGTGAAGGAGGAACTATCAGACACTTATAAAACCATCAGATCTCATGAGAACTCACTCACTGTCATAAGAACAGCATGGGGGACACTGACCCCATGATCCAATCATCTCCCAGCAGGTCTCTCCCTCGACACATGGGGATTACAATTCAAGATGAGGTTTGGGTGGGGACACAAAGCCTAAGCATATCATCTCCCTGCAGTTTGAGGTTAACCCTGCTTTGCTTACAGCATCTGAAATGGCCTCCTCTGAGGTAGTTATCTTTTGAGACAATGCTGATTCTTCTTCAGAACCCACTCCCACCACCTCTCTTTGCTTCTGGACTTATAACTAGACTCAAGTCCCAGGAGGCCCCAAAGTTTGAAGTACAAAGAATGACCTGTGGTTGGGGGCAGGGTGCTACACTCCAAAAGAAATGCATGACTTTTCCAATGTATACAGACATAAATCTAGGGAATATATGTGGGAATGGATATCAAGGGTGTGGGATAATAGTGGAAGGAACATAAAGTTGGATTGGGCTGAATTTATTGATATGGGTCTACTAAGCAGAAATTCTGGATCTCATGTTGCAGCTCCTCGAGTTAGAGTTTTAACAGTGTGGCTGTTTGGTTAGCTGAAACATGGAGCAAAAGGGGTCCTGCACTAAATGAAGTTGAAATACCAGAACTGCATTGTTACTCTGTAAAGGAAGGTAGAAGAAGGTGCCCAAAGGCTTAGAGAGATTGGAATTGGAATGTTAGAGTGAATTTGTCATGTAAAACCTGCTCATCCACCCTGGTAGATTCACTACAACTGTGAGAAATAAATTTGTGAGAGGAGCCCAGCATCTTTGAAGAGTTCTGGGGTCACTTTTCTCTGAATGTCAGAAATTACAATGAGAAATGCTGCTACTAAGCTGGGATTCTAAATGCAATGGGAATAATTGGATCCTGGAGCAGGGGACAAATGACAGCACTTAATCACCAAAGGCAACGTGGGTGTGGTATGGTTACCGTCATGGACAGGGGGTCAAAACAGGAATCTTGAGTCTGAGTCACAGAGATTACAGCATTGGTGGGTTGATCATACTGCAGCTAAAAAAGAAATAGATGGGCAATCTACTAAATTCGTATGTGATCTGTATATACAGAAGAGTTCTAGGCTGAGTGAACAGAAGTCTAACTAGAATCACCAAAACAGAGTCCTTGCCCTTCGATTAATTCCCAAACTTGAGTCAGTTTATAGAACCAGAATCCTTTGAATGAAAGGGAGCCTGAGTTCCCTTGAGGAAGGACCATGCTATACTGCCCAAAATGTATATTGCTAATCTTTCTTCAGCCTTCCCCAAAGGGACCAAGTGGTTCTTATCAGGGTGACTATGCATTAGGAAAAAGGAAATAATCAGACCTTTGGGTGATAACTGGACACTGGCTCTGAATTGACACCAATTCCTGGGAACCCCAGACATCCCTGTGGTCCACTAGTCAGAGGAAGAGCTTATGGAGGTCAGTCAATCAATGGCGTTTTAGCTCAGATCCATCTCACAGTGAGTACAGTGGGTCCCCAAACCCATCCTGTGGTTAGTTCCCTGGTTCCAGGAGGCATCTTAGAACAGACATATTTAACAAGTGGCAGAATCTCTTAAAAATTATTTGTTATTTATATGAAATTCAAATTGAACTGGGCACTCTGTGTTGTGTGTTGTTGTTGTTTTTGCTAAATCTGGCAATCCTGCTTCAAGGAAACACCAAGTGGAAAAACCACCACGTGAGCAACAGCTTAGAGGACATGAGAGTGAGGGTTTAAGAAGACTGTAAGTGTCCTGAGGTGGATGGTAAAATCTAAGGGCCAGAGGGCATGAAATTCAGTGAGCTGAGGGACTTTGCAAGACTCTGGAAATTTTCCTTTTTCAAAAGAGCCAGTTTGTCCCTGGCCAAAACAAACACCCAAAACAAAACAAAAGCCTTTCAGTCCTTCCTCAGTTGATTAATTTATAGGACATTATTTTTATGAGGTTTGTAATTATAAAACAAATTGTCTGGAAGTGATGACTTAAACTGCCCATTGGCAGAATGGAATATGCACATGAAAGAAGTGTAATTTTTCTTTGAGCTGAGGCAATAGCCTCTCCCTTTATGAATCTGCTGCTTGGACTATGTGCCTGGGGGCAGGAAGAGTTTAAAATGCTTAAAGTAGTCTGGAATTGGTTGTTAAAGAGCTCATTCAAAATGTGTGAAAGGGTTTGGCTTTCCCTAAGGCCCCAGGTTGCACCTTCTCTAACAAGGGTCATTTAACGCCCTGAGGCTGTCCTGCCCAACCTTGGGGGCAATTACAACCACCTGGAAATCACTTTAAAACTCCGAGTCCCCTACCTAATAGCAGGGATTCTAACTTGAACTGGAGTAAGACCTCAGCATCAGAATAGATTAAAATCTCTTCCAAGTGATTCTAATTTGCAGTTAGGGGTGAGAACCAGCACCCTCAGGACTCTATCTTTAGGACAAAAAATCGCCCAAAACAGTCATTGTAAAATGATGGGGGCTCCTGAGCTTCAATCACAGGAGGTTTGGTTTCTCTTTCCTTCTTTCTTTTCCTTCCTTCCTTCCTTCCTTCCTTCCTTCCTTCCTTCCTTCCTTTCCTTCTTTCTTTCCCTTTTTGACAGTCTTGCTCTGTCACCCAGGCTGGAGTGCAATGGCAGGATCTTGGCTCACTGCACCCTCTACCTCCCAGGTTCAAGCAATTCTCCTGCCTCAGCCTCCCAAGTAGCTGGGATTACAGGTGCATGTCACCATGCCCGGCTAATTTTTGTATTTTTAGTAGAGGCGGGGGTTTCACTATGTTGGTCAGGCTGCTCTCGAACTCCTGACCTCAGGTGATCCACCTGCCTCGGCCTCCCAAAGTGCTGAGATTACAGGCCTGAGCCACTGCACCTGGCCACAGAGGTTTATTGTTTCTAAAGCTGGGTAGCCGGAAGGGGTGTCTTCCTTGCCTTTTTGAAGGACTACCAGGCACTTAGGACCCGAGAAGGCTGGGAGAGCTTCCCAATCTCTTTTACCCCACCTTGTTCACATCATGAGGGTACAAATGTGGGGTATGGAGATATAGGAGAGAAGATGGGTTTGAACACCTCTGTCCCAGGTAAATCAGCACCTTATAGCAGAGAATTAGACTTCATCCCATCAAGTGGAGAGAACCCTAGAGCAGCATGATCCTTATTAATCCATATAGATAAAGCTGCATTGACTAGTTTAAGAGTAATTCCTCACACACTCACATTACATCACAGGGAGGGCTAATCACAGGGTGGTCTGCAGGTATGAATCAATAGACCTAAAAATGTACATACCTTTTGTTGCAGCCATTGCACTTGGAGCAATGTTTCCCAAAGCAAAAATCAGCTAACTGCATAAAGATACGTGTATGAGGATGTTAGAGCAATGAAAATAACTGAAAAACTGAAAATCGTCTATGTGCTTATTACGAGGGAATTAAGTCATGCTGAAATATTCATACAATAAAACATTAGGCAGTCATTTAAAAGGATCATGCGGATTTTTTTAACATAGAAAAAAATGGTCCCAATTTATCGTTAAATGAAAATGTTCCTAATCTATTGCTAAATGAAAAAAATTACAAAACCTTCCTAAATGCACACAGCATTTGGTATAGTACGTCTCTCTTTTGCTGTCATTCGGAAGCATATTAGGTGTGAAAAGAATCCATCCTGTTCTCTCAGATTAGATCTAGTATAATCTTTTTGTTTCAGAAGAAAAAGTATTCCGGGAACAGTAGCTCACACCTGCAGTCCCACACTTTGGGAGGCTGACGGATGCAGATAACTTTAGCCCAGGAGTTGAGACCAGCCTGGGCAACATAGCAAGACCCCCATCTCTACCAAAAAAAAAATACAAAAATAAGCTGGGCATGGTGGCTTGCTCCTGTAGTCCCAGCTACTTGGGAGGCTGAGGTGGGAGGATTGCTTGAACCTAGGAGGTCAAGGCTGTGGCTAGCCCTGATTGCACCACTGCACTCCAGCCTGGGTGACAAAGCAAACCCACCTCAAAAAAAAAGAAGAAAAGATAAAAGAAAAAGTACATTCAGAGCAGAGGAAAGATAATGGGAAAGAAATAGACAAGACAATGGGAAAGAAATAGATCTGGCTTCGGTGGTGGTTTTACATAGGACTGTTGAATTTAGCTTTGGTCTTTTTCTGCTTCTGCTCATCTGCCTTTCTCAAGTTCTTCTATAATAAATATGGTGTTCTTAAATAACCCAGACCACTTTAAAGATAGTGATGTGAAGCTGCCAAAGCTTCATGTGAAGTGTGAAGATAGATCTTGCTTTTCACAGCTCCCCACCCGAGAGTCACACACCCTCAAAGATGCTCCAGGGACTTTGTAAAAGGCTGCAGTGTGGATCCTAAGGAATAACTGCTCTATTAGGGCTGTGCATTTTCCTCCCTTTGCCGTATTTCTAACCTCTTAACCCCACACTCAGCGTTTAGTGAGGAAATGTTGCAATTCCTCCATAGACTGTCTTGCTCTGTTTTGATCTTTTCCTGTGCTCTGTCTTCCATTGCCCCTTAGGCGATGGTGATGGTGATGGCTTTGGGATAGTTCATCACGCGTACTACGCAGATCATCTCCAGTGTTGCTTTTTTGCTTTTTTTTTTTTTTTAAAATCTCCTGGTTTTTTACGTTTTCACCCAGTTTGGGTTATTCTTCTCTTCCTCCCTCTCTGTACTACTCAAATCATTTCCCAGACCCTTCCCCTTTGCATATTAATAGGGAGAGCTCAGGGTGACAGCATTTTTTGTCATTTCCCCTGCCCCTTCTGAACCCTAAACTTCGCAGTCTCCATCTTGCTGCATCTTAGAATCATCTGGAAGAGCTTCTCAAACATAATGCCAGGGTTTTAGGCCCAGAGATTCTATTCTATTTGATCTATAGTGGAGAGTGTTTTAAGCTCTTTCTCCAAGTGATTCAATGCCCAATCAGGGCTGAGAAACCCTACCTTAGCCCCTGTGATCTGCACAGCATCTGCAGCTTTAAAATGAGTCACCTGGGATAAAACTGCCTCTACAGAGGGGCCCCACTAGGCTATTATGCTTCATGCTCAGGTGGTCTTCATTACCAAGCCCACTGCCCCAAATCAACCCTTACAACTAAAAGTGCTGCCCTTACAAAGGCCACTATCCAGATTAGGAGGCCGATGAAATTTCCAGCTGACTTGTTCCTGAATTGACTCATGTATTTTCCTTCCTAAATGCACAAAACATTCAGTATGTCTCTCTTTTGCTGTCATTCAGAAGCATATTGGGGTGACAATAATCCATCCTGTTCTCCTAGAACACTCACCAAGTTCTGCCACGTTCATTCATGCTTTCCTTTTTTTTTTTTTTTTTTTTTTTTTGAGACAGAGTCTCGCTCTGTCACCAGGCTGGGTACAGTAGCACCATCTCGGCTCATTGCAACCTCTGCCTCCGGGATTCAAGCGATTCTCCTGCCTCAGCCTCCCAAGTAGCTAGGAGTACAAGCGCACACCACCACGCTCAGCTAATTTTTGTTGTTGTTTTTTTTGAGACGGAGTCTCCCTCTGTCGCCCAGGCTGGAGTGCAGTGGTGCAATCTCGGCTCACTGCAAGCTCCGCCTCCCGGGTTCACGCCATTCTCCTGCCTCAGCCTCTCCGAGTAGCTGGGACTACAGGCGCCCGCCGCCGCGCCCAGCTAATTTTTTGTATTTTTAGTAGAGACGGGGTTTCACCATGTTGGCCAGGATGTCTCGATCTCCTGACCTCATGATCTGCCCGCCTCGGCCTCCCAAAGTGCTGGGATTACAGGCGTGAGCCACCACGCCTGGCCCTTTCTTCTCCTCTTCTACCGAGGACCTTATCACTCTGTGCCTGGGTGAGTCCCAGAGCCTCCCAACCACCTCTCTTCACTGCTTGCATCATGCAAGCCATCTTGGGTGCCACTGCTATAGGGATCCTTCTAGATTCTTCTCGTCCTGACCACGTCATTCCTCTGTGTCAAAATCTTCAGTAACCCCTGTCTGACTTACAACACTGTCAATAAGTTAATGATTACAAAGTTAATGTTAACAGTTACACATTTTTTTGAGATCTTATTCAGTGCCAGACATGATGCTAAGCACATTATATGCACGACCTCATTTTTTATATGTTTTATTATGAAGATTTTCAAACATATAAAAAAAGCAGTAAGACTAGTGCAGCCTTCGCTGTCTTCTCAATAATTCTAAAATCCACAGATCTTTGAAATCCAGATGTTTCTCATATATTTGGTGCTAAAACTCATTGGATGGCAAAATCTGACCAAATTAAGTGTGGAATTATTTAGATTTTTATTTACTCCACTTAGTATAAATATCCAAACATATCATAGCAGACATAATATGTTTGATTATGGGATGCCAGCCAGACCCCCACTAAGTGTGTGATGTAATAAATAGTACTTGCGCCTGAATATTTTTCTAAAATCTGGAAACATCTGAATTCAAAAGCATATTTGATTCCCAGGATTTTTGGATAAGAAATTGCGTACATACGTATATATATATATACACGTATATATATGTGTGCTCGTTGTGCGGGTACATAATTCCTTGTTACACAGCTGTAGTAAGAGCAATTATTCCTTGGGACCCAAGCTACAGCCTTTTACAGTCTCTGGAGCATCTTTGAGGGTGTGTGGCTCTCCGGTGGGAAGCTGTGAAAAGCAGGATCTATCTTCACACTTCTCACAAAGCCCTGACAGCTTCACATCATTATCTTTAAAGTGGTCTGGTTATTTAAGAACACCACATTTATTATGAAGAACTTGAGAATACAGATGAGCAAAGTCAGAACAAATGTCTCTCTATATATATACACATGGAAAACTTAGATTCAGAAACGGTTAGCATCTTAATATTTTTGCTTTTCCATCAATATATAGGTATAGATGGATAGCAGAGATACGGTTGTGGCCAATTTATATACACGTGCACATCAAATCCCTGGAACCTGTGAATGAATGTCACCTTATTTGGAAAAGAGATCTTTGCAGATTTTTTTTTTTTTTCTTGAGATGGAGTCTTGCTCTGTCGCCCAGGCTGGAGTGCAATGGTGTGATCTTGGCTCACTGCAACCTCCACCTCCCAGTTTCAAGCTATTGTCCTGCTTCAGCCTCCTGAAGTAGCTAGGACTGAGTAGCTAGGACTACAGGCGCACACCACCACACCCGGCTAATTTTTGTATTTGTAGTAGAGTCAGGGTTTCCCCATGTTGGCCAGGATTGTCTTGATCTTCTGACCTCGTGATCCACCCACCTCGGCCTTCCAAAGTGCTGGGCTTACAGGCGTGAGCCACCACACCTAGCCATCTTTGCAGATTTAATTGAGCTAAGAATCTTAAGGTGAGGAGATCGTCCTGGATTATCTGGGCAGACTCTAAATCCAATGATAAGTGTCCTCATAAGAGACACAGAGGAGAGACACACAGAAGAAGAAGAGGGTATGTGCAGACAGAGGCAGAAATTAGAATAACGTGGCCACTAGCCAAGGAAGACTAGGAATGCCAATAGCCATCAGAAGTGGAAGCAGCAAGGAAAGATTCTCCCCTCAAGCCTCCAGATGGAATGCAGCCCTACTGACACCTGCTTTCAGACTTCTGGCCTCCAGCACTGTGAAAAGAACAAATTTCTGCTGGTTTAAACCACCGACTTTATGGTAATTTGTTTCGGTAGCCAAAGCAAACTAATGTAGATTTAAATATAGGGATAGATGTAAATGTAGACATAGATAGAGATAAACACAGACTGAATCACTTAAAAAGTACTTAAAGTATGGGCACGGCCGCTCATGCCTACAATCCCGGCACTTTGGGAGGTCGACGCAGGAGGATCGCTTGAGGCCAGGAGTTCGAGGCCAGCCTGGGCAAAACTCCATCTCTACAAAAATTTATTTTTAAAATAGCCAGGTGTGGTGGTGAAAAGTGAGGCAGGATTGCTTGAGCCCAAAAGTTCGAGGCTGCAGTGAGTCATGATCAAGCCACTGCATTCCAGCCTGGGAGACCGAGCCTCTTTCAAAAAAATAAAAATAAAATATAAAAGTAGGTAAAGTCCTTACAATACCCCACTCCTGAATCCTTTGGTGCATGCATCTTATTTAACCCTCCCAGAATCCTATGGGATACATTATTGTGCCCATTGCAGAGGCCAGACAATAGAGGCACATAGAAAGCACCTCTAGTTCCACTTTCTTGCCACTCCTGGAGTCAGATTCAAAGCAAAGGGATTGCCCCATCCTGCCACAGAATCTGCCAGTGAGCATTCCAGGTGGAGAACTTAGGGAAGTCCAAAATCCCAGCAGGAAGAAGGGACCGAGGGCAGGCAGCAGCCCCATCACTTTGAAAGGCAGACGTTATTCCAAGCCTTTTTGGCAGGGAAGCATTTAGTAAACACAGGGAAACTCGGCTTCTGAGCCATGCTGAAGCCGACACGGAGCGGTTCACTGACTATGGGAAGGGAGCCTGCTCTATGATTTTGATGCTTTCAACGGAGTCAGCCAGGGTCAGTCAAAGGGATGACAGAGCTGGGACAGCCTCCTCAGCGGGAACGTCTGTGTTTGTCTGAGCAAGATGACACAGGCAAATACTGCCACCGGGTCAGTGGCACCGAGGTGGGAACTGGCTGGGGAACTAACGAGCTCATAAACTGGAAAGGAATTAGACTATCAGATGGCAGAGGCAGGACAAACACAGCCACCCACTGGAGTCTTTGCCATAACTCAGGGAAAGCTTCACATTTTCCCCAGGAAGAGGTCATGTGAAGAGCAAACCAAATCAGAATGCTCACTTAGGGGAGAATTTATGGTTCCATTACACAAGTGCCCCACAAGGCTGACTCAGGGACCTGGGAGGAGAGGACACACCATCGGTCTTTCAACCCACAAAGAAGGGCTTCCCTGGTGAAAAGACCCTTCTGGTGTTTTCAAGATCAGGGCTCAGAAAAGTTTGCCAAGGGGTGGTCTGGGAGATGCCTCTGGAAGCTTCTTGGGAAAAGCAGGGAGAAGTCAGGGCAAGCAGATCCTCCCCAATCACACGTCCTCCCCAGTGTAACCAGAGCCATGTGTTGGTTTATATAAGGGAGTCTGGACCATTTCGTTTAATAAAAGGAGTCTTGCTGTTAAATAAAAAAAGGAAGCCCCTGTAGAATGTCTTTCAGTCAAGCCACTGCATTGAGCAGCAAGATTCATTCCATGGTGATAAATGAACACTTACTATGTGCCAGGCACTGGCAATAAATTATGAGCCAAACATGCATGATGCTTGACCGGACTCTTGGAGTTGACTCTCCAACAGACAGACGTTAGAAAGAATGAATTCACCGATAAATACATGATTATAAGTTGTGATACGTTTAATATCTCATGCCTGTAATCCCAGCACTTTGGGATGCAGAGGCAGGAGGATCACTTGAGGTCAGGAGTTTGAGACCAGCCTGGCCAACATGGTGAAACCCTGGCTCTACTAAAAGTATTTTAAAAATTAGGCGGGCATGGTGGTGGGCACCTGAAATCCCAGCTACTTGGGAGGCTGAGGCAGAACTGTTTGAACTTGGGAGGTGGAGGTTGCAGTGAGCCAAGATGGCACCACTGCACTCCAGCCTGGGCGACAGAGCAAGACTTTGTTTAAAAAAAAAAAAAAAAAAATCCTGTATAGAAAAGGGGTAATATGAGGCAGAATAGCAGCAGGGAAGGGGCAAAGTGGCCAGAGAAGGTTGCTCAGAATTGTCATTTAAATTGAAACCACAAGTTCAGTGTGAATTAGTGGGAGAAAGAAAATGGATTTGCAAGGAGGCCTGGATATTATCTAAAACATAAATTACCATTTTTTCTGACCAACTACTCCATGTGTAGAGTGAGAAAGGTAGTGCTTCTGAAATAAACATCCCACATTATTTGAGTTTTTTTCCTACCAATTGGGCTGATTTTCCATATACCTAGTGCCAACATTCTGGGTAACATCAGATGCAGTGGAGGACTCAGAGACGATGACCCTGAGCATGATACTGGCACAGAGCAGCTTCCAGGAACCTGAAGCCACTCATGCTTCCATCCATTCTGTCGTTCAACAGCACTTGCTATTGACTTACTATGGCCCAGGAGCCAGGCTAGAGCTGGAGTAGTGCAAAGAGGGAGAAGTGAACTTAGCTCCTACACAGCTTAATACAAAGTAGACAAGTGGGTAGTGTGGGAGGGGCCACAGGGTATACGTAAGGGACCCAAGTGAGAGACTACAAGCCATGGATACCTTGTGGCAGGTGCTTGAGAGGGTGGACTGTGTGTCAGGCTACCTGGATCTGATGCCCAGCTCTGCTCTTACCAGCTGTTTTACCTTGGATGAGTGGCTTAGCCTCTCTGTGCCTCAGTTTCCTCCTTCTAAAACAGTACCTCCTGGGGTTATGAGGAAGGTTGTAAAATCTGATACCTAGCAAGAGCTACAGAATTGTTTGATAGATTGTAGCCAAATGAAAATAATGTCTTAATTTAAATGTAGAAAGTAAAAACAACTATGTTTAAATAAATGTGTATTTACCAAAGTTGAGAAAAGTTAGAATTTTATCAGATTTGCGTAAGAGTGTGCTTGGGTGCGTATGTATGTGTGTGTAAAGCCATCCAATTTGTGTTCCTCCTCCCCAGAACCCCTTCCCTGCCTATTATCATGAATTTAATACATATTTTTCTAATGTCTTTATAATCTATTACCTATATATATATATCCATAAACTATATTCAGTTTAGTATGTTTAGTATTGATAAGGATAGAATCATGTCATACACATCATTTTAGAACTGATTTTTTTAACCAACATTATGTTTCAAGATCCTTCCATGCTGACACACATCTAGTTTATTTTAACAGCTGTCTAGCATGCCACTGTGTGAGTCTACAATAATGCCATTATCCATTCTCCTCCTGGTAGACATTCAGGTTGTTCCCAGTTTTTCACATTTACGAACGCTACTGCAATAACAGCCTTTGACCATATTCCTCATGAACATATTTAAGAGCTTCTGAACTCACACTTGGACATGTACTTGCAAGTGGCATTGGCAGGTCAAAGGGTCAGTTCCTTCTTCAGTTTGACCCCATAGTGCCAAATTGCTCTCTGCAGTGGTCACACCAATTGCTACTCCCACCAGCAAGCAGTATGTATTAAAGGGTTAAATTTTCATCCTTTCAGCCTGGAATAACTGTGTTCCAAGACTCTTCCAAGGACACATGGATCTGTCTTAATCTCTGTCTTCATCACGCCTTTGCAAGATAGATCCAGGGGGAGTCCAGTTAGAGGAGACAACCAAGGCAGAGGGGAGCTTAGAGGATTCCCTATAGTTGCCAGGGGTCTTTGGATGGGAATCAGGGCATCCTGCACTCTACCAAATATGCCAACCTTTAGATCAGTGGTTTCTCAGCTGTGTTCCTGATAGCACCAGGGTTCTGTGGTGTTGTCAGGGTTAAAGGGAGGGGGTCATGGAAAATAAGGTGAAAAGACAGGGGGCTGCAGAACGCCGGGCCTGCTCTCTCCATCTTAGCCCAAGCAGCTCTGCTCTAGCCTGTCTGTCTGCTGAGATTTTATTTGGGGGAGGCAGGGATAATGAGGAAGGGACCACTACTTTTAAAAAATAGGGATGGAACTGTGGTTTTTAAAGTATGTGGTTCAAGTTCTACTTGTAAGATGATTTCGGATGGCACATTTTCATTACTTTGTATTTCTTCTAACAGTTGTATATGTATTCACATGCAGGAAAACATATAACTAGGAGAACATCAACCATGTGATTCCTTGGATATGATATTCTTTTTTAATAACAGATGATTTTTTTCTGAGAAATTTTATTTTACAGAAAACTGGAAAGAACAAAGAATTCCCATATATCCTCTTCTGCTTCCCCTCATAGTTTCCCGTTATTTATATTTTGCATTAGTGTAGTACTAATAATTGTTAGTGTAGTAGTAATCGTTACAATCAATGAGCCAATATTCATATTAACTAAAGTTAATAGTTTACATCTCGGTTCGCTCTTGGTGTTGTACATTCTAAGGATTTTGACAAATGTTGATGACATGTATCTACCATTACAGTATTATATAGAGCAGTTTCACTGCCCTAACATCCTCTGTGCTCCACCTAACTCATCCCTCCAACCACCCACGCCCAGCAATCACTAATCTTTTACCTGCCCCCATAGTTTTGCCTTTTCCAGAATGTGCTATAGCCAGAATCATACTAGACATAGCTTTTTCACATTGGCTTCTTTCACCTATCAATATGCATTTATGGTTCCTCCATGTCTTTTCACAGCTTGTTAGCTCATTTCTTTTATTGCTAGATAATATTCCATTGTCTGGGTGTATCATAGGCATTCATTCACCTATTACTGAAGGACATCTTGGTTCGTTCCAAGTATCTTAGTCTGTTCTGGCTGCTATAACAAAAATACCATAAACTGGGTGGCTTATAAGCAACGAATATTGATTTCCCACAGTTGTAGAGACTGGGAGGTGCAAGATCAAAGCACTGGCTTCAGTGCCTGGTGAGTGCCCATTCCTCAAAGACAGCACCTTCTGGCTGCATCCTCACTTGGTGTAAGGGACAAACAAGCTCCCTTGGACCTTTCTATAAGAGCACTAATCCCACTCATGAGGGCTCCACCCTCATGATCTAGTCACCTCCCCAAAGCTCCACCCCTTTCACTTTGGGGGACTAGGATTTCAACATATGAAATTTCAGGGATAAGAAACATTTACATCATAGCACCAAGTTTTGGCAGTTATGAATAAAGCTGCTATAAACATTTATATGCAGGTTTTTGTTTGGACATAACTTTTCAACTCATGTGGGTAAATACCAAGGAGTGAGATTGCTGAATCATATGGTAAGAGTATGTTAGTTTTGTAAGAAAGTGTCAAACTGTCTTGCAAAGTGGCTGTACCATTTTGCACTCCCACCAACAGTAAATGAGAGTTCCTGTTGCTCCAAATTCTCTTCAGCATTTGGTGTTGTCCATGTTTTGGATTGTAGCCATTCTAATAGGTGTGAAGTGGTATCTCATCGTTATTCTAATTTGCAATTCTCCAATGATATATGATGTTGAGTATCTTTTCATATGCTAATTTGCCATCTGTATATCTTTGGTGAGGTGTCTGTTCAGGTATTTTTCCTATTTTTAATTTGGGTTCTTTGTTTTCTTATAACTGGATTTTAAGAGTTCTTCGTATATATTTTAGATACCAGAATTTTCTCAGATATGTGTTTTCAATTATTGCCTCCAAGTCTGTGGCTCGTTGGATAGTCTTTTCAGGTTGAAGCTATGTTTACAAAAAAATGGGTCAATTTAAAGAAAAACATGAAAATGTATCCCTGTAAGAAAGTAAGTACAGATGGCAGTTGAATATAGCAAAAATCTTAAAGGCAGTGAACAAATGAATACAATTCAGGAAACACTCCTTTAGGCTAAAGTCTCTCCCTCTCTCTTCCCCACCCCCCCCCACATACACACATACACACACACACACCCACACACACACACACACACCACCCCTTACACACACAGAACATATCCAATCACACATCCCAGGAATGTTTTTGTCTCAACAGGTAACATTTCAGACATGGTTTCCCTGGCACAGGTAGATTACTATTTCCAAAGCTTGCACATCCAGGGAGCTCATTATTCCAAGCCTGTGAGAAATTACTTTTACCAAAAACCACACACAAAACATACAAACACATACAGAGACGTAAATCAGAACTTAAGTTTTAAGCCCAGGAACTGATAGCTCCATTCAAAAATGGAATGCTTTGGATGAACTAGACTCTCACTCATATGTAAAGTGCCTTCCTCAGGGCTGTAAACTCTTGGGTTTTACACCATTTTTCCCTTTGCTAATTCAGAGGCCAGAAAAGTGCATTCCCTTGTGTGTTAGTCCATTTTCATATGCTATGAAGAAATACTTAAGACAGGGTAATTTATAAAGAAAAAGAGATTTAATGGATTCATAGTTCCACATGACTGGGGAGGCCTCATAATCATGGCAGAAGGTGAAGGAGGAGCAAAGGCACATCTTACATGGTAGCAGACAAGAGCCCGTGTGCAGGAGAACTGCTCTTTATAAAACCATCAGATCTCATGAGACTTATTCACTATCACAAGAACAGCATGGGACAAACCTGCCTTCATGATTGAATTACCTCCCACTGGGTCCCTCCCATAACATGTGGGGATTATGGGAACTACAATTCAAGAGGAGGTTTGAGTGAGGACACAGCAAAACCATGTCACCCTGACATCTTTCAGAAATCCTTAAAGCTTCTGAACCACAGCAGAACAAATGGCATGTGCTAAAGCCAGAGGCAGAAAGAAGATGGGTGTGCTCAATGGCCTGTGAGAAGGCAGGTGGCTGGACCATCTCGGGGCTTAATGAGGAGTGTGATGAGGCCAGGGAGGTGGGCAGGGGCCAGTCATAAGGAACCTTGAAAGCTACCTTAAGGATTTTTGAAAGCAATGAGAATATCAAGGAGTAGTGCCAGGGGGTGACATAATGATATTTGGCTTTTAGATCAAAAATGGAGGTAGTTTCCCTTCACCATGTATTCCTAGAGTTGCATAATATCATTAGGTGATTTCAGCGTTAGAAGATTGGGTCACTTGAGGTTGCTATAGTCATTTGTCAGAGAACTGAGAGCGCCGGAGGTATGTAGTGGGCTATCAAGAAAAAAGTAAGACTCTAGTGCCAGAGTTGGGCTAGTTGGAGCCTTCTGTTTCTCACAAACACAATGCCTACCTCTCTTTCTTATGTGTGAGGTGTTTGTGTAGATTGTTGTATTATCTTGGCCATTTTCTAGTTCCTACAGAGGGAACGTAGCCATGCCAACACTTTGATCTTGGATTTTGAGCCTCCACAACTCAAAGTACCTTTCTGTTTGTACTTGAATACAATTGAGGAAACACTCCTTTAGGTTAAAAGCAAGACCCTAGTAACAGAGTTGGGCTAGTCTCACAAACTGGGGGGCTTAAACCACAGAAATGTACTGTCTTACATTTCTGTTGAAATGTGATCCTATCTTCCATCTGGCTGCTTTCTTGAAGGTATCACTTTGCCAAGACACACACACACATACATACACACACAAACACACACACACCAGTACATTTCTGTTGTTTAAGCCCCCCAGTTTGTGGGACTTTGTAATGGCAGACCTAGCAATTAATACAGTGACAACAAACCACAGTACTATTTGCAGTACCTAGGACTTTGTCACCAATAGAAATCAGGGATATTTTCATAACATGTTGCAGGTGTTACAGATATTTCAAAATATCATTTATGCTCATCAGTACTTTGAAATCACAGTTATTATGAAACCCACTGCTAAATCATGTTATTTAATGTGTTAATAAAAGGGCACATAAGTTATAATGTCACAACTTTTAAAAAGATTTTCAGAACTGCATTTCAAAGTATTGGTTTTCTTCATATAAAAACAGTATTCTGTCCTTGCGAGGTGGGAATTGAACAATGAGAACTCATGGACAAGGAAGGGGAACATCACATTCTGGGTACTGTTGTGGGGTGGGGGGTGGGGGGGGCGGGGACAGCATTAGGAGATATACCTAATGCTAAATGATGAGCTAATGGGTGCAGGAAATCAACATGGCACATGGATACATATGTAACAAACCTGCACATTGTGCACATGTACCCTAAAACCTAAAGTATAATAAAAAAAAAAAACAGTATTCTGAGGAGGGGTCCATAGGACCACCAAAGGAGTCCAGAGCACAGAATGGGTTAAAAAGCCCTGAGTTAAGCAAAAGGAAAATACATAAAACCATATTGCCATGCCTGACATCCCTTCAAAATCCAGGACAGAGATTCAGGATAAAGTGGTGGGAGGTATGTATTGAGGGGATTGCTTTCCCAGTTAGAGATTATCATGGAATTAAAAGTGCTGTGAAAATTTGTTATAATCCATGAAAACCCAAGTGCAAAGACCTACCTCCCTCCATCCACTCACCTGCCCTCTCACACTAAAATATAAGCATCCAAGGGCAGGAGATTTCTATATTTCACTTCTGTGTTCAGAGGGTAAATTTAATCCATACTTAGCACATCATTGGTGCTCAATAGGTATTTGTGGAATAAAGGAATGAGTGAATGAACAAATAAGGAAAGGCATGCCAAGGCTGAGTCCAGTGCATGGCACATAGTAGATGCTCATTGAATCACAGTTTCAATGAATGTTCAATAGAAGTCAGATATAGGTACATGCGGAGCAAGAGAACAAGGTATCATCTTTCTCTTATGTTTGGGCATTTTCATGAGTGTAGCCCATAACGATGTTAAAAAATAATACACCATGACCTTAAGTCAAGCAGAGGTTGACCTTAAATCAACCATCAGACAGAAGAACTAGAACTCCAGACTTTAGTAAAGTGATTAGTTTCCTTCCTTGGCCTCTAGATGGGAGATAGGATTTGCCTTGACATTATAGGATTCGCCTCGACATTATCCCTTTCTGTTCTGAGCTTTCATGGTCTGTCAGCGAAATTCAGTGAAGGACAGAGAAGAAGAGTTTGCATAAAAGAAGTTCAACTTTAACTGAGTCACTCTGGGAAACTGTGTTCTTAACTATAATACTCAGCCTAAAGATATAAGCTGAGAGTTACCAACCAACCATCCATCCATCCCACATATATTTATGAAGTATCTTTCATGTCCCAGGCATTGTGTTGTGCTGTGGGGAGATAATGGTGGCTAAGCCATTAAGATCCTTGTCCTCGTGGAGTTGACCTGATAGGGGAGATTCACAGCAAATGCAAACCCACCATTTTGTTCTGCACTTGGATGGCCTTGTCCTAGTCCTTGGCCAGAAAGAGCATAATCTGATCACCACACTTAAAATGTCCAGGTTTCTTTACTTTCCCCCATTGGATTCCCTCAAATGGGTACCTGGGAATATGCCTTCTTCTGGCTGCCTGCCATCTTCTCTTGGTTGCCTCTCTGCTGTCTCCTCAAGGCCTTGACTCCATCCTTTCAGCTCCCTACATGGTCAAAGGCATGGTTTTGTTATTCCTGGCTTCATCCTGAAAGAAAAATGGCAGATACTTTTCTTCATGGTAATTCTCTTAACTTCATCAGAATGAACTAGACACAAGCAAACTTCTTGCTGATACTGATTGGCTCTCATAGCATAATTGCAATGATGTATTATGCTAAAGACTCCCTTTCCTATAAGACATGAGAATGAAAAGGAGCTATGGGAATACCAAGGAGGTCTGTTTGCCCAGAACTGGGGACATCAAGGAAGGATCACAGAGGAAATATCTCTGATTCAATCTGTAACTCTATCTTCCTTCAGAAGAGCTAACAAAGTACTTTCCTCTTTTTGTTGTTGTTGGCTCTATATGTGGTAGAAGGTAAAGGGACATGTATCAGTTCATTTCCACACTGCTGTAAAGAACTATCTGAGACTGGGTAATTTATAAAGAAAAGAGTTTAATTGACTCACAGTTCTTCATGGTGTGGAGAGGCCTCAGGAAACATTAAATTATGGCAGAAGATGAAGGGGAAACAAGGCATGTCTTACACGGTGGCAGGAGGAAGAGAGTGAAGGGGGAAGTGCCACACTTTTAAACCATCAGATCTCATGAGCACTCACTATCACAAGAACAACATGTGGAAAACCGTCCCCATAATCCAATCACCTCCCTGCCTTGACATGTGGGGACTACAATTGCAGATGAGATTTGCGTGGGGACACAGAACCAAACCACATCAGGACATCTCTATCAATTAGGATATAATTGGCTGCAAATAAGAAAATCCATCCCAAACCTGACTTAGAATATGAGGGCCAAAAAGTAATAGCAAACAGTATAGGCAACATATCGGTTCACAAATATGAAGAACACAGAAAGTAACAGATTTTTGGCATAGTTTGATCAAGACTCTCGTTCTGTTTGTCTCTCATTGTACCTTTTTTTTTTTTTTACTTCCTTATGTCAGCTTCATTCTCAGCCAGGTTCCCTTCATCATAGCAAGATGATATTCACAGTTCCAAGTTTCACATGCACAAGCTATACTTTCCATAGCAAAAGAGCATGTCTTTGACTCAGCAATCTCTGCAAGAATCCTAAGATTCCTTCTGACTGGGCAAGCTTAGGTCACAAACCTGTCCCAGAATCACTCACTGCAGCTGAGGGAATAAAATGTTATGATTGGTTTATCCTAGGTCATATGCTCCACCCTGTGAAGACTTTCTAGAACTGCATGAAACCACTAATAGAAATTGGGGCTATTGCCCCATCCGGTCAGCCAGCCTACTCCCAGACCAAGAGCTGGCTCAGAAGTGGTCCCATCACACAAAGAAAGCCCCACACAGCCACCTGGCATGCTACACCCATACCTACCCTGAGAGCCAGCCCAGTGGTAGGCCCATCCTCCAAGAGAGCCCACTACACAGCCTGTCAACCCACCACACCTGCAGATACCTGGCCTGACAACCACCTCTATGCCATAGGCCCCAGAAACATTATGTTACCATTGTCACAAACTCCCATAGCCAAGGCCCCTGACACAATTGCAGACATTGCAGACAAAGGTTATAGCTAAATAATCTGTATGGAGATCATATGACAGTCCACTTAGAACCAAAACCAGTGCACCGTTCCCAGCTGACACCCTAGGGTCCACCTACAGGGAAAAGCCTCATTCTATAAAAGTTATTCCATAAAATTGAAAAAAGTAACGGTTCCACAAAGTGTGTAGATATCAACATACGGACACAAGAAAAAGCAAATAAATGTGACACCCTCAAAGAAACAATAAGCCTCCAGTAACAGACACCAAAGAAAAGAGTATTTATGAAATGTCTGAAAAGGAATTCAAAATAATAATCTCTAAGAAATTCAAGAATATACCAAATAATACAAATAATTCAATAAAGCAGAAAAATATGATCTGAATGAGGAATTTAACAAAGAAATAGATGTTTTAAAAGAACCAGGGCTGGGTGCAGTGGCTTATGTCTGTAATCCCAACACTTCGAGAGGCTGAGGCAGGAGGACCACTTGTGGTCAGGAGTTCAAGACCAAATTGGGCAACAGAGTGAAACAATATCTCTATAAAATTTTTTTTTTAATTAGCTGGGTGTAGTGATGCACACCTGTAGTCCCAGCTACTCAGGATGCTGAGGTGGGAGCATCGCTTGAACCCTAAAGATGGAGGATGAAGTGAGCCATGATTGCACCACCGCATTCAAGCCTGGGCAACAAAGTGAGACCCTGTCTCAAAAAAGAAAGAACAAAGCAGAAATCTTGGAGCTGAAACAAATAATCCCATTTAAAAATGAGCAAAAAGATCTGAATAGACATTTCCTAAAAGAAGACATACGAATGGCCAATGGGTATAGGAAAAAATGTTCAGCATCACTAATCATCAGGGCAATGCAAATCAAAACCACAGTGAGGTATTGTCTTACCCCAGTTAGTATTGCTATTACCAAAAAGACAAAAAAAGATAACAAATACTGGTACAGAGACAGAGAAAAGGAAATTTACTCTGTGGGTGAGAATGTAAATTAACATATTCATTATGGAAAACTGTATGGATGTTTCTCAAAAAATGGATAGAACTACCATTTGATCTAGCAGTCCCACTACTGGGTATTTATCCAAATAAAAGAAAATCAGTATATCAAAGGGTTACCTGCACCCTCATGTTTATTGCAGCACCATTTATAATAGTCAAGATATGGAATCAACCAAAGTGTTGAACAATGGATGATTAGTAAAGAAAATGTGGTATATGTACACAATGGAATACTATTCAGCCATAAAAAAGAATGAAATTCTATTATTTGCAGCAACATGGATGAAACCAAGGGTCATTATGTCAAGTGAATTAAGCTAGGTACAGAAAGACAAATATCACATGTTCTCACTCATATGTGAAAGCTTAAAATGTTAATTTTGTGGAGTGAGAGAGTAGAATGATAGTTACCAGAGGCTAGAAAGGGTGGGAGGTAGGTGAAGAAAGGTTGGTTAGTGGGTACAAAAATACAGTTACATAGAAGAAATAAGTTCTAGTGTTTGATAGAACAGTAGCGTGACTATAGTTAACAATACATTGTATATTCAAAATATTGTATATATATTATATATTTCAAAGTAGCTAGAAGCTTTGAAATGCCCCCAACACAAAGAGATAATAAAAGGTGGTGGATATCCTAAATACCTTGAATTGATCACTACACATTGTATGAATTTATCAAAATACTGCATATCCCATAAATATTTACAAATGTTATGTATCAATAAAAAAGAGGGAACAGAATCTTGTAGCTGAAGAATTTGAAATGTTCCCAACACAAAGAAATAATAAATGTTTAAAGTAATGGGTATATTAAATATCCTGAATTGGTTATTACACCCTGTCTTCATTTATCAAAATACCAAATGTATCCTATAAGTATTTAAATATTGTGTATCAATAAAAATAGAGGAAAAAAATCTTGGAACTGAAGAATTCAATGAATAAAATAAAAATAACTGAAGGCTTCAACAACACAGTAGATCAAGCAGAAGAATTTCTAAACGTGAAGACAGGTGTTTAGAAATAACCCAGTCAGAGAAAAAGAATGAAAAAGGCTACTAGAATTATGGGACACCATTAAATGAACTATATCCTGCAAAGCTCTCCTTTAGAAATAAAGGAGAAGTAGAGACTTTCCCAGATAAACAAAAACTGAGAGAATTAATCACAAATAGACAGGTGTTACCAAAAAAAATGCTTAAGAGATTACTACAATTGGAAACAAAAGGATGATAATTACTATTATGAAAACATATGAAAGTATAAAACTCACCAGTATAGGTAAACCCATACTGATACTCAGAATATCCCAATGCTGTAATGGTGCTGTGTAAATCTTTAAATCCTCTAGTATGATAGTTTAAAGTTAAAAAGGTCAAAAACATGAACGACTACAATTAGTGGCTAAGGAACACACAAAAGACCAACAAGGAACACACAAAAAACCAACATGTAAACTAAGGCTAACAAAATACAAATTGTGTGTGTGTGTGTATGAAGTCTGGCGGATTCTTTTTTTTTTTTTTAAGGTGGAGCCTCACTCTGCTGCCCAGGATGGAATGCAGTGGTGCAATCTTGGCTCACTGCAACCTCCGCCTCCCAGGTTCAAGTGATTCTCCTGCCTCAGCCTCCTGAGTAGCTGGGATTACAGGTGTACACCACCATGCCCAGCTAATTTTTTAATTTTAGTAGAGATGGGGTTTTACCATATTGGTCAGTCTGCTTTCAAACTCCTGACCTCGTGATCTGCCTGCATTGGCCTCCCAAAGTGCTTGGGTTACAGGTATGAGCCACTGTGCCTGGCCCCCTAGAGGATTTTTAAGTGACCAAAATTAAGTTGTTATCAGCTTAAAGTAGTCTATTATAACTAAAAGACTTTATTTTAGCCCCGTGGTAACCACAAAGAAACAAATTACAGTAGATACACAAATAAGAAAGAAAAAGAAAACAAAGTTCAGTGCCATAAAAAATCCCCACACCACAGAGGAAAACAAGAGAGAAATAAAAGTACAAAAGATCTATAAAACAACCAGAAAATTATCAACAAAATGGCAAGAGTAAGTCCTTACTTATCAATAACAATCTTTAATGTAAATGAATTAAATTCTGCAATTAAAAGATATACAGTGGCTGAATGGATTTGAAAAAACTAGACCTAATTATATGTTGCCTACAAGAGACCTACCCCAACATTAAAGACAGACTGAAAGTGAGGGATAGAAAAAATGCAAACAGAAACCAAAAGTGAGCAGGAGTGACTATACTTTTATCAGACAAAATAGACTTTAAGTCAAAAACAATAAAAAGAAACAAAGAGGGCCATTATATAATGACAGAGAGATTAATTCAACAAGATGCTATCACAAGTGTAAATATATATGCACCCAACATTGAAGCACCCAAATATGTAAAGCAAATATTATTAGATCTAAAGAGAGAGATAGACTGCAATACAATAATAGTAGGGGACTTTACACCTCAGTTTTAACAATGAAGAGATTACCCAGACAGAAAATCAACAAAGAAACTTTGGACTTAAACAACACTATAGACAAAATGGACCAACCAGACATTTATAGAATATTCCATTAAACAGTTACAGTATGCTCATTCTTCCCAACTGCACATGGAATATTCTCCAGAATAAATCATATGTTAGACCACAAAACAAGTCTTAACAAATTTAAGAAGACAGAGATTATATCATGTATCATTTTGGACCACGATAGTCTAAAACTAGAAATCAACAACAAGAGAGCCTTGGAAACCTTACAAATACGTGAAAATTAAACAACATGCTCCTAAATAACCAATACATCAATGAAAAAACTAAAAGGGAAATTTAAAAATTATCTGAGATAAATAAAAATGGAAACACATCATACCAAAACTTATGGAATACAGCAAAAGCAGTTCTGAGGTGGAATTTTATAGCAATACACACCTAATCTTTCTATCTATCTCTCTAATAAATCCTTATTAGATTTCTAATAAAGAGTGTAACCATGCACTTCCAGGAACTAAAAAACTAAGAACTAAACCCAAGATTGGTAGAAGGAAGGAAATAATAAGTCTCAGAGCAAAAATAAATGAAGTGGAGAACAAAAGAAAACTCAAAAAAAATTAACAAAAGAAGAGTTGGCTTTTTGAAAAGATAATCAAAATCAACAAACCCTTAGCTAGACTAACTTAAAAAAAAAGAGAAAATATCCAAATAAAATCAGAGATGGAAATGGAGACATTACACCTAATATACAGAAATACAAAACAAAGGATCATAGAGGCTATTACGAACAACTATATATCAAAAAGTTGAGGGCATAGAAGAAATAGATAAATTCCTGGACACATACAACCTACCAAGATTAAATTATAAAGAAATAGAAAATCTAAACAGACCAATACTGAGTAAGGAAATGGAATCAATAATAAAATGTCTGCCATTGAAAAAAAGCCCAGGACCTAATGAGGCTAGCATTACCGTGATTCCAATATAAGGTAGACACAAGAACAAAAAGGAAAGCTACAGGCCAGTATCCTTGGTAAATACAGATGCGAAAATTCTCAACAAGATGCTATCAAACCAAATTCAACAGAAAATTAAAAAGATCATTCACTGTGATTAAGTGGGATTTCTCCCAGGGATGTCAGAATGATTCAGCATATGCAAGTTAATAAATGTGATATGCCATATTAACAGAAAGATAGAAACCATATGATCATTTCAGCAGATGCAGAAAGAGCATTTGACAACTTTCAAATTTCTTTATGGTAACTACTGTCAACACATTTGTTACAGGAGGTATGTACCTCCACACCATAAAGGCCAGATATGACAAACTCATAGCTAAGAACATACTGAACAGGAAAAGCTGAAAATTTTTTATCTAAGATCAGGAACAAGACAAGGATATCCCTTTCATCACTCCTATTCAACACAGTACTGGAAGTCCTAGCCAGAGCAATTGGGCAAGAAAAAAAAAATAGAAAGCATACAAATTGAAAAAGATGAAGTCAAATTGTTCCTGTTTGCAGACAACATGATCTTATATACAGAAAACCCTAAAGACTCCACCAAAATATTATTATAGCTGATCAACGAATTCAGTCAAATTTGCAAGACACAAAACCAATACATAAAAATTAGTAGCATTTCTATATGCTAATAGCAAACTATCTGAAAAAGAAATCAAAAAATTTTCATGTATCATAGCTACAAAAATATAAGATACCTAGGAATAAACTTAACCAAGGAAATAAAAGATCTCCACACTGAAACTATAAAATATTGATGAAAAAATCAATTAAGACACAAATAAATGGAAAGCCATCCCATGTCCAAGTATTGGGTTTTTAATTTTTTTTTAATTTAAAAAAAATTTTTCTTAAATTCCTACACAAAGAGTACAATGTCCAAGTATTGGAAGAATTAATATTGTTAAAATCACCTACTACCTAAAGTGATATATGGATTTAATGTAATCGCTATCAAAAGAACAGTGACATTTTTCACAAACAGAAAAATCAATCCCCAAATTCATATGGAACCACAAAAGACTTCAAATAGCCAAAGCAATCCTTAGCAAAAAGAACAAAGCTGGAGACATCACACCACTCAACTTCAAAATACACTACAAAGCTATAGTAACCAAAACAGCCTGTTACGGGCACAAAAACAGATGCATAGACCAATGAAATGGAACAGAGAACTCAGAAACAAATTCGTGTACCTATAGCCAACTGATTTTCAACAAAGTTGCCAAGAACACACACTGGGAAAAAGACCATGTCTTCAACAAATGTTGCAAGGAAAATTGGATATTCACATGTAAAATAATGATACCATATACAATAATGAGACCATATACATATTCCTCACACCATATACAAAAATGAACTCAAAATGGATTAAAGGCCTAAATGTAATACGCAAAACTATGAAACTATCAGAAGAAAACATAGGGGGAAATGCTTTATGCCATTGGGCTGGGCAAATAATTTTTAATAAGACCTCAAAAGCACAGGCAGCAAAAGGAAAAGTAGACAGATGGGATTACATTAAAATAAAAAGCTTCAGCACAGCAAAGTAAACAATAAACAGAGTGAAGTAACAACTTACAGAATGGGAGAAAATATTTGCAAATTAGATATCTGACACTAATATCCAGAATATATAAAGAACTTAAACAACTCAACAACAACAACAACAAAAGCCTTATTTTAAAATGGGCAAAAGACCTTATGAGACATTCCTCCAAAGAAAACGTAGAAATGACTAGCAGTTACATGAAAAGATGCTCAACATCACTAACAATTGAGGAAATGGCAATCAAAACTGCAATGAGATATCACCTCACTCCAGTTAGACTAGATATTATCAAAAAGACAAATAAAAACAAATGTTGGTGAGGATGCAGAGAAAAAGGAATGTCTACACATTGTTGGTGGGAATGTAAAGTAGTACAGCCACTATAGATAACAGTATGGATGTTCCTCAGAAAATTAAAAACAGAACTACTATATGATTCAGCCATCCCACTATGGAGTATCTATCCAAAGGAAATGAAATTATCATGTTGAAAAGATACCTACACTCCCATATTTATTGCAGCACTATTACAATAATCAATATATGAAATCCACCCAAGTGTCCTACAATAGATGAATGGATAAAGAAAATCTGATATATATACACTATTTAATACTATTGAACCATAAAAAGGAATGAAATTTTGTCATTTTTTGACAACATGGACATTGAGAACATCATGTTAAGTGAAATAAGCCAGCCATGAAAAAACAAATATCATATGATCTCACTCATATGTGGAATCTTAAAAAAAAAAAAAAAAAAAAACAGAGACACGCTATTATAGAAGCAAAGAATAGAACAATGGTTAATAGAGACTGGGGAGGGAATGGGAGAGGGGATGATAGTGCGAGGTTGATCAGCTGGTACAAAGTTACATTAGATAGGAGAAATGAGTCTGGTGTTCATTGCATAGTTGGGTGAGGATAATTAAAAGTAAGGTATTTTGTAGATTACCAAATCGCTGGAAGAGAGGCTTGTAATTGTCCTCACCACAAAGAAACGATAAATGCACAAGGTGATTGACACACTAAATACCCTGATTTGATCGTTATACAATACATATGTATCAAACTATCAAATTACAACTCACAAATATGTACAACACAATGTGTCAATTTTAAAAGGCATCTAATTTGGTGACAGAATTCCCCCCAAAAAGAAATTGGGGGCCACCGAAAGGGAGGATAGGGTAATGAATGGTAGGGTAGCATCTGTGTTAAAATTAGGTTCAGCTGTAAATGACAGAGACCCAAACTAGCAATCGCTTAAACTTAGAAAATTTTTTCTCTCTGTCACGAAAAGTCTGGTAAGGTAGTTGAAAGCTGGTATAAGGTTTATGACAACATCATAGACCCAAGCTCCTTCTGTTTCTTCTACTGCAAATTCCGTGTTCACCTCATTGCCAAGACGGCTGCCCCAGCCATTACATCTGCAATCCAAGCAGCAGACAGGGAAAAGCAAAGGAGAAGAGCATGCCCATTCCTTTTAAAGAAACATCCCCAAAGTTGTACATAAAACTTCCTACTTATATCTCATTGGCCAAAACTTAGACACATGGCCACACTTTGCTGCAAGCAAGGATGGGAAACACAGTCTTGATTCTAGGCAACAATTAATATACGCTCCATGAAAAAATCATTTTACTTTGGAAGAAGGAAGATTGGATATAGAGGGACAACTGATAGTCCCTTGCTCAGCATCCTTGGGTACTGGAGGTAACCCCTCCCCAGATTTCACAGAACTCCCTGGCATGAGTGACTGCAGCAAGAAGTTACCATACTGCATTCCAAGACTTTGAGGACTCATTGAGGAATTATATGAGTCATCAAATGTGAAAATTGGAAAACTGCTGACCCTTCTTTAAAGCCCCAATACCCTTTTGTTATCTACCTTCCTCCTTTTTTTTTGAGATGGAGTCTCACTCTGTCGCCCAGGCTGGAGTGCAGTGGTATGATCTCGGCTCACTGCTACCTCCGCCTCCCAGGTTGAAACTGGGATTCTCCTGCCTCAGCCTCCTGAGTATCTGGAATTACAGGTGCCTTCCACTATGCCTGGCTAATTGTTGTATTTTTAGTAGAGACAGGGTTTCACCATGTTGGCCAGGATGGTCTCGAATTCCTGACATCAAGTGATCTGCCCACCTCAGCCTCCCAAAGTGCTGAGATTACAGGCATGAGCCACCACTCCCAGCACCCCCCCCCTTTTTTTTATACCATATTATTTGTAGCTTGAGCAGCAACTAGTCTAATGAAAAGACCACTAACTTTGGTTCAGAAAACCTGGGTCTGAATTTGAATAAGCCACTTACTAGCTATTTAAAGCATTTAACATATCTGTGCCTCATTTTCTCATCTGTAGAATGGGGATTATAAGGTCTCACGGGATTGTGTTAAAGACTAAGTGGTAGCTCGTAGTAAGGGCTCAATAAATGGTAGCTACTATTATCATCAGGCTTCTCTGTCCCGGAGGTCATTGCAGCTGCCTTCTGCATAATCACCCAGAAAGTGGAGTTTATTAAATGAGCCTCCATTCTAGGGCTAAGCCACATGGTTTTCAAATAATCAATATGTTAAGCCACCCAGCATAAGCAGACAGGCTATAAATCAAATTGGATTCAAAGTCTGTCACAGATAAAAGGGACCTTCACATACGTTGATTCGTCATTTTTCTGTTTATTGCTGTTATCATTATTGCTAATAACAATGGCAAGAGCTGTCATTTATTAAATGTCCTTGCTGTGCCAGGCACTATGCTTTTTGAACTTCACAGTGGTCCCATGAGGTAAGTTTTTTCATTCTCCTTTAACAGATGAGGAAACTGAGTACAGAAGGGATAAATGATTTGCCACAAGTCACCCAGAGCCAGCCTGGTACTCAGATCCGAGTCTAAAGCATCTGTATTTGTTACAATTAGGTTCAGCTGTAAGTAACAGCGACCCAAACTAGCAATGGCTTAAACTGAGTTAGAAATTTCATATGAATCATATAGCAGTTCTGTTTTTAATTTTCTGAGGAACATCCATACTGTTTTCCATAGTGGCTGTACTAATTTACATTCCCACCAACAACGTGTAGACATTCCTTTTCTCTGCTTCTTATTGCTTATTTACTTTTTATAATTTTTATGTTTAAAAATCCCCAAAAACCATAAAAGAAAAAAAAATCACCCATTTTTACACCACTTTTCTTCTTTTGAAGTCTCTAATGAAAGAAAAAGTGAAAACACCCCCCGGCTCTTCTAAACTCTTCGCCAGAGATAACCACTGTTAGCAGATTGTTTTTCATGCTTATGCAGTTTAATATTCATTAAATTGTCATTTTTACTCTTTTGCAAACAAGTCATTTCAAACAGGAGGAGTTAAAATGGCTACGTTAAAACTTCCAAGGAAAAACGACTTTCATTCTACATATGCTGGCTTCCGTAGCTTTCATTTACTCGTTCATTCATTCGTTCACTCATTCAACAAATATTAACCAAGTACCCCATACTTGCCAAGAACTAGTTAAGCACTGAGAATAGAAAAATTAAGAAAATTCAGTTCCTCTGTTGGTGAAGTCACCAGCCTAGAGGGTGATGACTTCATCCATCATTGCACAAAATGAAAAGACCTACAATCAAGATGATGGGCAAAAATGAGAGAAAGTTCCAGGCAATGAGATGCTTGAGTTCAGAATTAGGGGAGGCATTCAATGCACAGACAAGAAGCCATGCTATTTTGACCAGAGGCCGGTAGGGAAGAGGCCAGAGGCGTCTTGTGTGGCTAGAACATCATGGAAGGAAGTGCAAAATTGATGGAGATGAGGCTGGAAAAGTCACTTGGGCCTCGAATAACATTCTTAAGTCTTTGCAGTGCATGTGACGTTCCTATCTGCTACAAAGCCTCTTATTCTAGAAGAAAAATAGATGTTCAACTTGTGAAAATGTTATTCTAGAGGAAAGATAGGTGTTAAACTTGTGAAAAGAGAGAAGTTCCATTTTAAAATCCATCATCAGGAATACTACTTGGCAATTTACAAAATGAAATAGTGATATGATACATGCTATAGCAAGAATGAACCTTGAAAACATGCTAGGCAAAAGAACCCACTCAACGAAAGAAGATGTGTCATTTTCTTTCATGTACATGAAATGTCCAGAATAGGCAAATCTAGAGAGACAGAAAGTAGATTAGTGGTTGCCTAGGAGTGGAGGGGGTGGGAGGAAATGGGGAGTGACTGCTAATGGGAGTAGGACTTGGGGAGGGAGGAGAAAATGTTCTAAAATTGATGATGATGGTTACACAACTCTGAATATACTGGAACCACTGAATTGTACACTTTAAATGGTTGAATTGTATGGTATGTGAAATATATCTCAAGAGGGTGCCTCAAAAGAAGGCTTAGCAGAATTTTAAAAAATTCCCTCCATCACTAGAAAATAATACACTCCTGAAAACTGCCACAAATAACTTTGTGTTCAAGACAGGCTTTTGTTGTCATTGTTTCTTTTCCATCACCATCCTTTGAAAAATACAGAATATTTTGAATGTGGGTTACCTTGAAAGTTCATTGTTCAGTCAACAGCCCAGGTCTATTTGTTTTCTCCCATGTTTAATCCAGAGGTTGCTAGAGGACAGGGACTCTCAAACTCTCGTCCTTGAACCACCTCCATCAGAATCACCTGCAGTGTGGGTTATCAAGGTAGATTCCCAGACACCACCAAGGCCTAGTAAATCAAAATCTCTGGATGTGGATCCCAGGGATTGGCACTTTAACTTTGATACATACCAATGTTTGAAGACCTCTGCTCCAGACTATGATGCCTGGCTTATAATTTCTTCCATTTCGTGATGTTGGCCCCACCCCAGTTTCCGAGTCTGAGTTGATCCAAAATAGACCCAGATTATGGAACACATCAAGACACCCAGTGCAGAAGAACCTTTGCAAAGAGATATGAAAATAAATACAATCTGTGTATGACTGTAGCAGTGACTGAGTGTTCACAGAACATGTTAAGGACAGAAGGAAGTGGACGGCCAGGAAATTTAGGACCAAAATCTGATAAGCGGAATGACCTCAAATCTAACTTCTCTGACCTCAGCACATGGGCTAGATTGTCTAAGAGCATGTCACTCCACCCATCTCCCACCTTCTGGATTTTTCCGATCTATGGTGCATCCTTCTGACTGCTGTGACTATGACCTCCTGAGACTCAGTCACCTCCTGCGTAAAATGATGTGTTTGATCCCAATTGTCTTGGGATTCTCTCCAGGCTCTGACATTATATAATACAGGATCCAATGACTCTTGAGCAAGATTAGAAAGGCTTCTACCACGGCTTTGACACCCAGAATTTAAAAAAAGAGGGGCTGTGCATGGTGGCTCATACCTGTAATCCCAGCACTTTGGGAAACCAAGCTGGGAGGATTGCTTGAGTCCAGGAGTATGAGACCAGACTGGGCAACACAGCAAGACCTTGTCTCTACAAAAAATTAAAAAGCAATTAGCTGAGCATGGTGGTATGCATCCATAGCCCCAACTACTTGGGAGGCTAAGGTGAGAGGATCGCTTGAGCCCAGGAGGTCAAGGCTGCAGTGAGCCAAGATAACACTGCTGCACTTCAGCCTGGGCAACAGAGCAAGACCTTCTTTTGAAATAACAAAAACAAGCAAACGAAACAAAACAAAAACAAAGAGGGCTATCACCAGCATCTTCAAAATTCACTTTATTGAGATATCATTTACATATGATAAAATGCACCCATTTAAGTGTATGTTTTGGTGAGTTTTGACACCAAACTCTGAGATCCGTTCACAGTATTACATGGGTGTGGATGGGAAGCATTATTTTTTTATTTTTTGACAGCTTTGTCTTCATGGACCTGGGAAACAGAGCACAAGCATCGCTTCCCAAGAAGTCCCCTTCCCCACCCTGACTAGGTCCAGCCTATCATTTACCCTCAAACACCACGTACCCCCTGCCTTTTTAGCCCCTCACCACTGGTTGTGACTTCCCCAAGGCTGCTCAAGAGCTCCCCCCAGATAATCTCAGGTTTGTGAGTGTTTCCCACTTCCCTGGATGCTGCTGAACCATTTATAATTTCCTGGCCCCCTTGGTTTTTATAGGGTGGTCAGTTTATCAGTACCTCCTAATAGCTCCTTGCTGAGGCACTCTCATGGCTATATTCACATTCCAAGTTCTGGCTTTGACGATTTACGTAGCAGCTGAGATTCACCTGCTAAATGGAAGGCCCGTCACTCAGGCTCATTCTCCAACTGTTACGGGATGGAAATACTTGCTGTGAGTTGTCCAGGCTCTTGGTGCATTGAACAAAGAATCAAACAAGACATACAAACAAAGCAACAAAAAAACAAAACAAAACAATGAAAGCACAGATCTATTGAAGCAAAAGTATACTCTACAGAGTGGGAGCAGGCTTGAACAAGCAGCTCAAATGCTCCCATTATAATGTTCTTTAGGGTTCTTATTAAGCTAAAAGAATTTGGTAACACCCACTTGGTGCCCTTTAGAGGCCTCCAATTGGTTACATCCTATGAAGGATTGGCCCAAGAACCAATCAGAGGCTGAAGTGGAGATGGCTCATGACCAATCAGAGGCTGAAGTGGAGACTTGGCCTGTGGTCAATCAGAGGCTGAAGTGGAAATTTCCATGTTGTTATTTCAGAGTGAGGATGTGGCCTGTATGCTACCCAGTCTTGCCTAGAACTGGCTGCACCTGCTGTTGTTTTGCTTATGCCTTAACCTTTGGTTACCCTGATTCCCTATTCTCCTACTTCTCAAGCAGAGGGTTTCAAATACATGGACCCAAGTAAATCAATGACCTTCTATTTCTCCTTTTCCTGTATCTTGCAGACTAGAAGATGTTGATGCTTACAGGGTGGAAATACACACTCTATCGCTGGAGACTGGTCTTTACGGCCTTAGAATTTTTCCCCTGGGACCTCAGTTCAAGCTGTTACCCCGCATATTCAGAAGGGATCCCCTTCCAATTGTTCCAGTTGTCATTTGACATGTATTTATGTGGCTGTTCCGCTGCTGTCTCTTTCCCTCATAACTCGTGAGTCTCGGAGACAGGAACCGTGTCTCTTTGGTCTCTGCACTCCATCCCTGATGTCTAGAACTCTGCCTAATATGCAGGAGATGACCAATTAGTATGACTTGACAAAACTACAGAAGGGGAAGAAAGAAGTCAAGAAGTAGGCCAGATGCGGTGGCTCACGCCTGTAATCCCAGCAATTTAGGAGGCCGAGGCAGGTGGATCACCTGAGGTCAGGAGTTAGAGACCAGCCTGACCAACATGGTAAAACCCCATCTCTACTAAAAACACAAAAAATTAGCTGAGTGTGGTGGTGCACGCCTGTAATCCCAGCTACTTGGGAGGCTGAGGCAGGAGACTCACTTGAACCCAGGAGGCAGAGGTTACAGTGAGCTGAGATTGCACCATTGCACCCCAGCCTGGGCAACAAGAGCAAAACTCCATCTCAAAAAAAAAAAAAAAAAATCAAGAAGTAAAGGAAGGGAGGCAAAATAAAAAAAGAAAAAAAAAGGAAAGAGAAAAAGGGAGAGAGAGAACTGCAGATCACATCATAGGGATTGCTCCCGTAACACTTGTAACAAGGTACAACCTGACTCGACAGGACAACAGGCACGCTTGTACTCACATTGTTGTGGGCTGAATTGTGTCCCCCGACTCCTAAAAAATATGGTCAAGTCCTAGCCTCTGGTATCTGCAAATGTGACCTTAATTGGAAACAGGGTATTTGCAAATGTAACTGAGCTAAGATGAGGTTATACTCTAAATCCAGTATCATTGCCATCCTTACAAGGAGAAGAAACACAGAGACACAGGGAGTATTCCATGTGATGACAGAGGCGAGCCCTGGAGTGATGCTTCTACTAGCCAAGAAACACCAGGGATAACCAG
Source organism: Hylobates moloch (assembly GCF_009828535.3). Classification (NCBI taxonomy): domain Eukaryota; kingdom Metazoa; phylum Chordata; class Mammalia; order Primates; family Hylobatidae; genus Hylobates; species Hylobates moloch. The sequence continues at coordinate 25,229,372 of NW_026652298.1, read as the reverse complement.
CAATACCAGAAACTATGAAGAGGCAAAAAATGATGAATCTCTAGAGCCACCAGAGAGAGCCTAGCCTTGCTGGCACCTTTATTTTCAACTGCTAGCCTCCAGAAATATGAGATACGAAGTTTCTGTTGTGTTAAACTTGCACCACCATGCAAGTTTGTGGTGATTTGTTATGGCAACCCTCGGAAATAAATATGGACTCCCATCCTATGAGATTGTGATTGCCTGTTTGCTGGTCTGTTTCCCTTGCAAAAGCCAGGGGCTGTGACGCGTGCATCTCGGTAACCTCAGTACTAGCATACTGTGGTGCATGGCAGAGATTTGTTGCTTGGTCTCCATCCACTGAGTAGATAGAAGAGAAAGAGGTGGCGGTGGCTCCGAGTGACCTCCTGGGCCTTGTTAACACCAGTGGTTGCATCTTGTCCACAGGAAACTGCAGCCTCAACGATGCCCTGGCTGCCCATAACCAGGTGCAATTCCAGTTTCCCAGAAAATGAGACTGGAGAAATGACCCTACGTAGTTGTACCCCAGGGAGGACTGTGAGTTTAAAAACAAACTCACTTCCTTTCTGCTAAATTATTGCCCACCTCCCACCACCCCAACTATTCCTTAGCTACAGAAAGCCTCACCACCAGTCTGCTCCTCTGTCCAGTCAAATTCTTCATGTTGACAACGACCAGAATAGCTTATTAAGGACCAGGTTTGCAGGTGACGGCGCCATGCTGAGAATCGCTGTTCGTTTTTAGAAAATAAACTCCAATTAGCAATCTCAGTTGTTTGTTTCATTTCCTGGGTATGCATTTCCACTTGTAGGGCTGTTGCTGCTGCTCCTGACACCATCTCTGAGAACCTCAAACCTGGAGACCCTGGGAAAATGTCCATGTGGGCTTTCTTCATAACCTGTAGAGGGGACTTTGCATGATACAGAGATCTGAGCATGAAGGACACATTGACGAACTGATTACCCCTACACATCAGGCACCAGGCTAATCCCTTTACATACTTGTGGGACATGGGATACTGGTCCCATTTTATGAAGAAACTGAGGCTCAAAGAGTTTAAGGATTTTTCATCTCAGAAAATGTCACCATTTTCCCTTCAGTTGCTCAAGCCAGAACACTGAGAATCCTTAACTCACTTCTACTCATCACTATTTTCCTTTGGCCCACAAATTAGGTCTCGAATCCACATGAATCCCTTTATCCCTACAGCCACTGCCCTGGTCTAGGCCATGATCACTCAACAAGCAATTACTGATTGTCTGGTGTGTACCAATCTCTGTTCCAAGAAACTGGGATGCTCAAAGAAACAAAACTGATGCAGATCTCAGCCCTCACGGAGCCTTCATTCTGGCCATTGCTTTAGGTTACTGCTCTATCCTCCAGCTTGTTCTCCTCCCACACAAACCATTCTCCACAATTCAGTCGATTTTTCCAAAATAAAAACTCGATCATGTAATTCCCTGTTTAAAATTGTCTAAGAGGCTCCCATTACTTTGAGGATACAGGTCTATTCTCCTTAATATGGTTTTGAATCCCTTTCATAACCTGGCCCTCACTAGCTCTCCAGTTGCTCTCCAGTCCCAGCTCTCACTATTTCCCTCTCTACCACACACTCCACTAAAAGAAAAAAAAAAAAAAAAGGCCGGGTGCGGTGGGTCACGCCTGTAATCCCAGCACTTTGGGAGGCCAAGGCAGGTGGATCCCGAGGTCAGGAGTTTGCGAACAGCCTGGCCAACATAGTGAAACCCCGTCTCTACTAAAAATACAAAAAATTAGCCAGGCGTGGTGGTGGGCGCCTGTAATCCTAGCTACTTGGGAGGCTGAGGTAGGAGAATTGCTTGAACTCAGGGGTGGAGGTTGCAGCAGGTTGAGATAGCGCCACCGCCCACCAGCCAGGACAACAGTGAGAGACTCTGTCTCAAAAAAAAGAAAAAGGAAACTACACACACACACACACGCACACACACTAGAAACTTCCAGACGAACTTTTCTCAATTTATTTAGAGTTTAAGACACTCCACTGTCTCTAGCTCTCTGCCCAGCAAAGGTTCCCTTCCTCCATCTCGTATTCAGCCTTCACTTTCAGCTTAGACCTAGCACCACTGGAAAGCCTTCCCTGACTTCTACCCTGTCCAGACCACAGTAGCGACTTCTGCAAATGATCTCATAAAAATGGGTCTTCCCATATCCTCGCTTGGGTCACACTTTGTCAGGGCTGTCTTTGCCAGTAGATTGTACTCTTTGAAGGCAGGGAGGGGATAGTGTATGCCCTGTTCATCACTGTACCCACGGCACCAAAGGAATATTGCTGTACTAGCTTTTGAAATGAATAAATGAACGCTGAAGAAAGAACAAGTCTCAGCTTCATAGCTAGCAAGTAGCCAGAATGGGATTTGACTTCAAACGCCTACTCTTAACCATGTCATAAGCCACTGTAGGGTAAATGCACCTGACAGCAATAACTAGAGCACACCCTTAGAATGACTTTATATGGCAGATGCACCTGAATGTGCGTTCTGAGCTAGGGAATCAGGAGTTGCCAACCTGGAGATTTTTTTCCTTGTCTATGAAGAACATCTGAGTTCCTGGCCTGTCCCATGAAACATAGGTTGTACAGGGGATTGAAACCCTAAGTTTTGGATTAAATGAAAGTTGCCAGGTGGAGGTCATTAAGGGGAGGATGCTACGTGAAAATGCTATATAAACTGCATGCTGGTTTTTTTGCTTTTGTTTTCAGACAGAGTCTCACTGTGTCACCCAGGTAGGATTGCAGTGGTGTGATTTCAGCTCACTGCAACCTCTGCCTCCCAGGTTCAAGCAAATCTCGTGCCTCAGCCTCCCGAGTAACTAGGATTACAGGCATGTGCCCCCACACCTGGCTAATTTTTGTATTCTTAATGGAGACAGGGTTTCACCATGTTGGTCAGGCTGGTCTCAAACTCCTGACCTCAGGTGATCCATCTATCTTGGCCTTCCAAAGTGCTGGGATTACAGGTGTAAGCCACCGCACCCGGCCAAAACTACATGCTGTTTGTAAGCAGTTGAGGTTTTCTTGCCCAGCCCACCACCACTGCATTCTCTCCCATGTATATAGCCCCGAATCAAACCCCATGCCTTTTATTTTATTTTTTGTGTGTGTGAGACGGAGTCTCACTCCGTCACCCAGGCTGGAGTGCAGTGGTGTGATCTCAGCTCACTGCAACCTCCACCTCCCAGGTTCAAGTGATTCTCCTGCCTCAGCCTCCCGAGTGGCTGGGACTACAGACATGTGCCACCACACTGGACTAATTTTTGTATTTTTAGTAGAGGCAGGGTTTCACCACGTTGTCCAGGCTGGTCTCGAGTTCCTGACCTCAGGTGATCTGCCCCCCTCAGCTTCCCAAAGTGCTGGGATTACAGACGTGAGCCACCGCACCCAGCTACCCCATGTCTTATTTGCTGGCTCCGGGTCTCTTCTTCAGCCTCTTGAAACTGGTGCCTCCTTAATGAGGTTAATAGGGGTTTAGCACAACACCCACTGTGAGGGATGTTGTTAGTCGTGGGTAAAGTGAGCTTTGGGAATAATTTACCATTACATGTCACAAATCTTCCTGATGAGAAGCAGAGCTTAGATTAAGCAGACAGGAAAGAGGATGAAATATAAGATGTAGTGTGAGTGCCTCATCATCTTAGTTCTTAGGATTATCAACTTTTGCGTTGGTTATCAAGGGAATGACAAGAACGCAGAATATCCAAACTGGGATAAATTTTAGACTTGCCTTGCCTTTTAGCCCCATTAGAAAAATAAAAATTGAGGTTGGAATCCGAGTTTCCTTGACACCAGATTCCATGTTTATGCCATGGGCATAATTGTAACAGGGTTGTGGGGAGGGAGGTCTAAGGGCCTAGTTATCACTAAATGGTTCAAAAGTCAAAAAAATATTCTAAATCTGCTTCTATCCATCAGGGCTGTAGCTATGGAGGAGAGATTCTTCCATCTAGATGGAAAATCCCTTTCCAATTAGGCAAGATGAATATCGCCTTACTGGAAAAGAACCATAAGCACAGGAACCAACGTGGGTCATTCCAGGAAAACTAACAATCCCAGTAGCTAGGATTACAGGCATGTGCCCCCACACCTGGCTAATTTTTGTATTTTTAATGGAGACAGGGTTTCACCATGTTGGTCAGGCTGGTCTCAAACTCATGACCTCAGGTGATCCACCTACCTCGGCCTTCCAGAGTGCTGGGATTACAGGCGTGAGCCATCATGCCCAGCTAAAACTACATGCTGTTTGCAAACAGTTGAGGTTTTCCTGCACAGCCCACCACCACTGCACTCTCTCCCCTGTGTGTAGCCCCTAATCAAACCCAATATCTTTTTTTTTTCACCAAGGCTGGAGTGCAGTGGCGTGATCTCAGCTCACTGCAACCTTAGCCATCCTCCAGTGAAGGAATGAGAGAAGGGAAAGGGAAACTTAACTAACTTGCAGAGCTCCTTACGTCCATCTGCACTGGGAGGAAATGGGGAGAAAAGGGCTGGTGGGAAGATTGTGTCAGCTCCATCATACTGTGTGCCAGTGTGCTGAGCATATCACATGCCTTATCCCGTTGAATTCTCACAACTGCACAATGGGACATAGGCTAATAGGTGCTGAGCTGGGACTTGATCTGACTTCAAGGCTGGGGTTCATAAACAACAGACTCTATGGACTCTTGGTCATTAGAGTAGTTGGCAAAGAACTGGGTGAACACTCATTAAATACTACCTGGTTCAGAATTACGTTATCTTTCCTACCCAAGGGAAGCCCCAGCCAAACTAAGAATGACCTCTAAGGTCCTTCAGGGGACCCCTGACATGGACAAGGATCATGAAAGAAAGTGCTTAGGCACAGACCTTACACATTCTAGAAAGTTCTTGCCCATTGAGAACAGCAAAGACAACTGCTAAGCATTGATCATATATATGCCAAGCACTGTGCTTTCCATAGATTCCCTCAAATTGTATGGGGTCGACCCCAGGAGATCATTATGATCTCCATCTTCATTTTCTCTAAACCATTTTCAAAGAGATAAGTTAATGTGTCCAATGTCAGACAGATGGTTAGGGTCAGAGGCAGGATTCAAACCTAGGTCTGTCTGCCTCTAATTCTGCTGCCCTTACCTGTGATGGATGCCAAGTGGCTACAGCATTACCGCCAGCCAAATGGCACCACCTGGGAAAAATGCAGTGGATTGAGGTCAAGAGTCCTCACTTCTGTGTCTTGACTTCATCCGTCAGAAAGCACTTGCCTCCCACGATGACTTGAAGGTAAAATCAGGTAATCTCGAAACACATTGGAAATGTGCACTGTGTAAATACAGGCTCTTTGCTCTGCTTTGAATTATTATTATTCATTGTCCTTGGAAGGAAATGAAGGAGGAAGATGCAATTTGTTGCTAAGCCCCCAGCTGGAGAAAGACATCTTGGACTAGAATTGTAGGGCAAAGGCGGGATGTTCATTTCCCTTCCTTAGTTGGAGACCTCTTGCTTTCATTTGCATAAAAGCAGATCCCTGAAAAGCAAATTGCAGCCACTAATAGCATTGGCTGACTCTTGACCTGGAGTGAACTCACCTGGAGTGACTTGGAGTTGAATGTGCTCTTCTGAGTCCTCACCCCCATGCACCCTCAGAATCCTTGGTTGGATTAAAATTGCAGAGACAGTAAAATTCAGTAGCTGTTTCTGTGATATCTAAAGACCAAATATCAGCTCGTTTCTCACAGCAAGAATTCCCCACCCAGAGATTTAAAAGAGCTGATGTACTTTTTTTGGGGGGGTGGGGGTGGGGGTGTTGAGATGGAATCTAGCTCTGTTGCCCAGGCTGGAGTGCAGTAATGCCATCTCAGCTCACTGCAACCTCAGCCTCCTGGGTTCAAGCAATTCTCCTGCCTCAGCCTCCTGAATAGCTGGGTCTACAGGTGTGCACCACCATGCCCGGCTAATTCTTGTATTTTTAGTACAGACAAGGTTTCACCATATTGGAAAGGCTGGTCTCGAACTCCTGGTCACAAGTGATCTTCCCATCCTCCCATCTTGGCCTCCCAAAGTGCAGGAGCTGATGTATTTAAATCCCTGACACAGAGACTTGTACAATGTCAACATTCTAGCAATAGTGATGTGGGGATAGAGACAGCCCACATTCAGATGGTGGTTAAGGACCTCATTTTTTGAAGATGCACAGGCCCAGCGGTACATTTCCTATTTGTGTGGACACTGGACGTGTTTTTAACCTTTCTGAGCTTGTTTCCTCTTCTGTAAAACCCACCTCAAAGTGTCATTATGAGAACGAAATGAGTGACCACGCCGAGCACCTGGTAAACACTTGTATTTGTATGCTCAGATCTCCGTAGCAAAATACCACAAGATGGGCCTTAAACAACAGACATTTGTTTTCTCCAGTTATGGTGGCTAGAAGTTCAAGATCAAGGTGCCAGCAAATTCAGCTTCTGGTGAGATCACTCTTCCTGGCTTGCAGATGGCTGCCTTCTTGTTCTGTCCTCACACAGCCTTTCCTCTGCGCAAGGAGAAAAACAGAGTGCTGGTGTCTTTCTCTTCTTACAAGGGCATCAGCTCTATTGGATTAGGGCCTCACCTTAATTGCCTTAAGGTTCCTATCTCCAAATAGGGCTTCAACACTTGAATTTTGAGGAGACACAACCCAGGCCATGATAGAGTTCAAACAGTGGTCACTATTAGGTGCAGTCCATCAAGTGGTAGAAGTCGCTAGAACTAAAGCATAGATGGAGAAAGTTGATTGTATCCGTTTCTCTTCGCCCTCTGCCCCTTTCCCTGTTTCCACTCCAGCGTGCACACAAGACCTCCAGGCCCCGGGGAGCAACTGCGGTTACCTCTTCTGGGCATCCTGCTTTCTCCCCAAAGGATGAGAAAGCTTCGGTTGACTTCTAATTACTCAGATCCTCAGTATTGCTGTCCCTACTGTTATGGATATGATCTCTCCTTTCCTGATCCTTTCCGAACATTTTTTTTAAGTTCTGGGGTACATGTGCAGGATGTGTATGTTTGTTACATAGGTAAAAGTGTGTCTGTGTGGTTTGCTGCACCTATCAACCCATCACCTAGGTATTAAACCCAGGTGCATTAGCTATTTCCCTGGGACTAAGGTGAGAGGACACCCTTCATTCACAGAACCACTTGGAAATTGACTTGCCTGCTTCTAGCACTGGATGGTTTTGCCAAAAAGCAAAACATTTGGCAAGTGGCAGGTGGGGCAACTGAGGATTCCTAGCTGATATCAGGGAAATTGGGACCCTAAAGATCCAGGGATTCTATAAGATTCCTCAAGAGAAAAAAAATGATTGTGTTGAGTTTCTATTGACAGTTTTATTAATACAGTAACAAGTAATATTTATTCATTCATTTTTCAAACTTTTATTTTAGGTTCAGACGTACATGTGCAGGTTGGTTCTGCAGGTAAACTTGTGCCACTAGGGTTTGTGATTTCATCACCCAGGTACTAAGCCTAGTACTCAATAGTTATTTTTTCTGCTCCTCTCCTTCCTCTCATCCTCCACCCTCAAATAGGCCTCAGTGTCTGTGTGCCTGTTGTTATCTTCTTGGTGTCTGAGTAACAACTAATTTGGATTGAGCATTTACTATGTACTATCTACTAAACAGTGCTGAGAGCATTGTATGGATTATTTCATTTCATCCTCACAATAGCTCCATGGCAGCGGCTTTCAATGAGGGGAGGGAGGAGGGATTGCACCTCCCAGGGGACACTGGCAGTGTCTGGAGACGATTTTTGTTGTCATAATGGGGCGGGGAGAGAGTGCTACTGGCATCCAGTGGGTAGAAGGTAAGGATGCTGCTAAACACCGTACAATGCACAGGGCAGCCCCTCACCATGAAGAATGTCCTGGCCCCAAATGTTGATAATGCCAAGATTAAGAAACCCTGCTATACAAGACAGCTACTTTGATATTGGCACCATTTTACAGGTAAAGACAGAGTATCAGAGCAATTAAGCAATCAGCTTCACACCACAGACCAAGCAGCATTTTCACCAAAGTGCGATGGATTTCAGAGCCCATTCGTCATCACACGGCTATAAACAATCATGATGCTGCATCAAAGTTAAGGTCCTCTCTTCATTAGAGCCACTGGTGTCCCTGACACTGAAACTATGTATGGATGTCCACGCTTCATTACAGCCAGCCTGGCTGGAACAACTAGGCAATGTGCTGACACTAGGAACCAACCCACGCTTCATTCCAAATCACCCTTAAGCTGTCAGAAGTTACCTTTCACAAGTGAAAAAGAAAAGAAGCTCTGATTCATGAATTTGCCAACTGCTTTTCCCCTCAGCTGCAGCTAACATAGGTATTTCCAGCTATAGATTATATTGAATCGCTGGGACTGAAAAAAAAAAAAAAAAGAAAATCAGCTTCAGGTGCAGGGCTAAAGAGAGAATGAGCTTGAGAACAAGGAGAATGATTCCCCCTTCCTTTCCATATTCATCCTCACACTTTGGATCAAAAAGTAATTGCCAATTGTTGTCATGTTAAGAGAGAGGTAACTGTGTAGGTCAAGCTTTCTGATTTCTTATTCAGGGAAATTTTCCATTCCCCAAACTCTCATCTAAAAGCCCAAGCCTCAGAAAGCTGTGCTGCCTGAAGGGGCCAAGAGAACACAAATGATTTTCTTTAAAGACTCCTTTGTCCATCAGAAAGCAAGCGATTCGATCAGACTAATTATTTCCCAACAAAGACATAAGGTTTCCTTTTAGCGCCTGCTCCCTTCTTGTTATCAAAGGAGTATTTTTTTAAAAAATGTATCTCGGACAAGGAAGATCAAAAGAGAAGCATGTGTCTAGAGCGAATAATATTTTTTCACATTATTTCCAGTTGAATTTGCTTAAATCTCTCATATTTTACTACTTGTCATTACTGGAAAGTTTCACCTTGAGTTATGGAGGGTGAGGGAAAAGAAGGCACTCCAATGAATGATGCTGGGTAGCAGAGGATGAAAAAAGACAAAGACAGGCCCGGGGTGACTGATGAATAAAGGGAATAAGAAAGAGGCGACTGTTTTATCTCAATAATGTTATCAATACCCACGTCTGTATTAGAGGCGTGGTGGGACTGTGTGCAAGGGGAAAGGGATCATTCCAAAGGAAAATCAATGTTTAGATTAAAATGGGTTTATGAAGTTATGTCAAGCGAGCTTCTTTTATCTCTCACCCCAGGATTACACTAAGAGGCCCCCGCACATTGTAAGCTACCCAGCCTTTTTTTCCAGCACACTTGAGTGTGGCAGCTTAGCCGTGGGAAAGCGAGAAGTGCCCTTTTGAAGAGGGTGATGCAAAAATTAAAATAGCCCCGATGAAAGCCAACATTGATGGAGTTTTCTTTGTCAGTCTGTTAAGCTCCTAGTATGCAGCAGTTCATTTTGTTCTCACAATAACCTTATGAGGTGCCTTATTACTGTCTTCATTTTACAGAGGGAGAAACTGAGGCAGAGTTGTAGGTGGAGATATAAACTTGGGCACATCTGAAAGTGCGGGCTGCCTGGGTTCAGGTTCTGACCCAGAATTGCTGGCTTTGTAATCTTGACACAGGTTGAGTTTCTGAGCTTCAATTTTCATCATTCAAAAACAATGATAAGGATGATGATGAGGATGATGATGATGATGATGATGATGATGATGCCTGGCTAAATGTCATAGGTTGTCTGGGGTATAAGTTGAGATAATCCAAGTAAAGTCCTTAGCATCTTGCAGGGCACAGAGTAGCTATAATATCTGTAAATGTGAGCTATCTTTACGACACACATTTGGTGCTGATGATCAAGTCACTACCTTAGTACTCTGGGAAATGTAGACTCTGGCACCATGAAAAGACCTTTATGTTTGAGCAGATACAGCTTCATACCCAGGCACAGCTCCTGTGTGACCCTGAACAACTCACTTGACCTCTCTGAGCTTCATGTATGGGAAGAGCCTAGTCCAATGGTGGCCATGTGTTAGGTATTTTGTAATCGTTGTTTAATAAATAAAAGGCATCTTTTCTTCCTCTCTTTTTAAATCTTAAGATTCCACAAGACTCTCTTTTTTCTCTGTCAGCCTCATTCTCCCCTCAGACTCTCCTATCCCCAAGCCAACTCTGAACAAGCTCTGGCAGGCAGTTCATTTGGAGTTCTGTGTTTGTTCTTTGCCACAAGCCCCCAGAAGTATGTTGACTGGTCACAACAACCCTCCCAACTAATGCTCCCTGTGTTGGCTCCAGTCCCAGGATCCTGCCTCAGTTTCCCTATCAAATCTACTCTCCCACTGGGATCAGCATCTGCCCCTGGAATGTTGAATCTCTGACCAAAAGCTTAGTGTTGGTAGCTTTCTAACTTTTGGAAGCTGGACTCTGTCCCCTCTTCCATGTGCCCCAGCCACTAGCCAAAGTTCTGTATCAAGTCTTCAAACCAATGTCACCACGCACTAGATGCTTTCAAGTCATACAGACATGAGTTGAAATCCTAGCCATGACAGACCAAGTCACTCCAGCTTTCTAAGCCTCAGTTCCCTTACATGTAAAATGGATATAATAAGATACAAAACTCATCAGGTGTTGAGAGGATTAAATACAACGGTGTAGGTAAGTCATTTAGGACAGTATCTGGTTCACAACCAATTTTTAATAAAAGATAGTGACTTCCTAGAGATACTTGTCATAATTCTGCCCCCAAACCCCTACTTAGATCAGAGCCCTCCAACGTCATCTCAAGTAGGGTAGAATCCAAGTTCACCAGATCCCTTTTGTACTAGGTTAGTTCCCCCACACTTAGTTCTTTACACACCTAATGTACACCCTTCCTATCAACGCTTTTCAGAGGTTCTTGCATAACCTAGTGAAGTTCCACATTTTATATCACAATGTCACCCAGCTTCTTAGGAGTTCCTCTAGTAAGATTGTGTGACTTAAAAGCTACTCGGAACTTCTCAGATACCAAATTATTGCTTGATATTAGGAAGACAAGTGGGTTTGGAATGCAAGATGCTCTCAAATGCACATTCTCCCAGATGTGGTCAACACCACATTATTCCCTTCTAATCTACAGACTATCCTGGCTTTTTACAGTTCCCTACTGAAACACTGCACCTCTCTGAACTCTTTAAATTACAAATGACTTAATTTAGCTTAAACAAACAAATAAAGGAAATACATTGGCTTACATCAAAGACGCAGAGTGCAGACTGGCTTTAAAAAAAATTGATCCAGAGTCCAGGAGTTGTCATCAAGAGTCCACTTCCATCTCTCAGTTCTATTTCATATTGGCTTCTGATATGGTTTGGCTGTGTCCCTACCCAAATCTCATCTCGAATTGTAGCTCCCTTAATTCCTGTGTGTCATGGGAGGACCCAGTGGGAGGTAATTGAATCATGGGGGTGGGTCTTTCCTGTGCTGTTCTCATGACAGTGAATAAGTCTCACGAGATGTGATGGTTTTATGAAGGGGAGTTTCCCTGCACACGCTCTCTTGCCTGCCACCATGTAAGACGTGCCTTTGCTCCTCATTTGCCTTCTGCCATGATTGTGAGGCCTTCCCAGACATGTGGAACTGTGAGTCCATTAAACCTCTTCCCTTTATAAATTACTGTCTCGGGTATGTCTTTATTAGCAACATGAGAACAGACTAATACAGCTTCATTCTTTGGCAAGCTCTCCCTTTTCATAGTAAAGATGGTCACAGGCAGCTCTGGGTAATATTTCTACCAGGTCAGCATCCCAGTAGAAAGAGAACCCCTCTTTCCCAATGGTTCTATCTAAAGTCTCAAAACTGAGTCCTGTTGACTCTGATTGGGTCACATGGCTATTCCTTGCCCATCACTGTGGCCAGAAAGATAGCAGATATTGATTGGTCAGCTCTATATCACATGCCCACCCTAGAGCTGGAGGGAGAGGCAAAAAAACTTAGGTTGAGTGTGGAAAGGGTCATTCCCCCAGAGGTGCATGGGGCATCTTATTAGAAGAAAAGAGAATGGACGATGAGTAAAAACATCATCCATTTTCCATCATCTGGGCTTAGAGTTATAGTAGCCTTAGTAAGAAAGACTCCAAGCATGGAGTCTAGCTAGATTCAGCTCTACTCAAGGAATGTTTCCATGGATCAATCAGAGACAAAGCCTATAACTTCATTTGGCATTATTCTCACCAGAAAAATCCCCTTCTTCTTTCAGCTGTCAATCCTCCACCTCCACTGCAACACACACCTTGCTGCTGTTGACACCTTGTGACTTGCTTCCCACAGATGGGTGTCTGCGTTTAAGAGCATGCATTATTGTCATTGAAATAACAGGATGCTAAAACCTTTATAAATTGGTATGCCAGAAAAGAGGGAGGCAAAAATGAATGCTAAGTTTCTTTGCATAATACTCTGTGGGATGTGTTTTTCCCCCTAAGAATATTTTAGCATTAATTAAGATAAACAATGATATATGCTGAAAGACAATTGAATCTGTTCTCGGTTAAAAATGGCTTCGTTGTGTAAAAATAGTACCCAAATTATAGCACATAAAGATGCAGGGGGAAAAATACTGTAAACCTATAACATTATTAAAATAGAAATGCAAACCAGTAATGATGAGACCTCGAACAAATCTGGGGGAAGAAGAGAAAGATGGGGAAGTAGCAAGGCACGTCATCATGCTTAATTTATTCACCTCCCTCTGGGATCTTCTTTACTGTGTTTCTCTTTAATAATAACTACTATTTATCATGGCATCATTAGCATATGTTTTCAATGAAATTGGTGGTGTTATTACCATTTTATAAGTGAGGAACTGAGCTTTGGAGAGTTTAAGTCAAGGTCACACTGGTAGAATTAGCAGAACCAGGCTTTGAACCAGGTTAGGTTAAGCCTCTAGCATAACACTTTCCATTTGTGTAGGCTGCCCCACTGTTCCCTGTATCTCCCCTCTAAAAGTCCTCTTCAAGTCAGAATGAGAATCAAGGAAAGAGCTCACACATATCACACTTAATATGTGCCAAGCACTGTTCCAAGCTTTTCCTAAGTATTAGCTTACTTCATCCTCACAACAATATTGGGAGATTGTTACTATTATTATTCCCATTTGACAGACGTTGAGAGTTAAGTAGTTTGTCCAAGGCCAGACAGCTAGTGGAAGCTGTAATTCAAGGCAGGCAGGTGGGCTGGCTTCAGAGTTCATGCTGCGATGTTGTTCTATTTCCTTTGGAGAGCCATTTGTGACCTCTGAGGGTGACTCCTCCTGCCCCATTTTCCCTAGAGTTCCTGCAGGGGTGAATACTTACAACACATATCTGGTGTGTTCTTAAATTTTAGCAAGGGATGCTTTTATGTCTTTGTGTGGTAACTATCTGATACGCCTGCAAATTCCTTGAGTCAGGAGTTTCCAGAATTCTTCCCATCTCCCATAGTTCTTAGTCAATGTTTTGCACATGATGGGTGCTCAGCAAATGTTTGACGGTGAGACTGATGGAGACCAGTTAATTTTGCTTCCCTCCATGGCTGCAGGATGCATGGTGAAAGCTGAAAGGTCACTGTCTTGGGCAGGCAAGGATGATGGACAGCTCTCCACAAAGCCACTCTTGTCGAGGAGTAATTAAAAGCTGTGTCAGGGCTGCTTCTGCGGTGCAAATTTATTCATTCATTCATTGTCTCACCTATTCACTCACTCACTCACATACTCAACCCTTCATTTAGTCATTCCCTTACTTATTTATGCATTCATCCAGCACTTACTGAGTGGCTATTCCATGCCAGATGCTCCACTTGACCCTGGGGATAAAACCGTTCATGCAGCCCATCTCTACTCATCTGAATGGACAGAAGAATGATCGAAGAGTGGCTCCCAGTATAGTCAGAACATTAGGACAGCAGTACCACTCACGGCTACAGCCTCCAAGCCCTGCAAACTCAAAGCAGTAGCAGGAAGGCCCATCCATGTCTCTGAGTTTGCTCATGATCAGATGCTAAATTCTCAGTATATTCCATGTATGTGGCTTGCAGCCCTTGCTGCAATGTTTTGGTTGTAAAGCAGCAGGTTGAAAAATCTTTCTCTCTCTCTCTCTTCCTCTCTGTCATTTTTGGACCTCTTAAATCTGGGTTGGCTTTTCTTTCAAGGAGAAGACAGAGTGAGCATCTTCTCAGCTATCTCTGGCTTCTCCAAGCGTGGTTCTTTTTGTTTCCACAATGACAAGATCTTTATTGAATTTTGAGAATTATACTCATTTTCTTTAAACTATTTATTAGGTGCCTACTGTGTGTCAGTAAATTTAAACGTGTTATCTTTAAGACAGGTTCTGTTATTGCCTGCTTAAAAGTGGGAAAATACATGAAGCTTGAGAAAATTTGACCAATGTAGATAACTATAAGGAAACTCAATAATCAAAATGTTACTATTATTTATCTTGAGTTTCTTCATACATATCTGTACCGTTTGAGTTGGTGATAATCTTTTCATACACACACATATGCATTCACACACGTATGTATACATATGAATGTCACGTAAGTGGAATTGCCACAAATGCTTTTTTACTGTGCATACTTTTTAAGTTTCTATTCCTCCGACTTATTTTCTCTCCCCAGGTAAACAGTGTTAGGAAGCAAAGTGTATCTTTTCATACTTTTGTCCATGCTCATGCAACTGTATGCAAACATGCAAATGTCTATGTTAATAATGGGAGCTGGTCATCATTTGTTCTATAAAAAGGAATTTTGTAGCATCTTTGTCTACATCTTGCTGGTGTTGTGAACCAGAAGCCCCCTCCGAATGAACTGGCATAGATTTAATGCATTCATTTTAATGGCTACATAATAATTCGTGGATGGGACACTTCCATCGTTTACCCATTCACTCCCCATGGGGAATTCTTATTTTGTCATTGGAAAGCTTCAGGCTTAGAACTTCTGGCTCTCTCTGTTCTCCCAGTCTGGGGAATCTCTTTACTAGTCTGGTGGTGGGGAAGACTTAGTAACTCTCTCTTTTCTATGCCCCTTGGAAGATTCTTTGTTCTTCCTCCTGCTGTCATAGTCTTTCTCCTGATAGAATGAATATAGATTGGCTTAGCTGAGTGAGGAGGAAACAAAGGCAGTAAGAATGCGGAAAAAAGCTGAGGGGAAAATCATGTTAATATTTCAAAAATATTCTTCCACCACATACTTACAATACTTTAATGGCACTTTAAAGTTTACAAAGGCCTTCTCATATTGTATTCAAAATGCAGGTCAGGTGTGGCGGCTCATAATTATAATCCTAGAACTTTGGGAGGCAGAGGTGGGAGGATCACCTGAGGTCAGGAGTTCTGGTCTCGAGACCAGCCTGGACAACATAGCAAGACCCTGTCTCTACAAAAAATAAAAAATTAGCCAGGTAGTGTGGTGTGCCTATAGTCCCAACTACTAGGATGGCTGAGGTGGGAAGATGGCTTGACCCTAGGAAGTCAAGGCTGCAGTAAGCTGTGATTGTGTCACTGCACTCCAGCCTGGGTGACAGAGTGAGATCCCATCTCTTAAAAAAAAAAAATAATGCACACTCACTTGGCTGTTACTACTTCCCACATCCCAAGCTGTCACTTGGCCAGGAAGCCTTCTCTAGTCTAACAGGCAGGCCTGAGCACCCCTTCTCTGACAACCTACCTCCCATTTAAAAAAAGGTGTTTTGGAAAACAAATGAGTAAAATTGACATTCTTTAGGGGATACCTTTTTTGCTGTGAAAATTTTCAAACTTTTACACAAATAGAGCCAACTGTATTAAAATGCTCACCTATCCATCACTGAAAATCTTTACCAGGATAACTCGGAATCCACTCTTATTTTTAAAAATAAAAACTTGTTACAAATTCCAGCCAATTTTAGGTATTTGCAACACACCTCTTATCAGAACTCGCAGCAGTGTTTTGTAAAATTCCTGCTACTGAGGAACGCTTGAGCTATGTTTTGGGAGCAGAGGGAGAGTAGGTAGTTATGGTTGGGTCACCCACATCTATCCAGTCCCTCTTCTTGCAACAGCACTACCTCCTTTTCACCTGAGATTAACCCTTCCCCTACTTTTAATCCAAGTAATTCGAGTGGGGCTTCCTCTCCTGCAGAGGTGGGGCGGGGGTACTGTTTTTTTTGGAGACAGAGTCTCGCTGTGTCACCCAGACTGGAGTGCAGTGGCGTGATCTCAGCTCACCGAAACATCCTCCTCCCGGGTTCAAGCGATTCTCCTGCCTCAGCCTCCTAAGTAGCTGGGATTACAGGTGCCCACCACCATGCCTGGCTAATTTTTGTATTTTTAGTAGAGATAGGTTATCACCATGTTGGCCAGGCTGGTCTCGAACTCCTGACCTCAAGTGACCTGTCTGCCTCAGCCTCGAAAAGTGCTGGGATTACAGGCATGAGCCACCACACCTGGCTGGGGGGAACATTTGATCTAGTCCCAAATCAGCAGCATCACCCTTCCAAAGCTAGTGACACACACTACTGAGATTGCTGAAACAGAAGCTGGCTCTCTGTTTTACTGAAGTTGAAGCTTTAGAGGATATAAGCTTAGCATCTCTGGCAACCATTTCATCATCAGGAGGAAAGACCCTGCTAAAAAATGGAGTCAGGGAAAAGGAACTCAGAACTGAGAGATGGCAAGAAACTGAGTTCCAATCAAATCAAAGGAGTCCTTATACCCAGCAATGCCTACAATTAGATAAGCCAGCAGATACCCTTTTTGGCCTGAGTCAGTCTGAGCTGGGTTTTCTATTTCTTGCTGCTCATGAGTCCAGATACTCCTAAGTCAGGGTGGCAAAGAAAGCATTAACCAGGAATCAGAGAAGGTGAAGAGGAGGCCGTCTAAACATGCACTGGGAATGTGGATCCCATGCTAATGGCTGTGGTTTTGCCAGGACTTAGTAGTTTGCGAGTTGGGTCTGGGTTCTAGGAGTTAGGTGGATGTAAATAGCAAAGCAGAGACCGCCTGACTCCTAGTCTGTTGCTTTTTCTGCCACACCCTATTACAAAAGACATCCCTGTAGATCCAAGGTGGGAAAGCATTCTTCATGGGGAAGATTCCAACACAGCAGCACTGTATGTTTCCCTCCAATTTCAACATCACTAAGGCAATTCTTCCAGGCAATAGTCTTTCCTTATTTTCTTCTATCTCTATTAACCTGAATTCCCTGGAGAGTTCTGGGAGAGCGACTGACAGAACCCAGCTATGATGGTTAATACTGAGTGTCAACTTGATTGGATTGAAGGATGCAAAGTATTGTTGCTGAATGTGTCTATGAGGGTGTTGCCAAAGGAGATTAACATTTGAGTCAGTGGACTGGGAGAGGGAGACCCACCCTCAATCTGGATGAGCACAATCTGATCAGCTGTGAGTGTGGCCAGAATAAAAGCAGGCAGAAGAATGTGGAAAGAATAGACGGATTTAGTCTTCTGGCCTCCATCTTTCTCCCGAGCTGGATGCTTCCTGCCCTTGAACATCAGACTCCAGGTCCTTCAGCTTTGGGACTCAAGATTGGCTTCCTTGCTCCTCAGCTTGCAGATGACCTACTGTAAGACCTCACTTTGTGATTGTGTGAGTAAATACTCCTTAATAAACTCCCCTTTATATATATATATCTCTTACTGGTTCTGTCCCTCTGCAGAACTGTAATACACCAGCACTACACACACCTCTGCCAAGCCGAGAGAAAAATGATACAGGGATTTATTCTGCTATTTGGGCCCCCTTGCTGTCATCCTGTATGGCAATTAAGGTAGAGTTCCCATGGTAGCTGAATTGCAATTACCCCTCCACAGTGGGGTCCGAGACATTTGTTATCTGACGAGAGAGATGTAACTGATTATTTGATGTCTGAGTTTAGCTCCAAACTGCCGGGTGGTCATTTTGGTGTATTATAGCAGGGCATGAAGGATGAGGAGCAAACCCTTTAATTGCTTTCAGAAACTGACAGCCAAAGCCAAACTCTAATTTCCCTCCATGAAACAGGTCAGTTGCGTGTATCCCTAGAATGCAGGACTATGCACCTCAAATGGGACGTGGGGCTGAAGAACTAAGGTCGGTATAGCGACTGACTTGGCATTTCTGACATCCAGCAAAAGTCATGTTGCCCCCAGGCTGTCATCCTCTGCTCTGCACCTCTTCATCTTCCTTCTGTTAGATAAGAGCACAACCTTCCAGGTAAGGGAGTCACTGTCTTTTCTCTGCCAAGCAAGAGGGGCAAGCCAGTGCCGTGACTGAAATTCGAACTGTGCTGTCTGCCCAGTGGTGAAGACTTGACAGAGGGCTGTGGGAAAACGGGAACCGTGGTCATCTTAAGAACCCACTCAGTGACAGGACTAGGCTCTGTCACTCCCACTCCCAGGAATTTCCAGGGAATCCAGATGCATGCAACCACTCTGGCACTAGTGGCTAGTGGCACTGCTTTTTTTTTTTTTTTTAAAGACGGAGTTTGTTGCCCAGGCTGGAGTGTAATGGCACGATCTTGGCTCACTGCAATCTCTGCCTCCTGGATTCAAGTGATTCTCCTGCCTCAGCCTCCCGAGTAGTTGGGACTACAGGTGGGTGCTACCATGCCCAGCTAATTTTTGTATTTTTAGTAGAGATGGGGTTTCACCATGTTGGCCAGGATGGTCTCAATCTCTTAACTTCGTGATCCGCTTGCCTTAGCCTCCCAAAGTGCTGGGATTACAGGTATGAGCCACCACGCCTGGCTGTGATACTGCTGTATTTCTACAGGTAAACCCTGTAGATCACTTTTCCTGTAGAGTACTTAGAAAGCAGTATTAATTAGAGTCACCACGGCTTACCGCTACTAAGGTATATTTTGCTCTAATATGGGTTTTTCTATGTAAAACAGAAAAGTTAAATATAATCCTCAATGAGTGTTCTTAACCAAGGAGCACATGCAATTGAAGGCATGATTCAAAGAAATATACTCTGTTACTATTTTTTCACTTTCTGCTTGTTTTTGTCTTTTTTTTGAGACATGATCTGTCACCCAGGCTGGAGTGCAGTGGTGTGATTGTAGCTCTCTGCAGCCTCAACCCCCCAGGGCTCAAGTGATCCTCCTGCCTCAGCCTCCCAGGTAACTGGGACTAAAGGCACATGCCACCATTCCCAGCTAATTTTTTAAAACATTTTTTGTAGAGATGGAGGTCTCAGTATGTTGCCCAGGCTGATCTGGAACTCCTGGGCTCAAGTGATCCTCCTGCCTCAGCCTCCCAAAGTGCTGGAATTACAGGTGTGAGTCACTGCAACCAGCCTGTTTTGTAACTGGTCCTTAAATACCATCAGTCCTTTTCTGACTAGTCCTTAAATACTATCAATCCCTCTTATTCCAATGCAGCTTGTACCAGTTGCCTGTTAAAATTCCATCTTAGTGATTAATGCATGTGAATACGCTTTATAAATTCTAATGCATCACATAAATGTAAATATGCAACCGACTCCTCTCTTGATCCTGTGGAACATAGAGTTTCACACTTCCAGGAATGGCCCCCTTGTGTCTTTTTGCATTTCTCATCAGATGGAAGCTTGGCTCCTTGCAATGCCTTTAAATCCCCTTTTACCCAGATACACAACAGTGAGATCATGCTTAAAAGTGTGGAACTGCAAAATCCATGCTTCTCAGAATTGTAACTACCAAAAAACACATGGAAACCGGCATAATAAGGTTTTTAAATAGACAAAAAGCACTTCTAGTTTTCATCTAGTCCTCAAAGTAGTACCAGACGGGTGTCACAAAAGATAGAAATGGATTGCTCCAGCCTGGGCGACAGAGCGAGACTCTGTCTCAAAAAAAAAAAAAAAAAAAAAGAAGAAGAAGAAATGGATCACTCCAGCTAGCTACATTGTGCAAGGGTCAGAAGGAAGAGAGACCCCTGGTTATTCACAGGGATGGAGAGTTATCATAATGGTATGTGGGAAGGAAAGCTGGCATAAGAATATGCACATAAGTGACATTCCTATCTTGGGTTCCAGAACTCTCAATAAAATGAGGTGTGTACAGTTTTTTTAAATAAAGGGTAGTGTTACCCAGAGATGTTCAGCAGAATGCCTGTTCCTCTCTTTATTTATATCACAAGTTTATGTGGAAAGACATTTACCTTTGAAATCATTGACTGCACTCTCTCCTCCACATCGTTCTCATTACTCCTCACTCTCTTTCCTTTCCCTGACTCCAGCAGCAACTCGATTTAACAGCATTTATTTACTTAAGAAAGGAGCTGCAGAAAAGCAAAGGAAAAGGCTTTAAATTTCAAATGCCTCATATTGTGAGTTTCCTAAACGTGAGCTTTTGAGCTTCAAAAGCCCACGGCTAAAAGGAATTAGGGCATAAATTCTACAAAATATAGAAAAATTGCTATTGGATAGAGACAAGTTCCCACCTCCCTGAACTTTTCCCAGACTGAAAGCATTTCTTGTGTCTGGGGAGAAGGAAAGGGAGAAAGAGCAAAGGACTATGGAAGGGAAAAAAAGTCAGCTGGGCCTGGAATGAAGGAAGTACACACACCTGCAGTGAATCTTAGCGAGGTATGGAGACTTCGCAGTGGCTTGATCACAGCTCACTGCAGCCTCAACCTCCCGGACTCAAGGGATCCTCCTGCCTCAACATGCCCCAAATGTCTCCTGGAACAAAAGCTCTTGTGACTTGGCCTAGGAACTTCCTGGAAGCCCAGCTAGCTCCCATTAACACTGAACCCCTTCCCTCCTTATTAACGAGTTAAGGATGCTAGGGAATAAAAACACAAGTTGGGATCATTTTTCTTAGAAGACTCATTCCCGAACCTTAGCGTGTATCAGAAGACTCGTTAAAACATGGATTGCTAGGAGCCACCCCCAGAGTTTCTAGTTTCATGGGTCTGCGGTGTGGCCCAAGAATCTGCATTTCTAACATGTTCCCAAGTGATACTGATGCTTTTCCTCTAGGGACCCCATGTTGAGACCCACAACTTTAAATAGAAAGTTTTTTTAAAAAAAAAGACAGGGTTCTTCAGAAAGGTGATGTAACTTAATCAAGGTCACACAGCTCAAAAAGGGTGGAGGCAAAAATAAAATCTGAGTCCTCTTAGTGTCCATGCAGTTCTTTCTCCAGTCCATCTTACTGCTGAGGTTAGATCTCAGATGTCTGCTGCCAGATAGGGTGGGCTGCATGTGCCCAGGTGGCAGCAGAAACCCTGATCCAACCAGCAGTTAACGCTGAGGCTGTGGTGACTAGCCCTAAGCACATGAGGAATTATGGATGCTGGGCAGAGGCTGTGCTCCACGGGAGTGCAAACCGCTCTTCCAAGGGATAAGGGACCCCTGCTGCTCCGGTTATTTATGTGTCATAGCTCTCAAGGGACAGATTTTGTCTTGGTTTTACTCACTTCTCTAGCACCAGTTTTGCCCACTTAGTGCTTTTAAGCTTTATATATCATTATCACATTCTCTGTTCTCCGATCACAGACAGTTTAGCTCTTATTGCTTTAATTTTGCTCCTGGAGTTCTTGTCAGGGGACGACAGGAAAAGTAAATGGTCATTTGTAAGAGAGAGAATGGGGAATGGGACCCCCAGCATTGGAGAAGAGAACATTAGGAGCAAACTCCTAGCAAAGGTGAGAGGTGCCCTCCTTTTTCTTCATTTTTTTTTTTTTTTTTTTTTTTTGAGACAGAGTCTCGCTCTGTCGCCCAGGCTGGAGTGCAGTGATGCAATCTTGGCTCACTGCAAGCTCCACCTCCCGGGTTCACGCCATTCTCCTGCCTCAGCCTCCCAAGTAGCTGGGACTACAGGCACCCGCCACCACGCCTGGCTAATTTTTTGTTTTTTCAGTAGAGACGGGGTTTCACCATGTTAGCCAAGACGGTCTCGATCTCCTGACCTCGTGATCCGCCCGCCTCAGCCTCCCAAAGAGCTGGGATGACAGGTGTGAGCCCCTGCGCCTGGCCTCTTCATCTCCTTTTTTGCACACAGCAGCACAGTGAGGCAGAAGAACAAGGGCTTCACAACTCTGATCCCAGCTATCGACTTCTGAGCTGACAGCAATAATATTAATAGTACCAACAGCTAATACTTTTTTGTGGGGTATGAGGTCTTGCTGTTTTACCCAAGCTGGAGTTATCCAGTGGTGCAATCATAGCTCACTGCAGCCTCTAACTCTGGGGTTCAAGCTATCCTCCTACCTCAGCATCCCAAGTAGTTGGCACTACCAGTGGGAGCCACCATGCCCGGCTACTTTATTTTTTTGTAGAGACAGGGTCTTGCTATGTTGCCCAGGCTGGTCTCAAATTCCTGGGCTCAAATTATCCTCCCACCTCTGCCTCCTGAGTAGCTGGAACTACAGGTACTTGCCACCATAGGCAGCTAATTTTTTTTATTTTTATTTGTTTTTAGAGATGGAGTCTGGCTGTGTTGCCCAGACTGGTCTCAAACTCCTAGCCTCAAGCAATCCTCCTGCCTTGGCCTCCCAAAGTGCTTGGATTATAGGTGTGAGCCACCACACCCGGCTGCTGCTTTCACCCTCCATTCATGTACACTCTCCACCTGATAGCAATTTTTCTATATTTTGTAGAATTTATGCACTCTCCAAGGTTCACTCTCCAAGCACCTCCCATTCGTCATTACACTGAAATTCTCTCAGCAGCTCTAGGAAGTAGATACTGTTGCTTCTCCATTTGGCAGTTGAGAAAACTCAGACTCAGAGCCATAAAGAGACTATCCAGCTAACAAGTGGCAGAATTGAGGGGACTGGAACCTGAGACTGTTTGTCTTTAACATTCTAGACTCTTAAGCTCTCTGCTGAGCTACCTCCCTAGGGAGCACCCTCATCTTTGGTAAAAATGCCGAATGAAATCCATTTCCATTGTTTCAAGAACTTGGTCCAGCATCTGACATCCCCCTGGCTTTCTCCACCAGGTCTATCTTCTGTATCTCAGCACTGATGAAGACCATTTCCTCAAATCTACACACGGAGAATTGTACTCAAAGCTTGGAGAGGCCTCAGTGTCACTGGTCCCATGGTCTTCACAAGTGGTCCTCAAAACCAAGAGGGTCCTAGAGATGTCTTCAGAGCCACTATGGAGAAGAGTGGGAGGCCAAGTATGAGTAGGGCTCCAACCTGCTCCCCCGGCTTCCCACTGCCTCCCAAAACACACACAACAACTGCTTCTGTGAAAAGGACTCACATTTATCAATTACATGTGCTGAACTTCAACATGACATTTTACTTGAAGGGTTCAAGAAAATTAAAAGAAAAAAATAGTTGTAAACCTCAGATTGTGTTCAGCCCTCCTAATTTACAGGTGGGAAATAGATAATTCATGTGGCTGGGACACTTTGGGGATCTTTGGGTGACTTACGGAAGGCAGAAACTTAATGTCTGGCCCCGAGACTTTTACGACCCCCCATTGACCCTTGGCATCTCCTTGGAATAAGTGGCAGAAAATGTTCTGGTCCAAATCTGACTCAAACAACTGTCACAGTTTTGACCCCAGCTATCAACTTGCAAGCTGACAACAAGAATAGAAATAGCACTAAGAGATAACACTTATTTATTTATTTAGAAACAGGATGTCTCTCTGTTGCCCAGGCTGGAGTATGGTAAATACAGAGTGCTTCAAAAGTCAGATCAAGACTGGGTGCATTGCCCAAGGTTGTAGGATCTTTTGAACCTGGGAGTCTGAGACCAGCCTGGGCAACATAGCAAGGCCCTATCTTTACAAAGTTTAAAAATAAAGTTATCCAGGTGGGGTGGTCCATGCCTGTAGTCTAAGCTACTCAGGAGGCTGAGCCAGGAGTTCAAGGCTGCAGTGAGCCATGATCATGTTACTGCACTCTAGCCTGGGAGAGAGAGCAAAGCAAGACCCTGTCTCAGAAGAAGAAGGAGAAGAAGGATTATCTCCCTTCTCACTCCCCTTTCCACATCCCAAACCATTACCTCAAATGCTGACACTGACGTGACAAGTGAGGGGTGACTGGAGGAGAGTCATATGAGAGTCAACAGCACTGTTACATTTGATTTTTAATTTCTGACGGAGACTTTCCATTTTATAGCTAGGCCATGATGAGCCATCTTAGAGGTCCAGACCACACACCAAAAATTCTAAACATACTTCCTAATTCCACCTTTCCCAATCTCTAGGGTTGTGGGTGGCAGGGGAAGGGGTAGGGAGGAGGGAGGCAGAGGGCACCTTCTGTTTCTGTCTGATTGCCCTTTTCCACTCTATGTGGGAATGGCAGAGGTGCCAATCAAACGATACCACCTATCTATTAGCATGGCAGGTGACATAAGGAAAGCCAATGAGGTTCTTCCACCCTGGTCTTCAAATCTGGAGCACGAATTACATGAGGATGAAAGGTGCTTAGGATTCTGTCACCCTTGACAGCATTCTGGAAGGAGAGCCACAAATCCCTCCTGCCAAGATCCCTGGAGAAGCTCTGACTCCTGATGTTGCTGAAGGCTGTGCAGTCATCAGCTTCCTGGTGTCCTTCTCACCAATGCCCTTTGGCTATTGTTTAAGTCAGAGTTGATTACTGCAACTTGTCCTGATAAAAGTGAATAAAATTGACCTTTAGCAAACTTGTCTCCAGATACATCTTGCCCAGCTCCATTAATTGGGTATCAAAGGATGCAGTTATGCACATCTTGATTCATTTAAAACTATCGGACTTAAGAAAATGTCAACTATTAACAAAGGAAGCAAATCTTGAGATGTTTCCCATTCCCCTCGGAATTCACTGTTGAGTCTTAATTTCAAGACCTTGCGTATTAGCTGTCTATCGTTGCATAATGAACCACCCTGAAATTCAGTGGGTTAAACAGTAAGAATCTGGAGCCAGGCACGGTGGCTCACGCCTGTAATTCCAGCCCTTTGGGAGGCCAAGGTGGGCGGATCACGAAGTCAGGAGTTCAAGACCAGCCTGGCCAACAAGGCGAAACCACGTCTCTATTAAAAGTACAAAAATTAGCTGGGCATGGTGGTGGGCGCCTATAATTCCAGCTACTCAGGAGGCTGAGGCAGGAGAATTGCTTGAAACTGGAAGGCACAGGTTGCAGTGAGTCAAGATCGTGCCACTGCACTCCAGTCTGGGCAAAAAAGTGAAACTACGTCTCAAAAAAAAAAAAAAAAAAAGTGAGTATCTGTTATTTCCCAGGAAACTATGGATTACCTGGGTGGGTTTTCTTATCTCAGCTAGGGTCCGCAGTCCATGGTCCTCAGTCAGTAGATAGTTTTACTCGAGGCTGGGCTGTATCTTGCAATTTTTAGCAATTGTATTTTTAGCATAGATAGGGTAGGGCAGTTTGCCTGTTACACACATGGTGTCTCATCCTCCAGCAGATTAGCCCAGGCACACGCACACAGGAGAGCAAGGCTCGGAAGGAGACAACAGAACTGTGCAAGGCCTCTGAGGCCTAGACTTGGTGCTACCAATTCTGCACATTCTCCTGAACAAAGCAAGACACAGGCTAGCCCTGATTCAAAGAGTGAGGAACAGACTCCACGTCTTGATAGCAGGAGCTGCAAAGTGATATTGCAATGGCCGGGGGGACATGGAGGAGAAGTGGGGCAATTTTTGCCAGCAATCTATCATACCATGTAAAATTTGTCCCATAGATTGATAAAATAGTCACCTGGAGATGTTTAGTTAGTTGTGCAAAGTCACGCATTGTTTTAGAGCCGGGCTTCCTCACCTCAGGACTACTGAGATGTTAGACAGGATCATCATGTGCTTGGTGGGACGGGGCGGTCCTGTGCATCGTAGGATGTTTTGCCACATCCCTGGCCTCTACCCAGGAGATGCTAATATAACCCACCCCCAACTTATGACACCCAAATATGTCTCCAGACATTACCTAACGTCCCCTGGGGTGCAACCTCCTCTACCCCCAGACTGGTCTAGAGCCAGGAATTCTACATTCTCCTCCACCCAATACTGGACTCTTCTTGAGAAAATAATTCTCAACAGAATTCAAACTGAGAAGGGGGTACAATTATCACTACAGTTTAGAGGTGACAAGAGCAGCTCTCTCTCTCTCCTCTCAATCCTTCCTTATTTGCTCTGTCTGGTTCTCCGTGCATCTGGACCTCAACTGTCTGAAAAGATTCCCCCCGACCGGTACGCTTTAGACATGGTACCCCAAGCTGCCCTCCCTCCCTGTCTCCGCCACTCACTCACATTGCCAATCAGATCTAGTTCCCGGTAACAGGAAACATTCACCCTACAAGATATTAGTAGGCCTGTTTTCAATCTCAGTTAACTTTTACAGCAGTTTCTCCCATTTGCCGGGCACTCTGGCTGAATGTGAAAGCATTTGCTGTTTCCTTCATTGGATGTTTGTCATCCCGTGTCAATCAGCATGATGATGGGAATCTAATAATGATGTATGGGCTGTGCTGGTGCGGCCGGCGCCAATGGCCCTGCAAGGAGGGTGGATTGTTAAGTGCAGCTCAGCCTCAGGCCTGACCTGCCCTGGACGCCCCAGGACCTGAGTTCCCCAGGTTTCTTGATAGTGCCCAGTGATTCACTTCTCGATGTAATTTGACATCCTCCCATGCCAAAAACAAAAAACAACAACAAAAGACAAGAAGAACTTTTGTATCCAAACAGGTCAGAGCTAACAGAGGCTGAGAGATCATTCTATCCAACCTCCTATACATAAGCCAACTTGACCCCAGAAAGGTCAATAGGCTTCTCCAAAGTCAGCCAGTGAATTAAGACCTAATCCAAATGCAAAATTTGGATTTTCTGACTCCCAGTTCAATAATCTTTTAATACTTTGTTTTTCTGCTTTCAAAACACATACTTTTTTTCTTTCTATCCTCTATTTTCCAAGCCACCGTCTCTCTTTTTCTTCTTCTTCTTTTTGTTTGTTGTTGTTTTTTTTTTTTTTGGTTTTTTTTTTTTTTTGAGATGTAATCTCACTCTGTTGCCCAGGCTGGAGTGCGGTGGTGTGATCTCAGCTCACTGCAGCCTCCACCCTCCTGGGTTCAAGCAATTCTCCTGCCTCAGCCTCCCAAGTAGCTGGGATTACAGGCATGCCCCACCACACCTGTCTAATTTTTGTACTTTTAGTAGAGACAGAGTTTCACCATGTTGGCCAGACTGGTCTTGAGCTCCTGGTCTCAAATGATACACCCAACTGGGCCTCCCCAAAGTGCTGGGATTACAGGTGTGAGCTACCATGCCAGGTCCGCAAGCTACCTTATTCTTAATTGAGACTTAACAGGTATTGAGGGCCTTAAAGACACAGAACTCTGGGTTACAGGACCCAGTCTCTTTCTGCAGGGATCTTATGATCTAATTTGCGGACGGGGGGAGGAGGAGAAAACAGGTGCAAACATAACCAACACACACGTCAGAACTTGTTCAGTCCAAGAGCAACTACAGATTCACTCCATGTCACAGTGTGGGCATGACTTTTGCCTCTGCAGGTATCAGTGAAGACAAAATCAACTCATCTTCAGCCCTAGGCCAGAAGGATGGTACGAACCAGGGCCCAGGATTGGGACACTGAGCGTTAATTTCTGCAGCCTGCCCTGGGGACAGGAAAGTCTGGTAAATTCAGAAGCAGCGCCATCTGGTGGTCCTATGGGAGAGCAAGCGCGCATCCCCAGACGAAATTTTCCCAGAGCCTCCACAGAGGGTTTCTGGCTAAAAAGTGAGCTGGCTGCATAGAATGACCCTATTCATGTAACATGGAAATACTAGATAGAGTTGCAGAGGAATGTATAACTATATTTCAAGGAAAAGGTTCAGCAGTATGTTAAAAGAGGTATCTCTGAGTGATTTATTTCAACTGATAAAGTATTTTGTACTTTGTACTGCTTTATATCATTTCATTTTTAAAGCAATGAACATACATCTTTTTAACCAATGAAAACAATAAAAAAATTATATTCACTTTGGAAGGGAAGAAATTAAAGGACAGATCCTAAGGGCGTCTCAATCCAGAATAAATTATTAAGCTACTCTTTTGTGCTGGCTAACTTTTGCACAGGAATAAAAGAATAAAAGCAGGTCAAAATGAAACTTACAGAGTACCCTTGAAGAGGATAAACAAGAGAGAGATGTCACACGAGGACAAGAATAATAGCCAGATCAGTAAAAACAAAAAGACCTTATTGATGGATACCCCATTTACCTTGATGTGATTATTACACTTTACATGCCTGTATCAAAATATCTCATGTACCCCATATATACACCTACTATGTACCCACAAAAATTAAAAAATAAAAATAAACACCTTATGAAATGCCAAGTAATTTACAAAGTACTTCAATGATCCTGTAACTTGTAAGACGCTTATACCCATGGCGTGGAGAGATGCCCACAAGTCCTGTTCTCGTCTCTGTTTGAGCCAGACTTAAGCTATATCATCTATTGCAATAATAATAAGACTAAAATTGATTGAATAGTTTCAATGTCAGGCACTGTGCCAGGAGCACTATATGCGTTATCCCATTTCATCTTCACAACAACCCCGTGGAGTCAGTAATATTATGATCCATTAATAGATGGTGTTACTGAAACTCGGACAGCTGACATCTCACCCATTAACTCATAAGACCCATGAGACCAAACACAGTATCATATTTGGCTGTAGATCCCCGGTACCCATACGGTGATTCCTGGGTGGATGAATGGATGTATACACGGTGTGTTGGAAAAGGCACAAAACCATGAGGGGAAAAAAATGAAATTTCTATTGA
The DNA here is from genome assembly GCF_009828535.3 of Hylobates moloch. Lineage (NCBI taxonomy): Eukaryota > Metazoa > Chordata > Mammalia > Primates > Hylobatidae > Hylobates > Hylobates moloch. Next base: position 25,200,681 of record NW_026652298.1, on the reverse strand, counting down.
AATGAGCCTTTATTGAGCACCTACAACATACCACACAGGCTGGTAGGTGCAGAGTTAAAAGATGTGTAAGAACAAGTCCCATGGTGTTGCATGCATTGAGACAGAGACCCTAGACAAGGGTCACTGTTATGCCAGGGATCTGAATTCTATTATTATTATTGTCAGTATATCATTAGGATCACAATAGAAGACAGAGGAAATGTTCATTTGGCATAACTGGAAGAGTTTGTTACTAATTTCAAAGCTGGAAAGGTAAAGTTTGGTGATGCTCAAACATAAGCATGCTTCAGAATCACCTAGACCTAGAGATCTGGTCAAAATGCAGACTGCGGAATCAACCCAAATGTCCATCAGTGATAGACTGGATCAAGAAATTGTGGTACATATACACCATGGAATACTATGCAGCCATAAAAAGGAATGAGATTATATCCTTTGTAGGGACATAGATGGAGCTGGAAGCCATTATCCTCAGCAAACTAATGCAGGAACAGAAAACCAAACACTGTATGTTGTCACTTAGAAGTGGAAGCTGGAAAATGAGAACACATGGACACAGGGAGGGGAACAACACACACTGGGGCTTGTCAGGGGTGGGGTAGGGGGAGGGAGAGCATTAGGAAAAATAGTGAATGCATGCTGGGCTTAATACTTGGTGATGGGTTGACAGGTGCAGCAAACCACCATGGTACATGTATACCAATATAACAAACCTGCACATCCTGCACATGTACCCCAGAACTTAAAATAAAATAAAAATTAAAAACAGATGCAGGCTGCTGGGCCCCACCCCTAATTTCAAGCTCAGAAGGGCTGGGAGGTGGCCCCAAATCTGCAATTTTAATGTGTTTCCAGGTGATGCCAATCTCCTGCAAGGGAACCGTTGCAAGGGTGAGAGCAGTCACCCGAGGCCAGCAGCAGTGGAGGAGCTGCCATTGCCTCCAAGCTTGCGGGAACAAGGACAGAGAATGGTTGCCAAGACCTGCAAAGAGGGAGTCGTGTAGGTAGAGAAGGCCACTAGAAAGGAGCAGGCTTTTGGTGGAGGAACACAATCTGGTTGAGACCACCTTTAGGGGATGAACACTGCAGCCTCCCACTCCTGCCTTGCTCCTCCCTCCTCTCTCCTTTCTCCTCCTAATTGGTCAAACCCAGCCAGAGTTGATGATGTTCCAACGACTCAATCTGCCATGGAAGGAACAAGATGGAGGTGGGTGAAGAGCACATCTAGGGGATGGATGGAAGATAACTGGCCCACATGTGTTGAATTTAAAGTATCAGCAGGGGTTGGGCACAGTGACTCACACCTGTAATCCCAGTGCTTTGGAGTGGGGTCCCCACTTGGGGGGCCGAAGCAGGTTGATTGCTTGAGGCCAGAAGTTGCAGACTAGCCTGGGCAACATAGTGAGACCTTGTCTCTAATTTAAAAATTAGCTGGGCATGGTGCTAATTGTTCCAAGTGCTAATAGTATGCTTGCAGTTCCAGCTACTTAGGAGGCTGAGGCAGGAGGATTACTTGATCCCAGGACTTAGAGGCTGCAGTGAGCTATGACCACACCACTGGACTCCAGCCTGAGTGACAGAGTGAGACCTCATCTCAAAAAAATAAATAATCAGGGCCAGGCAAGGTGGCTCACGCCTGTAAGCCCAGCACTTTGGGAGGCCAAGGTGGGCGTATTACCTGAGGTCAGGAGTTCGGGACTAGCCTGGCCAACATGCCAAAACCCCATCTCTACTAAAAATACCAAAATTAGCTGGGCATGGTGGTGGGCTCCTGTAATCCCAGCTACTTAGGAGGCTGAGGCAGAAGAATCGCTTGAGCCTGCGAGGCGGAGGTTTCATTGAGCCGCTATCATGCCACTGCACTCCAGCCTGGGTGACAGAGTGAGACTTCATCTCAACAACAACAAAAAATTAAAATAAATAACTAAATAAATAATCAGTGGGATACTCAAGAGGAGACACTGAACAGGAAGCAGCATAAGCTGGAGCTCAGAGAAGAAATCCCAGTGACCAAGAATCCAGCCTGTCAGGTCTGCACTGCTGGGGACCCGGCCAAGATGCCCAAAGATTCAGTGGTGGATGCAAGGAGAGAAGAGAGATTCCAAGTCTTGCTCACAGTATTTGAGAAGCCTGGCCAAAGAGGCACTTTGTAGAGGGCAGGACAAGCAGGGAGAAGAATTGAGACGATGATGAGATTTAGGGAAGAAACTGGGAGGGTGGGATAGAAAGATAATTCGATACAGCTCAACCACCACCCCCAACTAAAAAAAAAAGGTCAAGAAGAAGCAGCAAACTGCTAAGTCAATATCAAATGTCAATATCGAATGTAGCTCAACACAGACAGTCACCCCAGGGAAGTTCCATCCACATGCTCAGGCAGCCTGACTCACCCACTCGACAGACAACTCCCTCTGGAATTGAGACACCCTCTTCTTGTGCCTTTGATTCACGATTCCCCCTCCCACTCCCGCTCAGTTCCACAAAGCTTCATCTAGAATCTGTTTGCCAACTGCCAATTGTGAATTGCAGTACGGCATGACGTTTTTAAATCTGGGAGAATTTGGAGAACTTTATGAGAATGCCTCAGAAAATTGGGATCACCAAGGAGGTCCTCCCCCTCTTCAATATTGTTTTTCATAAGCCTTCTGCTGCCTCAAATTTCACCATTAAAGATTCATTCCTTTGGCTTAAGGCTTTAATCCTCTATTAAATGTAAATCTCACTGACAAGCCGATAGTATTTGGGGAATGAGGTCATACATTAAGCCTTATCTATCACTGACACCTCAATGAGCGCAAGTTGACAGTCTTTTCAAGAGCCAGGTTTAATAGGGGAGAAGGGAGATAAATGTAAAGGTACGGAGAAACTTAGCAGCAAAGGGAGAGACAGTCAAGGGGATAGGATCAGAGACCAATGTTTATTGAGGCATTATGCTAGTAAGAAAAAGAAAAATAGCTACCTTTTACTGACTGCTTAAATGTGTCAGGTTCCATGCTGTGTTTTTTACATATGGGGGCATCATTTACTGAGATATCTGTTTGTGTTTGTTCTTGTTGCTGAAGGATGCTCAAAAAGATCAAGAGGGATTTTCCCTGCCTCATCTGAAAAACAAGTAAACAACCCTTGTGCTCTGAGACTGTTCTTCTTTCTATCCCATTGGTTAGGGTGCTCTTAGGCAATAAAATATCCAAAGAAAAGTGGCTTAAACAGTGGGGAAAATGTCTCTTCTCATCTCCCATCAGAAGGAGTCTGGAGGGAGGAGGCTCCAGGGTAAGTGATGTCATTAAGGACTTGGGCTCTCTTGGGTTTGGTCATGCTCAGCAGGTAACGTTGGTCCTAGAGCTTCTCCCCTTGATGCTCAATTGTCATGACACTGGGCCAAACAAGAGGGATTTTCCCCACTCTGTGTCTCTTCTTATAAATGAAGACTCAGTCTCCTACCAACTCACCATTCTGATATCTTTTAGGATATGACCATCATGTGCTTGGTCCAAGATGGCAGCAGCTGCATAGGAGACAGCCAGATGGAAGAAGAGAAGAACATCAAAGGGCAGGTATATCCCTTAAAGAAGGCTCCCAGAAGCTGCCACCCACACTTTCTACCTAAATCTCTTTGTCCAGAACTCAACCACCTGGCTATCCTTAGCTATGAGGCAGGCTGCAAAATGTCAGCCTTATTCTAGGCAGTTCCTGTGTAGCTAAACATTCTGTTGGTGTGAGTGAAGAAGAAACCGGCTACTGAGGATAACTAGAGTCAATATTAACTCAATTAAAAACTATGAGACATCCAGAACATAAGACTCATCCCAGCTTTGTTTAGGAAACATAAGCTCATTTATGGGGAAGGAAAGTAGATCGGGGAGACAGTTGGGGTTTGGGGTGCCTGGAGGAAGGTAAAGCCTTGGCCTCCCATAACAGAGTGTGGAGGTTTGGGGTTTTCACAGGTGGTTAGAACTGGGCTGTCTTCGAACACAGATCTCCGAGGGATACCTGGGTGTTTGGATACAGTACCAAGACTTGGACAGCATTGGCAAAATTCCGTGTGGTCAAACTTCTGGCTAGAAGAAAATACAATGGTCTTGAGGAACAGCCGGGGGTCTGTCGAGAGGACAAAGGCTGGGAAAGCAAGTAGGACAAACTCAGGAGCATCATGGAGCAGAACGAGCAGCAGGTACTCTGGCGACTCCAAGGACTGAGGTCCAGGCCCCTCCCTCATGTTTTTTCCTTTTTTTCTTTTTTTTTTTTTTTTTTTGAGACACAGTCTCCCAGACTGGAGTCTAGTGGTGCAATCTCAGCTCACTGCAGCCTCCGCCTCCAGGGTTCAAGCAATTCTCATGCCTCAGCGTCCTGAGCAGTTGCAACTACAGGCACGCGCCACCATGCCTGGCTAATTTTTGTATTTTTAGTAGAGATGGGGTTTCACCATGTTAGCCAGGCTGGTCCCGAACTCCTGACCTCAAGTGATCCGCTCACCTTGGCTTCCCAAAGTACTGGGATTAAGGCATAAGCCACTGCACCCAGCCCTCTGTCTAATTTTTAAATCCCAAATAAGGGATTTCAAAGACCATTTATATCTTTGGGGATTGGTAGGGAATGCTCCTAAAGAAATCTGTGATTTATTTTCTCAACACTGTAGTTCTTGAGAACCTATAGCCAGATTTACTCTGATTTAAAACATGTAAAGTGGACAAGCATGGTGGCTCACACCTGCAATCCCAGCACTTTGGGAAGCTGAAGTGGGAGGATCACTTGAGATCAGGAGTTTGAGACTAGCCTGATCAACAAAGCAAGACCTCGTCTCCACTAAAAATAAAAAATTAGCTGGGCATGGTGGTGTGCACCTATAGTCCTAGCTACTTGGGACGCTAAAGTGGGAGGATTGCTCGAGCCCAAGAGTTCAGGGCTGTAGTGAGCTAGGATCACACCACTGCACTCCAGCCTGGGTGTCCCTAAAAAGTATGTATGTAAAAATATGTAAATAAATAAATCAATAAAATGAGTGAAGTATTTTGGCCTTTCTTGCATCAGGACGCTGTGAAGAAATTCACAGCCACTCATTTCCATTATGATTGCAGTCAGGGCAGTCCTGTGAGGCTGGTGTTATTTTCCACACATTACAGATGAGGAAGCTGAGATTCCAAGAAGTTAAATTACTTGTACCAGGCTTTGCTGGCCAAAGAGAGTCATATCTCTACTCCAAAGCCAGTCCCATCACTGTGGTACACATTGAAAGAAAAGGAAGAGTAAACTCGCACAGAGGAAACTTACCAACTCCACAGTACTGCTCACAGCCAGTCAGATCCTGTCTAGAAGGGGGCATGCATGGAGTGGAGACACCATCTTAGACATACTTGAATGTCCTCATTTACAAGTGGGAGCTAAACGCTGGATACTTATGGACATAAAGGTGGAAATAATAGACACTGGGGGACTACTAGAGGGGAAGGGGAGAAGGGCAAGGGTTGAAAAACTAACTACTGGGTATTATGCTGAGTACCTGGGTGACTGGATCATTCGTATCGCACCCAGCATCAGGCAATATATCCATGTAGCAAACCTGCGTGTGTACCACCTAAATCTGAAATAAAAGTTGAAATTATAAAAGCAAAAAAGATCAGCAAGTCAGGCCCCAACCAGTCCTGGACACATCAAGGTGTAGTATTATTAGTGCCAAGAGCTGTTGTATAGAGCTCACCTCTCTCTATATATATGGTCCTTCTAAAAGTCCTTTCTCCAAAGAGAAAGGTGCCCCATAGGCAGCAACATAAACCTGCTGAACCTCACTCAACACTTGGCAAGAGGTAAACACCCGGGGAAAGATAGCTTGGGAACAACCATTCCCTTTTCCAACCCAAGGCTATCAGACTGGCTATTTGGGCATATTCCAAAGGTGTGATCATGAAGGGATCACTGAAATGTGCCTAGACGGGGATACATTCACTTTTGATTCTGCAGCAGAAAGGGTTCCCTTGTTCTGAACAATCTAACACCTTGGAAACGACAGTAATGAGACTTAAGCTGCCAGATTGCTTATGTAACCTATGTATTCACATAGCAAAAACAGCAATATTATGTAAATCAGTCAAGTGGCACCACAGAAGGCATATGACACATCCATGTCATTTTCCCAAATCAATGGATTTTTACACTGTTGCATGAAAGTACAGACAGTCCATCTTCCCAGACAGTCTCTGAACCCAAGAGCCAGATTCCACCCTACTCTAGGGTGAGGCAGGAGATGCTCCACACTTTTTAAACTTTCCACACCTTTCTCTTTGAGGAGTCTCCAAATATGCAATCTGAGCCTCTCCCAGTATTCCTGGTGCCTCTCACGCCCAGGAGCCAACAGCCAGATTTTCATTGTTTTAGAATTTTCAGACTCCAGGTCCTTCAAAGAGGTGAGAAACATTGACCAAAATGGCAAGTGTGAATAATGTCATGTGTTGGCCTAAAGCAAAATGTACAGTCCATCTCTGACAAGTGTTAAGAATACTTGGATGAGGATTTGTGTGCTAACCTCGCTCTTGGCTTCATTTTGTCTTTCCAGTTTTCAAGCACAGCCTGCTTCACTTTCCCTATTTACTTCTATTTATTATGGCATGATCAGTATTTGTATAAGCCAACTTCAGTTCTTTCTAGAATACAGTGGCATGCAAATAAACTCTATAGTTGCTTTCTATTGGCAGTGCCACCATATACTCAGATACCTAAACTAGAAAGATAGAAGTCATCCATCTCTACTCCCTTTCATCACCCCAATTCTATCACCAAATATTATTTTCATACCTAGATATTTATCAAACCCACCCCTAATTCTCCATCCCTGCTGCTACTGAATGAAAAAGCTTTTTTTTTTTTGAGATGGAGTCTCATACTGTCACCTGGGCTGGAGGGCAGTGATGCGATCTTAGCTCATTGCAACCTCCTCCTCCGGGGTTCAAGTGATTTCTCCTGCCTCAGCCTCCCAAGTAACTGGGATTACAGGTGCCCACCACCACGCCCAGCTAATTATTTTTTTTTTTGTATTTTTAGTAGAGATGGAGTTTCACTATGTTGGCCAGGCTGGTCTCAAACTCCTGACCTCGTGATCCGCCTACCTCGACCTCCCCAAGTGCTAGGATTGCAAGCGTGAGCCACCATGCCGAGCCGAAAAAGCATTTTAATGGTTCTCCATCTCCTGTCTTGCCCTCCTTCAATCCATCTTCACTTTTGATGTTGGTGTGATCCACCCAAAATTCAGATCCATCACGTCCTTCTCTGCTTTGAATTCCCCTGTGGCCCCTTCTCCCCCACAGCAATGTTTTTACAGTCTTCTAGTAAGCTGCGACGGGCAGCACAAGTAATACGTGACCAAAAGCAAACAAAATACCGATGTTCGTGAGTGGTTCTCCTTTGTATGTATAAATTTGAAGAGGCTGGAGTGGAATGGGACAGGCATTGTTTGTGTAAGTGATCCCCCTTTCCAAGGTGCATTAGGGCTGCCAAAACAAAATATCACAATCTACGTGACTCGAATAACAGAAATTAATTTTCTTGCAGTTGAAGAACCTGGACATCTGAGATCAACGTGTCAGTAGGGTTGCTTTCTTCTGAGGCCTCTTTCCTTGGTTTGGAGATGACCATCTTTTGGTATTGTCACACCATCCTCTCTCTGTATGTGTCTGTGTCCAAATATCCTCTTCTTATAAGGACACCAGTCATGTTGGATTAGGGCCCACCCCAGTGACCTCATTTTAACTTCACTATCTCTGTAAAAACCCTATCTCCAAATATTGTCACATTCTGAAATTCTGGTGAGTAGGACTTCAACGCATAAAGTTTTGGGGGGCATAGGGACACAATTCACTCCATAACACAGAGAGTATCTTATGATTAACAGTGTAAATCCTGCAAGGCATGCTGGCATAGCCTGTAGTCCAAGTTACTTGGGAGGCTAAGGGCGGAGGATCACTTAAGCCCTGGAATTCAAGTCCAGCTGGTGCAACAATAGTGATAGTGAGACCCTGACTCTAAGAAATAAAAAGAAAATGCAATTCTTGCCCACCCACTCATAGTCCCTCAGAAATAATAATGATTCCTGTTGGCTGGAGACAAGCTCCGATCATCTTATGTAATAAAAGAATGCAGGCTGGGCACAGTGGCTTGCACCCATAGTCCCAGCACTTTGGGAAGCCAAGGTTAGGAGGATCACTTGAGCCCAGGAGTTCAAGACCAGCCTGGGCAACATAATAGGACCCCATCTCTACAAAAAATTTAAAATTAGCTGAGTGTGGTACTGCACTCCTATAGTCTCAGATACTCAAGAGGCTGAGGTGGGGAGATTGCTTGAGTCCAGAAATTCGAGGCTGCAGTGAGCCATGATTGTGCCACTGCACTTCAGCCTGGGTGACAGAGTGAGACCCTATTCCATAGTAAATAAGTAAATAAAATAAAAATAAATAAAAGGATACAGAGTAGAGGAAGAGATAGGAGAGCTTCACAGGGCTGTGCGGAGGGAGTAATGCCCTGGAGAAATATAAGAACAGTGAGAGGATGGGAAATAAAAGAGGAGCTTCATGAGGTTGCTGTGAACTTAGGTTTTTGTCTCCATCATTGTCTTTGAGAAATGTGAACAAAGTACTTTTGCTTTCCATTTGGGTGTTATGTTTTAAAAAACTCAGCAAGGCAAGTAGAGAGTATATAATCAAAATAACTCTTCAATCCCTTCCAGTGCCCCTTAAATACAATACAGTCAATTCCTTGGTATTCATGGGGAATTGGTTTCAGGACTCCCCATAGATACCACAACTAGTGGATGCTCAAGTTCCCGACATAAAACAGTGTAGTATTTGCATACAACCTACACACATCTGCCCATATACTTTAAGTCATCTCTGATTACTTATAATACCTAATACAACGTCACTGCTATGAAATAGTTGTTATGTTGCATCACTTAGGAAATGACAAGAAACAAAGTCTGTACATGTTCAGTACACAATTTTTTTCCATACAGTTTCGATCCACAGTTGGTTGAATCCATGCATGTGGAACCCACAGATACAGAGGGTCAACTGCATATACTGGGTTTTCATATGGCCAGCCAGGCCAGTCTGTCTCCCAGCAAAATGTGATCACTCACTTGTTCTTTGGTGAACCGTTTATCTTGTGTTCAGCACCCAGGTTGTATGAAAAACACATATTTCTAAACACTAGACTCCCATTTGGCTCCAAGAGATACTCAGGTTATGAAAGCCACATGGGAGACCAAGGCTGATGATGGGGCATGAACATCAGTCCTCCTGTCTCATGTTCTTATGCCACGAGTAGAGGACAGAATTGGCTGGGCCAGTTACACTGTCCCCACTTTCTCCCTTGCATGTCCTATATCTCCTGATTTTTTGCATTCTTTAATCAGCATAAAGAATTGAATTAGGGCCGGGTGCAGTGGCTCATGCCTGTAATCCCAGTACTTTGGGAGGCCGAGGCAGGTGGACCGCCTGAGGTTAGGAGTTCGAGACCAGCCTGGCTAACGTGGCAAAACCCCGTCTCTACTAAAAATACAAAAATCAGTCAGGCATGGTGGCGCACACCTGTAGTCCCAGCTACTTGGGAGGCAGAGGAAGGAAAATCGCTTGAGCCTGGGAGGTGGAGGTTGCAGTGAGCTGAGATTGAGCCACTGCACTCCAGCCTGGGTGACAAAAAAAAAAAAAAAAAAAAGAAATTGAATTAGGTTAAACCAAAATGCATAAATGATTCAACTCTACAGCAAAAAGTTTGAGCTACTTAAACATTGTATCTGTTGGTAGATTGCATTTCTTTTACCTCAACTCCTCTCCAAGCTCCAATGCTGATGGATCCAGGCTTTATGAGGACCGTGGAAACCTCATCTCTTTCACACTCACTGGACAGAAAAAACGGGCTGCTGATACAGCCAACGAGCTGGTAATCATGCAGAAGCCTAGGCACACCCAAGAGAAGTTATTACAGGGTGAAATGCTATCTGTGGGTGTCTGGCCATGGGAAAAACAAGTTAATCTATGGGATAAATTACAAGTCTTTTAGAGAACAAATAGGTTTCACCAGGTTCTGTCTACCCCTTCAACCACTAACACATGACATAATTTCTGCTCCAGAAACATCACTTATCATGGCCCACATACATACCTTTTTATTTCACATCTCTATTTATTTGATCACACGGTCTGGCCACCTTGTCTAACACCAATTCATACTAATGTTTTTACTGAGGTGTATCTCCTCCAGGAACCCTTCCTCTATGAGTTAGATTGGAAAGATTTCTTTTATCATGGTACTTACTACATTGTATTATAAATATCTGCTTATAGGTGGGATCTGGTTTGATGTGGGAGAGACTTTGGCCCAGAGGCTGCTTTTTTTTTTTTTTTTTTTGAGACAGAGTCTTGTTCTGTCACCTAGGCTGGAGTGCAGTGGTACAATCTCGGCTCACTGCAACCTCCACCTCCCGGGTTCAAGCAATTCTCCTGCCTCAGTCTCCTGAGTAGCTAGGATTACAAGTGCGCGCCACCATGCCCAGCTAATTTTTGTATTTTTAGTAGAGACGGGGATTCACCATGTTGGTCAGGCTGGTCTCGAACTCCCAACCTCGTGATCCGCCCACCTCAGCCTCCCAAAGTGCTGAGATTACAGATGTGAGCCACCGCACCTGGCCATGGCTGCGTTTTATTAATTCATTTTAGTATCCCTAACACAGAATCCAGTGTGTGGAAAATGCTGGAATCTACCCAATTGCCCAAACTTCCTTCCTCTGGGATTTTAACCAGTTGGTCCCAGACATAAAGAGCACATGAAAATCTAAGTAAAGTGTCATCTTTATCCCTAGTTGGGGAGGGGCCAGTAACAATGCAAAGTTTCTGATTAACTGCATTGACAACTGTGGCTTAGGCTCAGTGCCAAGCCTGGGCTTCCTACCTCCTCCCCATCCAAACCTTAAAAGTCAGGCTGAAGGAGGTGCTGAGAGAAAGAATTTTTGTTACCAGCATTATCAGCAGAAAGAGCTGATGCCGATAAATGATGAAACCAGCCGATGTTTGACTTTTTCTAGAAAGACCATGAGTTGTTTTTTTCTTATGACAAAACCCATAATGATTACAAAATGTACTGCAGAGAAACAGGCTTCAGCAAAAATGAAGTGCAGTCATTTCCTGAGACTCTTGGACAAAATTGCAGGAGGGAGTCAAAGTAAAGCTTTGATGGTTCATATTATCCACCGAATGTATTTCTAGCAAATACAAACAAATTCTGTGGCTACTGGAGGTCACTGTGTCAGCTGTCCTGCTTCACTCCACCTAAAGATACAGCTAAGAAAACCACAAAGTGATGGAGTGATAGAATGAGGATCCCACCATCTGCCTAAGGGCTTACATGTGACTTTGGAAACTGGCATAAAGAGGAAGGCAAGGGCCAGATGCAGTGACTCATACCTGTAATCCCAGCACTTTGGGAGGCCGAGATGGGAGGATCACTTGAGGTCAGGAGTTCGAGACCAGCCTGGCTAACATGGTGAAACCCTGTCTCCACCCAAAATACAAAAATTAGCCAGGCATATTGGTGCACACCTGTAATCCAAGGTGCTCAGGAGGCTGAGACAGGAGAATCAGTTTACTGATTCTCCAGGAAATGGAGGTTGCAGTTAGCTGAGATCGTGCCACTGCATTCCAGCCTGGGTGACCGAGCGAGACTCCAGCTCAAAAAAAAAAAAAAAAGAGGAAGTCAAGGCAATGTCGTGGAGTGGAGTCACTAGAAAAATATAAAAACATCTATTAAAAATGTTTTAAGTTACATTAAAAGCAATGGCAACAAAAGCCAAAATTGGCAAATGGGATCTAATTAAACTAAAGAGCTTCTGCACAGCAAAAGAAACTGCCATCAGAGAGAACGGGCAACATACAAAATGGGAGAAAATTTTTGCAATCTATCCATCTGACGAAGGGCTAATATCCAGAATCTACAGAGAACTCAAACAAATTTGCAAGAAAAAATCAACCCCATCAAAAAGTAGGCAAAGGATATGAACAGACACTTTTCAAAAGAAGAAATTTATGCAGCCAACAGACATATGAAAAAATGGTCATCACTGGCCATCAGAGAAATGCAAATCAAAACCACAATGAGATACCATCTCACACCACTTAGAATGGCCATCATTAAAAAGTCAGGAAACAACAGATGCTGGAGAGGATGTGGAGAAATAGGAACACTTTTACACTGTTGGTGGGACTGTAAACTAGTTCAACCATTGTGGAAGACAGTGTGGCGATTCCTCAAGGATCTAGAACTAGAAATACCACTTGACCCAGCCATCCCATTACTGGGTATATACCCAAAGGATTATAAATCATGCTATTATAAAGACACATGCACACGTATGTTTACTGCGGCACTATTCACAATAGCAAAGACTTGGAACCAACCCAAATGTCCATTAATGATGGACTGTATTAAGAAAATGTGGCATATATACGCCATGGAATACTATGCAGCCATAAAAAAGGATGAGTTCATGTCCTTTGTAGGGACATGGATGAAGCTGGAAACCATCATTCTGAGCAAACTATCCCAAGGACAGAAAACCAAACACTGCATGTTCTCACTCATAGGTGGGAATTGAACAGTGAGAACACTTGGACACAGGGCAGGGAACATCACACACCAGGGCCTGTCATGGGGTGGGGGGGACATGGAGGAGGGATAGCATTAGGAGAAATACCTAATGTAAATGACGAATTAATGGGTGCAGCAAACCAACATGGCACATGTATACCTATGTAACAAACCTGCACATTGTGCACATGTACCCTGGAACTTAAAGTATAATAATTAAAAATAAATAAATAAAAATGTTTTAAGTTATGCCCTTTCACAATCTATAAGGATACTTTTCTGAGAGAAAAAAATACGAAAGACTCTTCTACATAAGAAAAGATGCTAGCTTACTCACAAAGGAGAAATGCCACTTAAAACCATAATGAGGCCATTTCTGCCTTATCAGAGTGCCAAGAATTGTAAAGTTTGATCATACCCTGTGTAGGAGGACAAAGCTCTTTTATACATTATTGATTGAGGAACAAATTGGTATGATCTCTGTGATGAGAAATTTGTTGATAGCTATCAGAATTATAAAAGCACATAACTTTTGACCTAGCAAATTTGCTTCTAGAAATTTATTCTACAGTATAGCTGCATAGGAGCAAAATGACTGTATTGCTCTAGGTTCTCCAGAGGAAGAGAATCAATAGAGTATATAGAGGCAAAGATTTATTATGAGAATTAGCTTACATGACTGTGGAGGCTGAGAGGTCCCATGATCTGCCATCTGCATAGTGAAGAACCCAGGAAGCCAGTGATGTCATTCAGTCCAAGTCCGAAGACCAAGAACTGGGGAGGCCACTGGTGTAAGTCCCAGAGTCTGTAGCCCTCAGAACCAGGAGCTCCAGTCTGCAAGGGTGGGAGATGCATGTAGCAGCTCAACAAGACAGAGAACCCACCCTTTTTCCACCTTTTTCTTCCATCTGGGCCTTCAGTGGATTACGCCATGCCCACCCGCATTGCTGAAGGCCATCTTCTTTACTCAGTCTGCTGATGCAAATACTAATCTCTTGGAAACGTATTAGCAGATATACTGCAAAACAACGTTTGACCAGCTATCTAGGCATCCCTTAGCCCAGTTAAGTTGACAAATAAAATTAACCATCACAACTACGTATGCACAGTGCTATTCACTGAAGCATTGCTAATATAAAAGCAAAAGAAATAAAATAACTTAAATGTACATCAAAATGATCTACTTAAATAATCCCTCTAGCAGATTTTAAGTTATCTATATAGTGGAATATTATGTAGCAGTGAAAAAGAATTAAGTTTAATTATATGTACTGAGATGGAAGCTTTTCAGCATATATTATAGTGGTAGGGGAAAAAAGGAAATTGCAGAAGAAAATGTATACTACCACTTATGTAAAAATGCATGTATGTATTTACGTAAATGCAGAGTAAAATGTATGGTTACTAGAAGTGCCACAGTATTTCTTGAAGGCAAGTTATTCAAATGAATATGATTATTACATGGGTACTCCCTCTGGGTATTGATGTTAGAAAATCGCCCTTGGCAAATATTCCTATAATCACAGACAATTTAGGAGCTAGTAGAGGTTTTGGAAAATATCAAGCCCAACCCCTTACTCTACAGATGAGTAAACTGAGGGCCAGGTTGTTTAATCCTAGAGCCTGAACAAGAGTCCACATCCTTCCCAACAAGACAAAAATCACAAACTAACAAGGCTTCAGTCTTCATTTAAAATGTAACCTTTGTGAGCTGAGATCATGCCACTGCACTCCTGCCTGGGTGACAGAATGAGATCTTGCCTCCAAAAAGAAAAAAAAAAAAAAAGAAATGAAAAAAAACACAAATTTACCTTTGTTACAATTGCTACATATTCTTAGATGTCTTCCCATCTGTTCCAACTCCACCACAACCCTAAGGAAACATTTTCCTGTGCTTCATTTTACAAAGGTAAAGGCTGCTTGAGAAATCAAGTGTGGTCTTTTTAATAGTGGAGGGTGATGCACCATCAGCTCAGTTCCTATTCATTTGTGGTGCTTATTAGAGTGTCTGAAAATATAAGCTGAGTAATTGGAGCATTAGAATTGATTAATTGAAGTAGGCTTTTGGTGTAAATACACCTGGTGAAATTTTTCAAGGTGGAACTGAATTCTCAGTTGTTGTTATAACAAAGTTTTCTGAGCAAGGTTTGTGGAGAGAGGGGTGGTAGAAGACAGCAGTAATGATGGGACTAAGCCCGTGTATCCATCACAGCAGTAATGATGGGACTAAGCCCGTGTATCCATCACCCTTGAAAAGCATTAAAGCAAAAGCAACTCCGACCACCTGCTAATGATTGCGATTATTTGGCTGCCTGTGAGATGGTTTAAGAAATGATTTGTGAATTTAAATTTTAATTAAGGCAGAAGCCCTTGGGGGCCTCTGGAGTTCAAACATTAAAAAGAAAAATCTACTGCTGGGGAAGAGGAAGGCTCACAGGGCCCCACAGCCTGGAGGATGTGCCTGTCACACACATCTGGTGGTCTAGCAGGTTCGTGCCGGTAACCCCAGCACTTTGGGAAGGGGGCAGATCACTTGAAGTCAGGAGTTCGAGACCAGTCTGGCCAACATGGTAAAACCTCATCTCTACTAAAATCACAAAAACTAGCTGGGCCTGGGGGCATACATCTGTAATCCCACCTACTCAGGACGCTGAGGCAGGAGAATGCCTTGAACCCGGGAGGTGGAGGTTGCAATGAGGCGAGATTGTGCCACTTTATTCCAGCCTGGGCTACAGAGCGAGACTCTGTCTCAAAAAACAAACAAACAAAAAAGAACACCACAAACTTGCATCTTACAAAACAGAAACTCTATACCCATTAAACACTAATTCCCCCTCCCCTCTCCTTTCCCCCAGCCCTTACCAACCATCTTTCTACTTCCTATGATTTTGACTACTTGAGATACTTCTTATGATCAGAATCATAGAGTATTTGTCCTTTTGTGACTGGCTTATTTCACTTAGTGGAGTGTCCTTGAGTTTCACCCAAGTTGCAGCATATAGCAAGATTTCCTTCTTTTTTAAGGCTGAATGATATTCATTGTATGTATAGACCACAGTTTCTGCATCCATTCATCCATCAGTGGACATGTGACTTCATATCTTGGCTACTACAAATAGTTGGGTAATGTACATTGGAGTGCTAAGATTTCTTTGAGATCCTCCTTATTTTTTTTGTAGGTATATCCAAAAGCGGGGTTGTGAGATAATATTGTAATTCCATTTTTATTTTTTTGAGAAAATTCCATACAATTTTCCTTAATGCTTTTGCCATTTTACAGTCCCATTTATAGTACACGAAGATTCTAATTTCTTGGCCTCCTCACCAACACTTGTTATTTTCTTTTCTTTTGGCTCTTGGTGCTGTAGGCTGCACGGGAAGCGTGGTGCTGGCATCTGCTTTTAGTGAGGGCTTTAGGGAGCTTCCAGTCATGGTGGAAGAAGAAGGGGAGCAGGTGTGTCCCATAGTGAGCGAGAACAAGAGAGAGAGAGAGAAGGAGGTGCCACTCTCTTTTTAAACAGCCAGCTCTTGTGTGAACTAATAGAGTGAGAACTCATTCATTACTATGGGGAGGGTACCAAGCCTTTTGTGAGGGATCCTGCCCCTCCATGACCTTGGCTTTTTACGACTTACCCTTAGAAGTCACATAGCATTCCTTCTGCCAAACTTTATAAACTGAGGCAGTCATAAATCCACCCATATTCAAGGGGAGGAGACACAGACCCCACCTTTTGATGGCAGGAGCATCAAATAATTTGTAGCCATATTTGAAAACCACACCTCATTTCTATTCCCACATTCAGAGATGTGAATTTTTCCAAGCCTTTAGCTGTACTAACGAGCATGTCACATGGACAATTTTGAGAAATTCACACATCCCCTTTGGGTCAAGACAAGGGAAATCATTTGAATTAGTTTAGACGATCTTCCATAGTGTTTCCAGCTCTTAAAAAAATTCAACAAATCAGTATCTGTGTCCCTACACCAAATGAGATCACGAATATGAACAAAGAATCTTTGTCAATTGGGAAGGGCTAGACAGCTTATGAAGAGCACATCATGTAAAGGCTAAGGGAGGGGTCTTGGTTGGTCAGGCTGCCTAGATTTGATGCTCATACCCGCCCACTGCAAGCTATGTGAGACACTATCCATTTTCTTACCTAATGCGGGTGATAATTATCACTCACTCCCCCCATCCCCAGGGGGTTAATGAGAAGACCAAAACAGATCACAGGAGTTAAGAAATATGAACCAAGTGGAAGGGTGTTTGTTCCTTGCTAAGAGGCAAAGCCAGTGCTCTTTGTTCCACTAACAAGTGAGGCCATAGGAGTTTCTCAACAAGGGCCAACTCCTTACGGTCTAAGGGAGACACCAAATCACAGAAAAGGCACAGATGTTGGCATCAGACAAACTTGGGTGTGTTTGAATCTTGATTCAGCCTCCTAGTAACTGTGGGATTTTAACAAGTTCTTCAGTCTCAATGAGCTTCATTCAGTTTACTCGGCTGGAACATAAAGATATTTTTAAATGACTTTTCAGGATTGTTGCATTGCATAGAATGTACCCACCTGCCATGTAACAGGTGTTCAGTGAATGATAACTATTATTTCTGTGTTGCTATCCTTTTCGAAGAAACACTGTTCCTTTCTGAAGGTAACAGCATAGGCCAAGGGCCACCCAAAGTAGGGGGAAGAGGAAGAGCTGGGAGAAAGGGGGAAGACGACTGAGTTTTCTATTCACTAATACTCCTTTTCCAGAAACAAGCCATTTATCAAAGTATTGGAGTCTCATTTACTGTCAAAATGCAAGGGCTAATTACACTTGAAGAACAATTGACTACAAGAGCAAAAGAGACAGGGCCTGTTCAATTAATGGGAAAAGAAAAGGGGTCTCTATCACACAATATTTTGGACATCAGATTGGAATGGTTTAATTAGCCATTGCTAGGGACTCTGATTGTCTGTTGTCCTAGAAGCCATTAGTCATCTGTAGCTTTTAAGCATCTCATTTCAATTCT
This sequence comes from Hylobates moloch, assembly GCF_009828535.3. Taxonomy (NCBI): domain Eukaryota; kingdom Metazoa; phylum Chordata; class Mammalia; order Primates; family Hylobatidae; genus Hylobates; species Hylobates moloch. Next base: position 25,183,040 of record NW_026652298.1, on the reverse strand, counting down.
CTCATTCAATACTTTCTGAGTACCTGTTACATGACAAGCATTGTGCCCAACATTAGTGATACAGCAAAGTCTAGTGGAAAACAGATGGCTTGAGCCTCTGCATTAGTCAGGGTTTTTCAGAAAAACAAAACAAATAGAATATATAGAGATACACAGGAAGATTTATTATGGCCTCCAGCTCCATCCATGTCCCTGCAAAGGACATGATCTCATTCTTTTTATGGCTGCATAGTATTCCATGGTGTATATATACCACATTTTCTTTATCCAGTCTATAATTGATGGGCATTTAGGTTGATTTCATGTCTTTGCTATTGTAAATAGTGCTGCAATAAACATATGTGTGGAAGTGTTTTTACAATAGAATGGTTTGTATTCCTTTGGGTACATACCCAGTAATGGGATTGCTGGGTCAAATAGTATTTCTGTCTTTAGGTCTTTGAGGAATCACCACACTGTCTTCCACAATGGCTAGACTAATTTACGCTCCCACCAACAGTGTACACGTGTTCCTTTTTTTTTTTTTTGAGACAGAGTCTCACTCTGTCACCCAGGCTGGAGTGCAGTGGCATGATCTTGGCTCACTGGAACCTCTGCCTCCCAGGTTCACGCCATTCTCCTGCCTCAGCCTCCCAAGTAGCTGGGACTACAGGCTCCCACCACCATGTCCAGCTAATTTTTTGTATTTTTAGTAGAGATGGAGTTTCACTGTGTTAGTCAGGATGGTCTCAATCTCCTGACCTCGTGATCCGCCCACCTCGGCCTCCCAGTGTGCTGGGATTACAGGCATGAGCCACCGCACCCAGCCGTTCCTTTTTCTCCACAACCTTGCCAGCCTTTATTATTTTTTTACCTTTTAATAATAGCCATTCTGACTGGTTTAGATGGTATCTCATTGCGGTTTTCATTTGCATTTCTCTAATGATCAGTGATAGTGCCATTACCCTTAGCAAACTAACACAGGAACAGAAAATTAAATACCGCATGCTCTCACTTATAAGTGGGAGCTAAATAATGAGAACACATAGGTACATAGAAGGGAACAACACACACTGGGGCCTTTTGGAGGGCGGAGGGTGGGAGGAGGGAGAGATCATGAAAAATAACTAATGGGTACTAGTCTTAATTCCTGGGTGAGGAAATAATTTGTACAGCAAACCCCCATAACACATGTGTACCTATGTAACAAACCTGCACTTGTACTCCTGAGCTTAAAATAAAAGTTAAAAAAAGAAAGATTTATTATGAGACATTGGTTTACTTCATTACGGAGTCTGAGAAATCCCACAGTCTACCATCTTCAAACTGTAGAATCAGAAAAGCTGGGGTGTAATTCCAGTACAAGTCCAAAGTCTTGAGAACCAGGAGAACAATGATGTGCATCCCAGTTTGAGTCTGAAGGCTCAAGAGCCTGGAACTCTGATGTCTCAAGGGCAGGAGAGGATGGATGTCTCAGCTCAAGCAGAGAAAACAAACTCACCCTTTCTCTGCCTTTGGTTTTTATTCAGGCTCTCAGTGGACTGAATGATACCAACCCACATTCAGTAGAATGATCATCTTTACTCAGTCTACTGACTCAAATAGTAACCTCTTCCAGAAACACTCTCACAGACACACCCAGAAATAATGTTTTACCAGCTATCCGGGCACCACTTAGCCCAGTCAAGTTGACATATAAAATTAGTCATCATGCCCCCTTATGGGCATCTCAGCTTTGTTATGTCTTCAAAGAGCTCTCATTTTATCTGACCTCATGCTCTTCTGCCAGCTTTCACATTTCAGTAAAAGGCCTCTGCATCTGCCCAGTTGCTCATGGCAAAAACCATCCTTGCTTTCAAAGTCATCCTTGATTTATCTCTGCTAGAACTCACCTTCAATAGGTCAACAAGTCCTGTTTGTTTCATCACCAAATTAGGTCTTGACTTCCACTCTTCTGTAAGCACACGGCCATTACGCTAGTCTAAGGCACCTGCTCTTGTCTGGGTTATTGCAAAAGCCTCCTTACAAAAAAAAAAAAGTCAATTTTTTGTGTCTATCCCTGCTTCCCATTGTAATACACACAACATCTAGGGTTGTCTTTTGAAATGGTAAATCATGTTGTGCTATTCCTCTGCTTAAAATCCTTTAATATATTTTCATTGCTCTTAGATAGAGCCTAGAGTCACTAAAATAGCCTACAAGTTTTCACATGTTCTATCCACACCCACTCCTATAACCTCATCTCAGACCACACTCCTGATTGTTGGCTAAGACTTAGGCCCATCAAGAACTTTCTTGCCTCCAAGCCTGTGCCCTTGTTCTCATTGCACTTACTCTTTCCCTCATCTATTCCCAAGCCTAGTTCTTTCTCATCTTTCAGGCCTCAATTGAAACATCACTTCTTCAAAGAGGTGGTCCCGACCTCACGATCCAAGTGACCTCTCCCAGTTACTCTCCAGCCCATCACCTTATTTATTTCTTCCACAGCACTCACCCCATTGGTAACCGCCTGACTCATGTGAGTTTGTTGGATGCCATAATCCCCCCTAGTAAATTGGTATCATGATGGCAGGGGCTTTGTCACTCTTGTTCACAGTTGCATTCCCAGTGTCTTGCATGGTGCCTGGCACATAATAAACTGTCAACCAATATTAATTAACTAAGTGAATGAAGGAGATAATGTGCAGGACAGCGTAAGAGCTAAAATAAATAAATAAATAAATAAAAAAGATACATGTGCACGTATGTTCATTGCAGCACTATTCACAGTAGCAAAGACATGGAATCAACCCAAATGCCTGTCAGTGGTAGACTGGATCAAGTAAACGTGGACATATACACCATGGAATACTATGCAGCCATAAAAAGGAATGAGATCATATCCTTTGCAGGGACCTGGATGGAAGTGGAAGGCTTTATCCTCAGCAAACTAACTCAGGAACAGAAAACCAAACACTGCATGTTCTCACTTATAAGTGGGAGCTGAACAATGAGAACACATGGACACAGGGAGGCGAACAACACACACCGGGGCCTGTTGGGGGGTGGGGTGGGAGGAGGGAGAGCATTAGGAAAAAGAGCTAATGCATGCTGGGCTTAATACCTAGGTGATGGATTGATAGGTGCAACAAACCACCATGGCACATGTTTACCTATGTAACAAACCTGCACATCCTGCACACATACCCCAGAACTTAAAATAAAAATAAAAATTAATTTTTTAAAAAAGATAATTTAAAAAACTCCAACTTCCTTCCTCTAAAGAGCATTGTACAATGGTGTTTTTAGGAAAAATAAAATATCTTCACCAGAAACGCACATATCAGATAGGAGATGATACTCACACAAGAACAGAGGCAGGGAGCCCTCACTGCAGAAGCAAGACTCTGAAACCCAAAGAGGAGGAGAGAGACAGGCATGAGAACCTAGAGAAAATGTAGCAGAGGGAAAAACCAAAGAAAATGAAGACAGTCTTCATGCCAGTAGTGTGTAAACTCCAGAAAGAGAGCTTTCAATGAAGAGACGCTGTGAGCTAGGCTCATGATGCTGAATAGCAGTTTTCTAGATCAACAAGAGGAGTAAATCAAAATCAGGATGAGGGGTAAAGGACTTATGGATTGCAGCATAAAATGCATTATAGCCACAAAGAATGGTTGAACATGCCACAAAAGCATACAGCCACTGAGAAACAATGTGGAATATCCAGCTAATTCCAGCATAGTCCAGTGACTCATTAATAGAGGATGGAGGAAAGACAGCCAGGATGATCCCAAATCTCAGTGAAATCAAAACAAGAGTCAACTCTCCAATACCTGGGAGTGGGTGATTCATAGTTAAATCATTACAGAATCCTGGGAATACTCAATGGGGATAACACTGCAGGAGGTGAAGAGTAATATTTTCTGGACTCTGGTGTTGGGAAAAAAAGAAGTCCATTATTCTGCTGAGCCCTCAGAGAAGATGAAGGATCACCTCCTCTATAAACAAAGAACCGATTATAGAAGCTTGGCTTTCCTCCTCCCATCCTTCTGAGACTTGTAATCAATTCTCACTTAGTTCTCACCTACTTAGCAAATCCCAGCAGAGACTGGAGCATGTCTCAAGTCCTGCTTCCATACTAACCTGGTTAATATTCAAACTGGCTGCTCTTAGATGAGTAAATATTGAACCCAGGGCCAGGTGTAGGTGGGGAGGGAGTAGCAGGAACTGAATGTTTAAGGTGACAAGAGAAGAATGGCATTTTATCCTTATATCTGTGGAAGGACTTAACCCAAGAAAGTGGCCTAGATATGATGAGAGGAAGTGGCTCTGGCCATGGTGCAGTGCATGGATTGGAGGGAAACAGCCTGTAGGCAAAATACCTGGGAAATGAAGTATGAAAAGAAGGGGGAAATTTGAGGCATGTTTGGTAAGTACTGATAAGGAAAGAGTTTGGTTGATTATTGGATGTAACCAACAGAGATGAGGGAGGATCTGGAATGACACCCAGATATTAAGCTCACATCACTGGGTGAATGTGATTATTCATTAACATCAGTAACACTAAAAGAATAAGTGGATTCAGAAAACATCAAAGACTTTCTCAGTTTTCACATTTCTTCTTGGGCGTTCATCACTGCAAGAGTTTCTCCACTCTCCAGTGGTGGATTGTATTACTTGCTCACAATGACTTGCACCCCATCCACTCTAGCCATGCTTCCCATCCCTGCCCTATTGCCATTGGGCTTGGCAGCCAAGGGACGTGTTTTGACTGACGGAATGTGAACAGATATGACAATCACCATATTCAATCAGTAGCTATAAATGAACTCCTGAAAGTTGGTTCTGTGCTCTTCAGCCTCTGTCATCTATCATGAGAGTAGCATGCCCCCAAGAGTGGCTGCTCCTTGAGAATACAAGAGGAGAGAGCCCAGCCCAGCCCAGGAGAGCCATGGGTGACCTTTGGCACAGAGAGAGCCCAGCCCAGCCCAGGAGAGCCATGGGTGACCTTTGGCACAGATATAATATAAGCTAGAAACCTGCAGCTCTTGGATTTGGGAATTGCTTGTTGCTGCAGCAAAAGCTGATTATGACACTTCCAAAATCTTAGTGACCCCAGAAAGTGACTTACCATCTCTGAATTCCTTATTCCATCATTGGGGAAGTTGAACTAAATGACTCCAAACTCCTTCTTGGTTCAAAAGTGTTTGTTCTCTTAAAGACTGTGTTGCTGTTCTATGATATAATGTTGTTTGCGTGTTCAAGCAATTTTTTTTCTTTCCAAAGATACAGGTAAATAAGACAATTTCAACTTAGCCAAACTCTAGCCTGCCAGTTAACAGTACCAAACTAGGACAAGGCCAAAGTGCAAAGACCTGAGGTGGTTTAAGCTGCTGCAGCAGAACTTCTATTCTGAAGACCCTGAGATTAAAAAAAAAAAAAAAAAAAAAAAAATCTGTAAAGCACAAACCTGACGCATTCAGCTGCTCCAGTTATTTATATGAGCATTTCCCGATTCAAATTGCATGCTCAAATCAAATTTCCCTGGTTTATGCCTCCTTCAGCAATTACTTAAAGGCAGTTTACCTCTCTCTGGAGGAACACAGCAGAAAGGCCTATAGACAAAATCTCTTTGACTCAGGGACAGATAAACACACTCTAGGCCTGGTGTTGCAGAAGTCACTTTGCCTATGGAGGTGAACATAGATGAGCCTCCTGGCTGTTTTTCAGCCTGACTGATAGGGATGCATTCTCCAAGGAGGAGGGGGAGGCCCACAGAAATTGAAGGAGAGAGGTTAAGCCTTGGGGATGGGGAGGAAGAAACTACCTTCTCTTTATGGAGTTTCTTTTGTGGGGCTGCTGTGGTTTGGATGTGGTTAGTCTCCCTTAACTCACATTGAAATTTGATCCCCCATAGGGCAGTATCAGGAAGTAGGGCCTAATGGGAGGTGTTTGTTCATGGGGATGGGTCCCCTGTGAATAGATTAATGTCTCTCTCAAGAATGAGTAAGCTCCTACTCTCTCAGAAATGGATTAGCTCACCTGAGAGTGGGTTGTTAAAAAGAGCCTGGCCTCCTTGGTTTCTCTCTCTTGCTTTCTCTCTCACCATGTAATCTCTTTGCATACACCCAATCCCCCTCCATTATCCACCATGAGTTGAAGCAGTCTGAAGCCCTCACCAGATGCAGATGCCTAATTTTGGACTTTCCAGCCACCAGGATCATGAGCCAAATAATCATCTTTTCTTTATAAATTACACAATCTCAGATATTCCATTATAGCAACACAAGGTGGACTAAGACAGGGGGTAGCAGGTCAACAGCTGAAAGCTGCTCCCACTCCAGTGAAATTGAGACAAGTCAAAGGTGCACAGCGAACACAAAGTCATTTTTGTACCAAAAAGTTTCTGGACCCTCCAAGATTCACCTTAACCAAGATGAACCTAACACAAAACAATGCAGCATTCAAAACCTATGTTCAGTGTGGCATCAGCTTGCCCTTAATTCACTTTTCCCCATTTGGGAGGATTCCCTCATCTGCCATCAAAGAAGCATCATTTGTTCATTTATTTTCTCATTGATTAATTTCCTTTGTCACTAATTCTCCTTTATATTTCTTTCTTCATTCAGTTGTTCAACTTGATGGTCCTTCTCTTGATTTGACTGCCTGACATCTGCTACTTTTTCTTTTAATAACAGCATCCTGGCTTTATTCTGGGAGACAGCTCTCCACTGTCCCCACCACATATGGCAGAGGTGAAGGTGCCCCATAATCCATTTTCTCCTCTCTAGAATCAGATGCACAACATTGACCTGACCAAACAGAATGCCATATTGTCATGGTCAGAGTGATTGGTTTGAGGATAGGTGGACATATGGCCCAAGCCTACCCAAGGAAACCCTCCCTGGAACTTTTGCCAGAATTATTAGAAAAAAAGAAAAAAAATCCAATAACTCGTTGTGAATTAAATAAATCAAGCCAGGAAGGATTAACACAGATAAAATATCCCTAGTTACTAAAACATATCATGGAAAAAAGAGTCAAGGTAGTTAGTTCTGAATCTACCACTTACTAACTTGGAAAACCTTGGACAAATCATCTCAATGAATATGTCTTTGCAGTCATGATAATGACTACTCTTTGTGGGTAAAGGTCTGTGAATAGGCCCCATCCACTCTCCTATCCAGGTGGCTGGAAGCAAAGAACTTCAAGATGATGGAGTTGCTGCTGGGTGTGGTGGGTCACATCTGTAATCCCAGCACATTGGAAGGCCAAGGTGAGTGGATCACCTGAGGTCAGAAGTTCAAGACCAGGATGGCCAACATGGCAAAACCCTGTCTCTACTAAAAATACAAAAAAAAAAAAAAAACCTAGCTGGGCGTGGTGGTGGGTGCCTGTAATCCCAGCTACTTGGGAGGCTGAGGCAGGAGAATTTCTTGAACCCAAGAGGTGGAGGTTGCAGTGAGCCGAGATCATGCCATTGCACTCCAGCCTGGGCAATGGAGCGAGACTGTCTCAAAAAAAAAAAAAAAAAAAAAAAAAAAAAAAAAAAAAAAAAAAAAAAAAAAAAAAAAAAGGATGGAGTTACACAATGGAAACATCCCAGATCCCTGAGTCACTGTTCAAGGAGAAAAACCAAGGGGACTTCTAAACCACCTCTGACTTTGATGTGAAAGAGACATATGTCTTTGTTACCTTAAATTAGAAATGTGGCAATTTGGTTTACTGCCACACAGCAAGTCTAACTAATATAACAAACATAGGTTCAATTATTCACGGATACCCAAAAGATAACACAGATACCATGGCTTTATGACACGAAGGCATTTTGTCAAGACATGACTTTGAATGGTGCCTTCTGCCAAGACATGACTTTGAATGGGCAGGTGTCTAGCAACAGAGGAAGCAGATGCTCTTTCTGCTGACCAGCATCTTATTTCCAAAATGCTCCAGTGGTTTGTGAGAACAAGAATATTTGAAACTGGGATTGGTCCTATAAGTTCACCATGAGTATGTGGTGATTATAAAATAATCTCAATGTACCATTGGGAAAAGATAAGGACCAAGAATTTGACCATGGGAATGGGTAAATGTGGACAAACCACCCAAGATAATGGCACGCTGAAAAGAGGGCAGCAGAGATGAGTCAGATTTAAGAAACTATAAAAATCGAGAAAGAGAAGATAAATTCAATAACAGGAATGGCATTATCTGCTGCAATGGAGGAAATAAAGGCATAGTGATTGAAATCATAAGCTTTGGAATCAGTTTAATGCAACAAGGATTAAATGCAAAGATTTAATGCAACAGTGTGTGAATTCCATTTCTGCTACTGACAAGCTGTGTAATCTTGAGCAAGTCACTTTATCTCTCAGCCTGAATTTTCTCATCTGAAATATAAGGATTAAGAGAGTCCTTACCCTACCTCATGGAGTATTGAAAGGATGAAACTAAATGATCCATGTAAAGTGCTTAGTACACAGTAAGAGCTCAATAAATTATCATAATGATATTGGCATTGTAAAAGAAAGCATGAACAAAGAGGTATATCTGGAAGAGATGAAGAAATTAAAAGGAGAAAGAGGGTGGTAGGGAGCCAAGCGCCACCACCAATGAATAAAAGAGCAGAAACAAAGAATCAGCACCACCTTTTAGCACTTTATTTTATTATCTTTGAATTATGATAGCTTTGATTTGGTTAATTGCAAAAAGTACAGGTTTAAACCGGACTTGCCTTTAGTTAAAATAAAGGCAAATAAATTTTTAAAACATAAATGCTATATTTCACAAGAAATCAGTTGTTATTATCAATTACATATTCAGTTTTTTAAAGGAAGAAGATGACTATTAAACCACATAGCATTTGGGGGACATTAAAGGAAATTTTCTTCCTCTGTAGAGCATTGTACAGTGATGTTTTTATGAAAAATAAAATATCTTCACCAGAAATAAAAGCACATATCAGATGGGAGATGATACTTGGACAAGAACAGAGGCAGAGAGTCCTTGCTGCAGAAGCAAGACTCTGAAATCCACAGAGGAGGAGAGAGAGAGGCACGAGAATCTAGAGAGAACGTAGCGGAGGGAAAAAACAAAGAAAATGAAAACAGTCTTCATGCCAGTAGTGTGTGAACTCCCGAAAGAGAAGAAGTCCAGGAGGGGGTAAAGAATAGAGACAGAGATGAGAGGGGAAAGTAAAACACAGGAAGTCAAAGGAGGAGAGCTGAGTCCAAAGGAAGCTTTGAAAGGTTGACTGAAACAGAGATGTAGGAGAAGCACAGCTTAAAGCAGAAACAAGCACTAGAAATGGCTTAAATACACAGAACAGGAGAATTTTTAATGACTGCATGGGTTTCTGAATTCCCAAAAGCTCTGGAAACAAAATTTTTAAAAATTAAGGTTGGCACAAATTCATTTGGCAACAAAACTTGACCAGAGCTGAAATGAGGCTATTTATGCCCTTTATTTATCTCACATCCCACCTAGCATGAACATCCACATATTTAACAGCAGTAACGAGCTGACCAGGAAGTGCTACTGCAGACCCCACTGGAAGTGAGATGATGTGGAATGTATAGTTTATGCACCACATTACCTTTCTAATTTTCATAACATTCTGAATTTTAAAACATGTGTCCCCAAGGGTTTCCAATCAAGGATTGTGAGCTTCTATTAGAAGATACAAAGCTGGGTACAGTGACTCATCTTCATAATCCCAGCTCTTTAGGAGACCGGAGGATTGCCTGAGGTCAGAAGTTCAAGACCAGCCTGCACAACCAAGACCTCATCTCTACAAAATAAAAAGTTAGCTAGGCATGATGGTGCACATCTGTAGTCCCAGCACCTCAAGGGCTGAGAGTCCTCAACCCTCGAGGGCTGATGCAGGAGGATTCGCTTCAGCCCAGGAGTTCGAGGCTGCAATGAGTTATGATCACATCACTGCACTTCAGCCTGGGAGACAGAGAAAGAGATCCGATCTCTAAAAAACAAAGATGACAATGACGATGATGATGATGAAGATGATGATGACACAGGACTGGACTGAAAAGAGATACTTGTTTCTAATGAAGTTAACAAAACCTGCCATTTCTTGAGTATATAGCACTTACAATACCAAGTGCTATAGACTCAATATTTCATTTAATCCTCACACTGTATCAGATTTCATTTTATTTATTTAATTTATTTGTAGACACAGCAAGTGAGGTTTGGAGAATTGAAGTAATTTGCACCCCCACATCCTATTTATACAAAGCTAGCAAGAGGCAGAGTTTAGGATTTGAAGCCAGCTATGTGACTTTAGAGCATGAACACCTACTAGGTCATGCTGCTGAAACCATGCCCCACAGGGTTAAAGAAACCGATGACTAACAGAAATCTTGAGCTTACCTTGCAGGAATAAGATACAGTTTGCTGGCTGGGCGTGGTGGCTCACACCTGTAATCCCAGTACTTTGGGAGGCCGAGGTGTGTGGATCAGGAAGTCAGATCGAGACCATCCTGGCTAACACGGTGAAACCCCGTCTCTACTAAAAATACAAAAAATTAGCCAGGCGTGGTGGCAGGTGCCTGTAGTCCCAGCTACTCAGGAGGCTGAGGCAGGAGAATGGCATGAACCCGGGAGGCGGAGCTTGCAGTGAGCCAAGATCACACCACTGCACTCCAGCCTGGGTGGGCGACAGAACAAAAATCCGTCTCAAAAAAAAAAAAAAAAAAAAAAGATACACTTTCTACAATCCCCCACAGCTTACAAAACTGACCGAAACAGATTGGAACCAATATGGCTGACTGGAGCCTGCACAGAATAAACTTGCTCACCCAATGAGTAATCTTTTGATGTCACAGCCCGAATTTTCACACGTTTCATACCAGCTCCCTCCAAATTTGCACATGCAACTCATGAAGAAGTGTCAAGAGGCAATGGCATGTCCAAGGGACTTTCTAAACACCCCTTCCTTTCAGCCAGTCACTGTCCAGCCCTAAAACCCCACCCCTAACATCGCTCCCCTAAATCTGCAGCTGCAAGGCCAGTATGGGGAGACAGACTTGAGCATGACTCTGTCTCTCTGCTTGGCCACCTGGCAATAAACCTTTCTTGCTACAAAAATCTGGTGCTTTGGTGTTTGGCTTTCAGTTGCATAGGCAAAGGGACCTACTTTAGTTCAATGACACTACCTCCCCATTAGCTGCAAGGAAAGAACAGACGTAAGGGTTTCTTGGGCCCTCACCCCATAAGCCATTCCCAGATATGATCTTGTATAATCTTCATAGTAATTCAATGAAGTCATATGATTATTGTCCATCTAAGGAGTTGAACAACTTGTCCAGAGTCTCATTATTAACTGGTCAGACATCAAACCATTTTTCTCCCTGATTGTAGTGATTTCAAAAGAGATTGTATGAGAGTCTTGTTTAAAAGAAGAGAAAGTAGAAAATTGAGGAAATCACTGCTTTTAGAATAAACGTTCTGGCCAGGCGCAGTGGCTCACGCCTGTAATCCCAGCATTTTGGGAAGCCAAGGCGGGCAGATCATGAGGTCAAGAGATCAAGACCATCCTGGCCAACATGGTGAAACCCTGTCTCTACTAAAAATACAAAAATTAGCTGGCTGGGGTCGCCTGCACCTAGAGTCCCAGCTATTTGGGAGGCTGAGGAAGGAGAATTGCTTGAACCCGGGAGGCAGAAGTTGCAGTGAGCTGAGATCGCACCACTGCACACCAGCCTGGAGACAAAGCGAAGCTATCTCAAAAAAAAAAAAAAAAAAAGAATAAACATTCCCCACAATGGGCCCAGCACAATGGCTCAGGCCTGTAATCCCAGCACTTTGGGAAGCCAAGGTGGCCAGATCACTTGATGTCAGGTGTTTGAGACAGCCTGGCCTACATGGTGAAAACCCATCTCTATTAAAAATACAAAAACTAGCCGGGTGTGGTGGCAGGCACCTGTAATCCCAGCTACTCAGGAGGCTGAGGCAGGAGAATCCCTTGAACCTGGTAGGTGGAAGCTGCAGTGAGCCAAGATCATCCCACTGCACTCCAGTCTGAGCAGCAGGGCAAGACCCTGTCTCAAAAAAAAAAACAACAAAAATTTTATGGTAGTTGTGGTGCCAAGGATGGTTTTGGAGTGGGGAATAGTTTGCTCCCCCATAATCTCCGTTAGCAAATCTCCCATCCCTTGATATGGACAACTGATGTTTTCTCATTCTTAGGTAAGGAAATGTCCCTTTAGCCCAAACCTCCCTTCCAACTCAACTCCTAAGTTCATCCTTTTTAGAGATTCTGAAATTAGGTAACAAAAATACAAAAGCTAAAAATTGCATCATAATTAGGAGAAACTGTTCAGGAGGGTAAAATATATAACCAAAGAGAATGAGGGAATAAAACAGATGACAGTAAAATAGTGAAAATTCAACAAGGAATTGATGTACAAAATCTGTGAACATTCTATCAAATGTGATGAAGGAAGAGAATCTGAAAACACTTTATAATTTTGCAAAACCATGCGAGACTCAAATGAACAAGAGATAATACAGAGTCACAAGAGCTAGGTGTGTGTCCTGCCTTCATCCTGCCATAGTTTGATCTCTAACTTCTGTGAATTTAATTAAATACTTTGTTTCTAGCAACCAAACAGCCCATAGCTCTACAGTATATGGTATCGGTGTGTAGGTGTGTGTATACAACATGTAGAAGGAAATACTGTGAACTTTTATGCTGTGTTGGTATTTCTAACCAGGCAATAGGTGGAACATTTTGAACATGTTTTTGAACATGTTTATCTGTCTGAATACTCCAAAACAACACGTTTGCTTTGTGCCTAAATGTAGCAACATCCACTTCCTTCTCCACATGTTTGCTAAGGCAAAATATTTTGTCTCTAAAGATATGCCATTTCCAATGTTTTGAACACTTCCTTTGGTTTCAACAGTTTGGTGACAGTATTTTTAAGGATTTAATGTAGGCATCACTCAGGATAAGGTTGTTGAGGGTAGGACAACAAACACACCTAATGTCATTCATTTAAAACAAAAAATTCCAGCCATCCTTGTGAGATTAAAAAAATAAAAATAAAACAAAAGTTTATTTCTTACTCAAGGTCCACCCTATAGTTTGATCGGGGAGGCTGAAGTAATCAACACATATGACTGGATGTCACAGTAACCAAGCAGGCAGATGAGCAATTCAAAAGTGTAGTCACAGAAGGGAACTCACTTCCAATACCTGAAAGGTTAGAAAGGGCAGGGTGAGGGGGGAAAGACACAGGGACAAGAACAACTGGAACGTGTCTAAATGGTAACCTTACCAGTAACTAGATTCTCTCAAATTACAGTGAACAAGGATGAACTTGGAAATATTTATTTTATGTATAATTCTAAAGTTCAAACTCAAGGTGAAAGAAATATTACTTTCTTTATGAAACCAGCCCAATTATCCCATAGAACTGATATTTATGGTTAAATAAATGTAGAAATTGACATTCCCAGTCTTAAAACTTGAGAAACTTCCATTTACCTTATCTGAGTTCCTTTCTCAGGAAACTGACCATGAGGTAGTATCAAGAAACTGAAACTTACCAGGTCACTGCAATGAGACACCAGACCCCTCATCTGTCATGATTGCCTCACCAACCAACTGCTATCAATTCCTCCCTAATTCATATTTTCCCACACTAGTTCCTGTGACTATGACTCTTGCTTACCCCCTCCCTAGTTCCTATTTTCCCACATGTAGTTACATTTATTCCCTGCTGTATAAACCCCAAATTTTAGTCAGATGGGGTGATGGATTTGGGATTTGTCTCCTGTCTCCTGGGTGACATCACCCATATTAAAAAATCTTCCCTTGTAATGCTTATTGTCTCTATGATTGGCTTTCTGTGCAGCAAACAACTGGATCTTGGGCAAACCCCTGGTGTTTGATAACATAATTCTGGTGCTATGACTCAGATTGCATTAGTCAAAGTCCCTCTGGCTTTGAGCCACCATCCCTATGAACTTGCATGAAGTTTAGCCTCAGTTACTCTGTCAGATGCAGAGTAAATAGAGTTTCCTGTCACAGTAGGCAATAGAAAGTGTCTACCCAAACCTCAGTCCACTTGGCTGTCACCAGTGTACACTCTGCTTCAGTCTACATGGTGCCTTCAATCCAAGTGGTACTGCAGTGTATAGATCATGCTTGGGGCCTGGAGATCCTTGGCAGACCCAGGTCCCCCAGTCTTCCTGGGAGCAGCTTTCCCTTGAGATCTTGCCACCTTCAGGAACATTCCCAGAGAGCAAGGCTCAGTCTCCATCACTCTCTGAACATACAGACTCCTTTCCCTCTCAGTCTCAAGGAACCTCTCCTCCTCCCTCTCTGCTCCTATAAAGACCCTCTTCCCTCTGGGATAGCTAGCATCAATGGACAGAGATTTCTACCAAAGATAGGAAACCCCATCACCTTTAGACTGCTTCTGTTTATGACAGCTAAAAATACTGAACAACTAGATGAAAGAGCAAGACACAAGTATATTTGGAGGAAAGCACTTCAAAAGGAGGAAACAGAAGGACAGACACCCTGAGGTGGGGGTAGAGGCCAGTGTGCCTTCAATGGTGTGAGTAAAGAAAGGATTGGTAGAAGACAAGAACCAATTAGTGACTGAGTCCAAACCATGCAAAAAAGAGATAATCCCAAAAATAATGACTACCATTTATACAGTGCTTACTAACTACATGTTGCAACCATTCTAACTTCTCATAACAACTCTATAGGGTGGCAGTAATATTCTCTCCATTTCACAGATGAGAAAATTGAGAATGAGAATGGTATGATCAATTGCTTGAACAAGTGGCAAAATCAAGACTCACACTCAGGCAGATGACTCCAGAATCTGAATACTTAAATACTGCACCATACTGCCCATTAAGGCAAAAAGTCAGAAAAATGCAGAGAGAATCAAGAGTGAGAAGATAAGCCACAGAATGAGAGACAAGATTTGCAAAAGACGTATCTCATAAAGATCTAGCATCTAAAATATGCAAAGAATCCTTAAAACTCAAAAATAAGACAACAAACAACCTAATTTAAAATGGGCAAAAGACCTGAACAGGCACCTCACAAAGATATACAGATAGCAAATAAGCATAAGATGCTCACAATCATATGTTATTAGGAAGCTGCAAATTCAAACAACCATGACACATCACTACACACCTATTAGAATGGCCAAAATCCAAAACACTGAAAACACCAAATGCTGGTGAGAATGTGGAGCAACAGGAATTTTCATTCATTGCTGATGGGAATGCAAAATGGTATAGGCACTTTGGAATACACTTTGGAGGTTTCTTACAAAACTAAACATACCCTTACAATATGATCCAGAAATTGCACTCTTTGGTATATTTACTCAAATGGATTGAAAACTTAACATCCACACAAAAATCCACGCAGAGATGTTTATAGCCTCTCTTCCTTCATAATTGCCAAAACTTGGAAGCAACCAAGACGCCCTTTAGTAGGTGAATGGATAATCTATGTACATCCAGAGAATTCAATGTTATTCAGTATTAAAAAGAAATGAGCTATCAAGTCATAAAAAGCATGGAGGAATGTTAAATGCATATTACTAAGCAAAACAAGCCAACCTGAAAAGGCCATGTTCTATATGACTCCAGCTCTATGACATTCTGGAAAAATCAAAATGATGGAGAGAATAAAAGGATCAGGGATTGCCAGAGGTTGAGGGAGGGAGGAAGAGAGGAACAGTTGGATCCCAGAGGATTTTTAGGACAGTGAAACTACTCTGTATGTTGTTATAATGGTAGATATATGTCATTAAGCATTTGTCAAAACCCATTGAATGAACAACAGCAAGAGTGAACCCTAATGTAAACTTGCTCTTCGGATGATAATGATGTGTCAATGTAGATTTATCAATTATAACAAACGTACCATTCTGTGGGGATGTTGATAATGAGGGAGGCTATGCATGTGAGGAAGCAGGGGGTATGTGAGAAGTCTCTATTCTCTTCCACTCAGTTCTGCTGCAAACCTAAAGGTGACTTAAAAAATGAAGTACGTTTAAAACAATAATAACAATTTAAAAGAGGAGATAGGGAGGAAACTGGCTGCCTGGTGGCAGGAGAAAAAGGTAAAATATGGGGAGATAGATGCTGATTCAGTTTTTAAAAATCTTTCTACATAAGGGTGCATGCATTTATTTATCAAATATTTGTTGTGTGCTGTGCACTACTTTATTATTTTTTTTTTGAAACAGAGTCTCGCTCTGTTGCCCAGACTGGAGTACAGTGGTGCGATCTTGGCTCACTGCAACCTCCACCTCCTGGGTTCAAGCGATTCTCCTGCCTCGGCATCCCAAGTAGCTGGGATTACAGGCACATGTCACCGTACCTGGCTAATTTTTGTATTTTTAGTAGAGACAGGGTTTCGCCATGTTGCCAGGCTGGTCATGAACTCCTGACCTTGTGATCTGCCTCCCTCAGCCTCCCAAAGTGCTGGGATTACAGGCGTGAGCCACCGTGCCCAGCCAAGTGCTGGGTACTATAATAATAATGGTGATAAATTAGGAAAGAAAACAGACAAGATTCCTACTAGAATGAACATATATCCCAATCACTCTGAGCAATGTCTCATTCAAAACTTTCAGAAGGAGAACATAATTGGTCTAATTAATCATAGTCCTATGCAGAGATGGACTCTTACATGAGGCTACCTCATTGGCTACTTTTAGCTCAAATGCCAGTCCCTGTCCAGTCACCTATGGCCAGGTGGAAGGTTCACATAACACCAAATATGAAACAAATATGAGGTTCACATGAAACCTCAACAGGGGGTCCAGGGGGACATGTGGACAGAGAGGCACTTCAAGTCTTGGAGACACCACTCCTGGAACACTGTAATCTTAAAATTCAGTCTAGTTTAAAATAATCAACAATTACTCTACTCAGATTCCTAAAGGAGCTATCTGACAGGAGCTTAAGGAGAAACATTAAATTTGAGGAGGAAAAAACCCCAGACAAAGAAACCTATAGTTACACAGAATTGGAACAACCAACCCCGCAATTAGATTCAAGTTTCTTTACATCCAAGAGAAGGCTCTGTTAGCACTGGTTACGAGAGAGGCAATTCGGCCCAATCTCCAGCTTTCAGTACCATCTGCTGCCTTTGTGTGAAGTATTGTGATTTTGTACAAGTGAAAAGTATAAACAGACCTCTAAAAAGGTTCCATTAATAAAGGAAATCAAAAGGCAAAGGAAATTTGTATCTGATTCCTTGGTTCTGATTTACTGGGCGTCAGTGAACAAACAAGGCTCTTTGATGATGAGCAGAGGGTGATACTTTGAAATTGCTTTGCCCCTCCACCCCATCAGATCCCAAAAGGACTGTTTTTCTGGACAGGGGATTTGAGTGGCTCATGTTTCTGGCTGAAAGATAATATTCTTGTTACTTTTTGGCTAGTGGAATTGGGTTTGATTTGACCAGCTAAGACCCCAAACAGTTTGTGTCACTAACAGTTTCTCAGCATAACTGGAATTCTTCCCTTCCATCTGTTGCTGGTTGAATATTTTATTATTGTCCATGATGTCATTATTTTTGCTGCTGTTGATTTGGCATAAACTAACACCATTCCCTCCACACCACGTGTGGCTTATGCAACACACTAAAAACACACCTTGGAGAGCTTGACTGATGGACATGCCTGAGTGTGAAACACTAAGTCTGCTTTTCAGCAGTGGCTTCATGGCACATCCTCTCCTTGTGCCTCCCCTTCCTAAATGTAACGCAGGGCCTTCTGAGCTTTGAGCACAAGGCAGAAAAATCCACAGGTCCAGTGATCCTTTTTGTAAAGTTCTCATGAGCTTTGAGACATGAGAAGCTATACTGGTCTATGTTGGCTTGAGTCTTCACGGGAGAAGAGAAATTGGCACTTGGCTGAGAGGTTCTGGGCATAAGAAGAACCGCTTTGGGAGCCTGGCACCCAAGTTCAATGTACGCAAGGCAGAGGGACTTCTTTGCCATTGCAGCAGAGGGGCACAACAGCAGCACAATGAAGGGACCACAGCACATTTGTACATGGCACAAAAGAGCCCGTGTACCCATCAGAGCGGCAGGGAATCAGGGTTGTTATGGAAGACTGCAGCAGAAGTACAGCAGAGAGTTGTCATCCTCAAGTGGTTTGCAGGAGACATATTTCAAAAAACAAACCAAAAAGACTTGAGTGAAAAAAACCTAAGAGCTAGCACACATTCTAGCACACGTGAGACATCTCTACAGGACTCCTGAAAACACTGGGGTCCGCCAGGAAGAGGCAAAAGCTATGAGCCTGCATGGTCTGAACATTTGTCTCAAAATGACCTCATTTATACCAAGAAGCCGGTGAGATCTGGGATATTTGGCATACCTAAAGGGATTCGGGTTACTCCCAGTAAATAATCAATATTTGTTACAAAGAATAGGGGTAAGAAAATAATACAGAATACAAAACCTGTTTCATCATATCACTATTCTTCCAAGATCCAGCCTTACTAAGGTGCCTTGGATCCTCCTAACCCTATATTTCTATTTTACAACAAAAATTGTCTTTTGTCCAGAAAGGAGTGTGAAAATCCAATCATAAACATTTGCCAACTCAGTGCTGAAAAGTTACCTGCTCCAAGTATAGAAATTCTGGCACAATCTTAGAAGAAGGAGGCTGGAAAACTTGACTTCAAGACCTCATATCAGGCTGCCTGGGCAAAATTAAGCAGACTCTGAATTATCCAACCTGCTTTTAGCATCCTCCAGCTAATCCCAGCCCAGGCCCTGGGACTCCTGGGTTTAATGAAGCAAGTCCTATGACTGACAGTCTTGCTATGGGCCACAACTGGGTCCCTGAATGCCAACACTGTCCTGGAGTAGGTGAAGGACCCTGTTTCAGGAGGATTGGGAACAGCAGGAGTATGCATCACTGTTGACAACCCAAATGCAATGTACAAAGGTTTGACATTAATGAAACTAAATTCTTCAGGATAAGAAAATCAGCCAGATGTCAACTAGTAGGTGGAAAACATAAGTTCTCACCACCCTAGAAGCATTAAATTAAGGTTGAGAGGCTGAACTTGGAATGCCAGCCAAGGCACCATCCTAGGAGGCTGAATTTGGAAATCAATTAAGGGAAAGGAAAGGATGGGAGCCCAGCCATATCCTTGCTGCAGCAGGGAGAGAGCAGGGTTTGACTGACAGTGCTATATTGAGCCCCCATAGCATATGTGTGTCTCCATATCTGTTTTCACTTCATGGAGGAAAATTGCTAGAGAGGAAGGAAAGTCCTAGACTAAGCAGAAAAATAAATGTAACTGTTCACAAGGAAACTTCAGAGGGTTTGGGAAGCATGAATGGCAGTCTGGCCGACAGCAGAAGGATTGCTCTTGTTCAGGAGGCGCTGCGACTATGTATTGATCCACCTACACTCTTGGGACACTTCCCTGGTGTCTAATACTTTGAGATCGGGTGACATAACAAGAGGAATTCCTTGTAGAGCAGAGAGGAAATGGTTATGCTATTTGGAGATCAGCTTCAGAACCTTTTCAGATCTGTGCTCCTAAACAACTGGGCTAGCAAGCCTTAAATAAGAAAAATTTGGAGTACAGGAATTCTCTCCTGGACTCTGGGAAGCTGGCAAGGCATCACGGCTACGGTCAAGAATCCAGGGCACTCAAAGGCTTTGCTGTGCCGCCACCCCATCTGAGCAAAGCCTCAGGCCATTCCTGCACATGGTTTCCATGTTCCGTGTCATAGGACCTGAAACCAGTGTTGCATCTGATTGCACCAAGAATTAGCAACAGAGGCAAATACGGACATGCATTGGATGGAGCAGGGGAGACCAAGAGCCATGGAGGTGGTCCCGTGGGCTGCTGTATTCTGAAAAGGGATTATTCCATCAGCAGAGGATGTTGTGGGGTACCACCTAGACCTCCCCTCAGGTCTGAGGCTCACATTCCCCTAGCTGGTGGGAGTACTGGTAGCCAACAGATGTCAGCTCAGTCCATCTCTGAAAATCACCCTCAGTGAAAGAAAGCCACCTCACCTGCATTCATACACCCCACTAAGGGCAGCTCATATCCAATAACAGACCAGTGTCAGAAATATTAAGACCTGACCCTCTTGCTTGAAGGGGATAAATCTGAACACCAACCCAGCTCCAAAGCATCCCCATGGTATTGGCTGAGGCCTCTGTTGAGACTGCATCAAAGTCCAACATCTCTTCCGCCCAGTCCCATTGTCTGCACTCCACCAATAATGCTGATCCCAGAAGCTCTCCCTCAAAAAAGTCCCTGCAGGCAAATCTACACCTGAGAGCCTGTTTCCAGGAAGCCCAACCTAAGATGTCATTCAATCTGATCTTTTCTCCTAGGAAGGTTGACTTGATGAAGCTATTCGGTTGGTGCAAAATTAATCGTGGTTTCTGCCATTATTTTTAATGAGAGAGAGAGAGAGAGAACGTTGGAAGCAGTGAGGCACTCCGAGAAAGCAGGAAACAGAAGGCCACAATACAACTGAAGACACAAGGAAACAGAAGCTGTGAATATGCAGGAACCAAGATCTGGAGGTAAAGGGAGGTCAGTGCAGCAAGTAGGCAAAGCTGCATTATGAAAATAGCATGACGACTAGATGAGAATGTATTAACCATACTCCACAGAGAGCGACAATTAGAGGTTTAAAAAAACTTTTCAAACCCCAGCAGACCCACACACAAAATTTTTTTAACCTCCAATTATGGTAAGATACCTGTAACATAAAATGTACTACTGCAACAGTTTTTAAGTGTGTAGTTCTGTTGGAGCTTTTTCTCTCTTTACTTCATGAGGCACAACAAACCGGTGCCTGAAGCACCTGGAGGGAATACTTATTTCTGAAAGTCCGCAAGCCAATGCATAGGGGATAAAAGCAGACACACTGAAGTTAAGCAGACCTACTGAGGTCTAATTCCCTACTGGGTTTAAATCCTCATTCTGCACCTTTCTACCCATGTGACTTTGGGCAAATGATTAGAACTGACGAGCCTCACTATTCACAATAGCAAAGACATGGACTTGACCTAAGTGCCCATCAATGACAGACTGGATAAAGAAAATGTGGTACCTATACACCATGGAATACTATGCAGCCATAAAAAAAATGATATCATGTCCTTTGCAGGGACACGGATGCAGCTAGAGGCCATTATCCTTAGCAAACTAACACAGGAACAGAAAACCAAATCCTGCATATTCTTACTTATCAAGTGGCAGCTCAATTATGAGAACACATAAGACATAGAGGGGAATCACACATACTGGGGCCTTTTGGAGGATGAGGAATGGGAGGAGGGAGAGGATCAGGAAAAATAACTAATGGGTACCAGGATTAATACCTGGGTGGTGAATAACCAGTACAAGAAACACCCATGACACAGGTTCACCTATGTAACAAACCTGCACTTGTACTCCTGAACTTAAACATAAAAGTTAAAAGACAAACAAACAAAAAGAACCAGCCAGGTGTGCTAGCTCACACCTGTAAACATAGCCCTTTGGGAGGCTGAGGCAGGAGGATTGCATGAGGCCAAGAGCTCAAGACCAACCTGGCAAACACAGTAAGACTCCATATCTAATTTTAAAAAATAATAAAATTATTGTATTAAAAAAATTGACAAGCCCCGATGTCTTCATCTGTATAATGGTGGTGGAGGCGGGGGCAGGATGGCACAGTGACTAAGAAACACAGCCAGACAGGTAAGCCTCTGGTATATACAGAAATAGAATCCTGGGCAAGTTTCTTCACCTCCCTGAGCCTGTTACATCACCTGCAAAAGTGGAAGAGAATAGAACCTTCCTCATAGCATTATACAGGGATAAATGAGATCATCCTTGCAACATTCCTAACATGGTAGCTACCGTATTTTCAGTAGCTTCAACTCTGGTTAAAATGCCTACAGTGGTATTAGGAAATTGGCTTTGGTTTTTATAAATTGTTTCTTTAGTGGAAAGGAATAAGGTCAAGACTTACATCCCTAGGGACAGCACAGAATCCTCTTGCCGCTTCCAGAAAAAAGACACCACCCTCCATGTGTGAAAAAGCCATGGTACAAATCAAGCTCTGTCCTCCCACTGTCCCTCCTGTTCAGCTGCAGTGGCTGGAGGCCAAGTCCAGGATTTAGATGGAAGCTTCTGCCTGAGCTTCCCGGCAGGGACTCCTCATGGTCCCAGATTTTGGACCAATAAATAAGGCTCAGAGGCAACAGACCTGGTAGGGGCGGCCGTCTGGCAGAGCGGCGGGGCGGTGGGGACTAATGGGCCGCCATGGGGGTCTGAGTCTGCATTTCTGCCCCTGTCATAACAAACAGAGCCACAAATGCCAGGAAAAGTCTTCTCTGTGTCCTAGTCCTCCTCCCTTCCACCTGCCCCAATTTTTCTTTCTTCTTCACCAGCCCTTCGCAGTTCTACTCCTCATATCACTGGCCACGTCACCTGCCAGCCTCTCCTGCACCACTATACCCCTGTATCAGTCATTCTGTCTCTCCTTTCCCCTTTCTCTCTCCCCTCTTCTCTACCTCCTCCCTCTCCCCTTCTTTTACTTCTCTTGCTTCTGTCTTCATCTCTCTCTCTTCTTTCTCTCCTTCTCTTCCTCTATCCCCCTTCTCTCCCTCTCCCTCTCTACCCCTCTCTCTCTCTCTCCCCTTCTCTCTGCTTCTCTTCCTCCCTTTCTCTCTCCCTCTCTACCCCCTCTCCTCCTCCTCTCTCCCTCCCTCTCTCCACCCCCACCACTCCATCTTTTTTTTTTTTTTTTTGAGACAGTCTCACTCTGTTGCCTAGGCTGGAGTGCAGTGTCGTCATCTCAGCTCACCACAACATCCGCCTCCTGGGTTCAAGCGATTCTCCTGCCTCAGCCTCCTGAGTAGCTGAGACTACAGGTGTGTGCCACCATGCCCAGCTAATTTTTGTATTTTTAGTAAAGATGGGGTTTCCCTATGTTGGCCAGGCTGGTCTCGAACTCCTGACCTCGTGATCCACCCGCCTCATCCTCCTAAAGTGCTGGGATTACAGGCATGAGCCACCGCGCCCAGCCAACACCCCTCCCTCTCTTACTGTTTCTGTTTCTTTCACTCTGCCTTTCTTTGCTTTTCCCTGTCATCCTCGCTGGTGTTTTTCTGTTGTTCCTTCTCCATCTCTCTTGAGCTCCATCTGACTATCTTTCTTAACTCTGCATCTCTGGGTCTTTCTGCCTCTGGCTCTGTTGCTCAGTTCTCTATGTAGCTCTTTGTCTCTTTGGCTTTACCTCTTGGTCTTTCTCTCCATTTGCCTCTACGTGTCTCTCTTTCAGATCAGGAAAGAGGACAGGTGAGTGCTCTGGTCTGGTACATCCCCACATGCCTCTGAGTCTTTCACCACATCCGGGGCTGACTCAGCTACCTGGCACTTGGGCCTGCTGGAGTGCTCAGTGAGGGAAAAGCCACCTGAAGATCTGCCTGCTGAGTGGGCTCAACCCCCAGGCCAGTCTGTCCCAGACAGTGGCCACTTCCCTCTGCCGTCATTGTCAGAATGGACAGCATAAGAGTTTGAGAGGTGGCCAACCCCTCAGTCTACCCGCCCCAGCCAGGTGAGCAAAAGAGGGAGACAGAGCCCTGCAGCACTGGGATCCTACTGGGGCTTTGCAGTTTGCCATTCTCCATGAGCTGGGCTGCTGCTTCTTGACTGGCAGTGAGAGGTGCAGGAAAAAGGAACTTAATTTACACAGAGACCTAGGAATCAGGAGTCAGGCTACTTCACCAACCCGCTCGCTGCGTGACCTCATGAAAGTCTGTTGCCTTCTCTGGTTCTCAATCTCTTGCCTGTAAAATGAGGCTCTCTAGCCTTATCGCTAGCAAATATTTAAGAACATCGATCTGGGACAGTCACCCCCAGGTCCCTCCAGGGCAGACAATGAACCAGGACGCTTCTGTACAGCCTCGTCAGCTATTAACATGTTGAAATAATTCTACTGGTTAGAGTTATTTCCCTGAACTCCCAGAGTCACTCCCATCACTCCGGCC
This sequence comes from Hylobates moloch, assembly GCF_009828535.3. Taxonomy (NCBI): domain Eukaryota; kingdom Metazoa; phylum Chordata; class Mammalia; order Primates; family Hylobatidae; genus Hylobates; species Hylobates moloch. Next base: position 25,159,035 of record NW_026652298.1, on the reverse strand, counting down.
CCTCCTTCTAATCCCTATGGATTAGGAACTAACTCTTAATATCTGGCATAGCCAAGGGTGTCCTAGACCTTTCATTGCCATTGCTTCTCAGGTTGTTAAAAAAAAAATAAAATAAAGTAAGACTGGGTTTCACTCTGTCACCCAGACTGGAGTGCGGCTCACTGCGACCTCCACCTTCTGGGTTCAAGCAATTCTCCTGCCTCAGCCTCCCAAGTAGCTGGAATCACAGGCATACACCACCATGTCCAGCTAATTTTTGTATTTTTGTAGAGATGGGGTTTCACCATGTTGCCCAGACTGGTCTCGAACTCCTTGCCTCAAGAGATCCACCTGCCTCAGCCTCCCAAAGTGCTGGGATTACAGGCATGACCCACCATGCCTGGTCTAAAAAAAAATTTTTTTTTTAGTATCATCCCTGTTTCTACCGCTCTATACCTTCAGGATAACAACAGATTTGATCTCTTAGTATTGCTGTCATATTAAATGAAGTGATACATATAAAGCCTTTAGCACAGTGCTGGGCACACGGCAAGTACTGGGTAAGCGGCAGCTAATATTATTAGGAGACAAATAAAGAAAGATTGTCCAGCCTAATAGAAGTGATCATGATTTCAAAAAGTAATGACAGGTACTTCCAGTAATGCTAATACTTAGTGGGTACTTGCTCTGTGCCAGGTGCTATTCTAGGTACTTCAAATGTAGTAACTCTTTTAATCTTCGTATCAAACCTTGAAGTAGATACTATTATTATGCCTATTTTACTCAAAAGCAAGAGAACAATTCTGAAGAGATGAGACCCCAGAAGAGAAGCGGACTGTGACCCTAAACACTATAGGTCAATGCAACATCCTGGAATTTGACTAGTTGTTATGGAATGAATTGTGTCTAACCCTCAAAAGTTTCATATGTTGAATTCTTAATCCTTAGTACCTCAGAATGTAACCATATTTAGAGACAGGCTCTTTACAGGGTTATTTTTATGAGGTCATTAGGATGGGCCCTAATCCGATATGACTAGTGTTTTCTTGTTTGTTTTTGTTGTTGTTGTTTTCGAGACAGAGTCTTGCCCTGTTGCCCAGGCTGGAGTTCAGTGGCACAATCTCAGTTCACTGCAACCTCCGCATCCCAGGCTCAAGCAATTCTCCTGCCTCAGCCTTCCAAGTAGCTGGGATTACAGGCACACACCACTATGCCTGGCTAATTTTTGTATTTTTTTTTTTTTTTTTTTTTTAGTAGAGACAGGGTTTCACCATGTTGGCCAGGTGGACTCAAATTCCTGACCTCAAGTGATCCACCTGCCTCAGCCTCCCAAAGTGCTGGGATCACAGGCATGAGCCACCGCACCCGGCCGACTGGTGTCTTGATAACAAGAGGAAATTTGGACACAAACAAACACAGAGAGATGATGACTTGAAGATATGGGGGAAGACGGCCACCGACAAGTCAAAGAGGGAAGCTGGGAACAGACCTTTCCCTCATGGCCCTCAGAAGGAACCAACCCTGCTGATGCCTGGACCTTGGACTTCTGGCCTCCAAAATTGTGAAGAAATAAGTTTATTTGGCTTACCCAAGGTTGTGGTACTAGGATACTAACATGCCAGCCAAAAGCACGTCTTCTCCATCTCCAAGGAGCAGGAGGAAAGAGGAAAGAAGCTTTGTCTTCTTTTTCTAAGGGACCAACCCCTGGTATGCTCTTTGGCCTCTTCAGTTTGGCACTGAGACCCTTCACCTTAGCCCATAAACCATCCAAGCAGAAAGACCTCCTGGCACAGTCTAGCATTGTAAATTTTGACCATGAATATGACTTCCACCCGTAGCCACTTCATTTAAGTCTGTTAGCGCTTAGTATGTAGAATACTCAAGCCTGTATTTCACCAACAAGTATTTATAGAACTGCTACCCTGGCCCAGGCACTGCATTTTAAGGAAAAGTGTATGTTTAGCTTCATTTAACAGCCTACAGTAGACATTACTAATGTTCACTGATATTCAATTCTTTTTTTTTTTTGAGATGGGGTCTTGCTCTGTCATCCAGGCTGGAATGCAGGGGTATGATATGATCATAGCTCATTGCAGGCTCAAACTTCTGGGCTCAAGCAATCCTCCCACCTCAGCCTCCAGAGTAGCTGGAACTACAAGTACATGTCACCATGCCCAGCTTTTTTTTTTTTTTTTTTGTGGAGACAGGGTCTTGCTTTGTCACTCAGGCTGGTCTTGAACTCCTGGGCTCAAGTGATTTCCCACCTTGGCCTCCCAAAGCACTGGGATTACAGGCATAAGCCACTGTGCCTGGCCCCTCTCCTTTTAGACACACAGGAGACTAGCCTGACTTGTATCTAGAAGAGGTCATATGGCTAATTCTGACCAATGGGCTTTGAGTAGAAATGGCCTGTATCACTTCCAAATTCAAGCACTTAATTGCTGATGGGAGACCCTTCAGGCCCACTTACCTTATCAGGAGAGTCATGGGGCCACCATGAACCTGACTTTCATTTGGATTACCATAGGAGCAAGAAATAAACTTATTTTAAATTACTAAATCAGCTGTGGTTTGATTCAGGAACATAACTTACTCTGAAAAGTCAGCATCTTAAGGATGACAACAACCTATAAATATTTTATTTCTTGCATGACATGTGGTTTGATTGTTGAGGGTGTTTGGGATTTTGTTGTTTGGATTTGTTTGCTTTTTTTTTGCAGTTTTTCTTTGGGGGAGACTACATTTACTCAATTGTTACTATGTACCAGCCACCGTACTTTATATTCATGGTCTCAGTGAATCCCCTATGGGAAAGAATTTTTCCATTTATTCATTCATTCCATAAATATTTATTGAGTGCCAACCAGAGCGAGGCACTAGGAATAAATGGGGAAGGAGATAGATATGGTTGTCCCTAACCTCATGGAGCTTACAGTGCAGTGTGATACAGGGAGTTGGGGAAGATGTAATCAAATAATCTAATAAAAGAGTGTACCCATGCAAGCTGCAACCGGGTCTCTGGGAGAATAAACACAGTCCTGTGAGCACGCATAACAAGAAAGTCCAACCTGGGCTGAGGTTGAGGGTGACATATTAAGGAAAGCATCCCAGAATAAAGGTCTGAAGAATGAAGTAGGATAAGCCTAGGCTAATAGCATTGTTATTCCCTTTACTGTTGAGAAAACTTATTTCCCTACAACGCGGTCTGTAACAAGAAGAGCTAGGATTTAAACCAAGGTCTATCTAAATCCAAAGCCAATTCCCTAAACCACTGTACTATAGATGTATCTTTGTACTCAGAGGCAACTGAATTGTTCAGTATTTAAGATAATTATTCAGATATTCAAGCACTACCCTCATCAGAGGATACTTTAGTCTCAGTATTTTAAGTATATCTGGAATTGTTGGGTTTGAGGTGTTTTCTAAATTGCCCAGCCACATGAGTATGTAGATATATTTTCAATGTTTGAATAAATATATTTGGGGTGGAGTCAAATACGCCATTGCGTAAGTCATTTTAAAAAGACATAGAGCCAGGTGTGGTGGCTCACACCTTTAATTCCAGCACTTTGGGAGGATAAGGCAGGCTAATCACTTCAGCCCAACAGTTTGAGACCAGTCTGGGCAACTCAGTAAGTCCCCATCTCTATAAAAACTACAAAAATTAGCCGGGTGTGGTGGCATGCACCTGTAGTCCCAGTTACTCAGGAGGCTGAGGTGGGAGGATCACTTGAGCCCAGGAGGTCAAGGCTGCAGTGAGCTGTGATCACACCACTGCATTCCAGCTAGGGCAACACTGTGAGACCTTGCCTAAAAAAAAAAAAAATTAAAAAAAGAAAATGTAAATAACTGAAAGTAGCATCAGCTAAACCAGCAATAAAAACAGCAATTAGAATCAATTTTCAAGCCACAATCAAAAAGCTCCGCCCCACATCCCACACATCTCTTCAAAACAGATGATAAGTTAATTCCCAGCTCCTTTCAATTCATATTGTGTGTTCTCCAAAGGAATTCTACAGCACAGCATATCAGTATGGATAATTGCACCATGCTTATGAAGCATTTTGGAAGTTAAAAATTGCAGTTGGAGGAACAGGAGAGTTGCTAGCAAAGATACGAAGGTAGAAGTTGTAAAATGGAAGACAAAGATGAAAACTGGAAATCAAGATTCTCCCCATTGCCAATCCCAGCTTTTTTAGACTCTGATTAAGCTAGTAGACACTTTCATTGAATTCTTTTTTTTTTTTAAAGCACAAAATCAAAAACCTTGAGCATAAATGTTTATCAGTTAGGGGTCTTTGGTTGCAAGCAACAGCAACTAACTAAAACAGAAAAGGAATTTATTAAAAGGAGCTCATTAGTGGGAAGACTGAAGAACTAGGATTTAAACAGACAGATGCTCCTGGTAGAAGAAATTGTTCATTATTATCACCTAAGTTCTCCCCATCCCTCACCAACAGGATTGAATCATCAGCCATGGAATCTTGTAACTGTATCCTTCTATGCAGAATTCCATATCCTAGATCACATGCCTGTCCCTGGTCTAGTCCAGAAGATTGATAGGAACCATGGATTATTAACCCACTAAGACTGCATTTTAGGGAGAGATAATTCCCCCAAAAGGCAGATTGGGTTTCTTAGGAAGGGGGAATACAAAACAGGCAGCTGAGAGTGAGAGTGAGAGTGAGAGGAAGGGAAGGTGGAAGGGGGAAGCAGGAAGGGAAGATAAATCCCTCTACTTCCATCTGCTACTACAATTTACACCTGATGAAATGGAGACTCAGAGGTTCAGCAGGTCTCCTGCGGAGCCAGAATTCAACCCCAGGTGAATACAGAGCACTTCCCACTACTCCGCACTGACATTCATACAATATGCTCCTAGAAAACTACTGCGCTCTCTCTTTCTCAAATGTAAATACAGGACATCTAGGAGCATACAATATACTCCTAGAAAACTATTGTGCTCTCTCTCAAATGTAAATACAGGACATCTAGGAGCATACAATATGCTCCTAGAAAACTATTGTGCTCTCTCTCAAATGTAAATACAGGACATCTGTTTTATTAACTATGCTAAGTGGTAGAAATATAGCAGTAGGCAAGGTATTCATAGCTTCCCCACAGAGCTCACAGTGTGACATTTTGGCCAGGAAGCCTCTTATAGGAAACACACAAGACCTCTCCAACATATGGATGGCATGAGGAGGTTATAAGGTGGAGCCTTCCCTCTGCTATGTCCACGTCATCCATGACCCTTTCCCAAACTAACCACCTCAGTCACACTAAGCTCATATAGAAATCATTCCACATTGTACCCGTAATCATTCTGTCTTCCCTTTCCCACCAGCTTGTGTCATGAATTCCACCTGTCCTCTGCATTGCACAGCATGACCTCTTATATATCCAGAACACAGAAGCACCTCATATGAGTAAGGAAAGCAAGCACCTTGTATTCCATAAGGGATGGGAGGCATGGTGAATTGGTCTTGCTTTTCAGGAGGGCAATTTGCAACCTTGTATCAAGAATGTTAAAGTTCACATCCTCTTGCCCCACCATTCCAATTCCAAAAATCTGTCCTAAGGAAACAGTGAATTATGTCAATGCTCAAAGCAGCATTATTTATGAAACTACAAATCAGCAACACCCTAAATGTAGAAGTATGTAAGGAAATCATAACTGTCGCTAACATGGAGACTTACAGGTATTGTGCTGATCCTATTTGTGGTGACCAGGAAAATGCACCTCATAGACTTCCAGCTACAGAGAGTGTAATTGAGCAAAATCCCAAGAGCTTTCACTGATTTCAATAATAAATGAAAATCTATTATTGCATTTGCACAGAGGCCATGCTTTCCATGGACTGCATCCAACTAACATCTGAGAACAGCAGGAATACCAAGACAAGCCCATTTCCTGGGAGGTGAGAGACTCCTCTAACAGCCAAGTTTGGTTCAAGAACTCCGTGATGGTCTTGTGAACCTTCCTTACACAGCATGACAGTCTAGGACACTTCCACCCAACCTTTGTCCCTCTCTCCTTCACTTGGGGGTCAGACTTGCACTGTGGTCTGATGTCCCCTCCAACCTTCTCTAGCTCCCTCACCATTTTCTTTCAAAGGCATTTTCCATAATGAAATCCTTGCATATTTGACCTTGTCTTGGTGTCTGCTTCTCAGAGGACTGGGACTAACACAAGTGAGGTCAGAAGTGGTGCAAGAAAACAAGTAGTAACATGGGAATTTAAGACTGGCTCACCCACTGCCCAGCAGGTGAAGAAGATGGTATACTGACTGGTAGATGGAACATGGATACTCCTTGACCAAAGGTGGTGGCTGGGTTGCTAAACATTTTGCTGGGACATAGAAGAATATCCCAGTGGGAGGAAATGCTGTATCAAATGTAGTGATATAAGCAATTGGAAAATATGGAGCCAACCATGCTTCAAAGTCAGGAGAGGTGGCTTGTTACTACCGAGTTGTATTGATGCCCTGCAGAAAGATACTGAGAGACTGAAGGCTATTATCAAACAATTAATGGTAAAGTGAGGCCCGGAGAGCCTCTGTGGTAGCTAGCAAAAAAAAAAAAGAAAGAAAGAAAGGAAGAAAAAGAAAAAAATAACTGTGTTCTCTAATGGAAGGGCAAGGGCAGAGTGAGCTGAAAGGCAGACTGATGACCTGATTGTTATAGTTGCAGCACTTCAGAGATGTTTGAGTGCTCAACCAAGGTAGGCCTGTTATTTAAAGGTCAGGGTTTCTAGTAGGAAAAACTTGAGATTTTAAAATATGAGACAGAGACATCTGGATGGATGCTGCTGAGAATACAGATTCTGCAACACTGCCCTGCCTGCTCTGCCTCCATACTCTCTGGGTTTGTACAAGTAGCTGGCTCTTCCCTAGTAGGAGCTCCACTGTACTGAAAGATGCTTTAGAATCCTCTACCTGGCAAGGCAATAGCTAACCCCTTCAAAAGCCTCCCTTAACTTCTGTGCTGGATACCAGGCCAATAACTAGGGCTAAATCCCAGGAAAACCTGGCTGGAGACATGCTGGCCTGGTAAAAGAGAAAAGAGTCTATACATCTAAAGAATGTAAATAGTTATGTAGCATGTGTAGGGCCATGTTGCTTCCCCAAGATTGCCCCCAGTCAATGTCCAAGCATGGCAGGGATCCCAAGACAGACCGGTTCCCTAGAAGACATTTAATTACTGTGATTAATAAGAATATAGAGATTGAGATGCAGATAGAGACAGAGATGGAGATGGAGAGAAATAATGTAAATTCAACCTTCTGTATAATTTACACTTATATGCACACATATGAAAAAGTACAGGAATCCAAAAGAAATTACTGAAAATCCACAAAAGACATTTTTAAGAATGTTTGTTTTTTATTCGTAATAGCTAAAAACGGAAAACAACTCAACATTCATCAATGGATAAGTAATAGTATAAAAGATAATGAAATACTATACATCAATGAAAAAGACTGTAGCTATATGAAACAAGCTAGGTGAATCTTGCAAATATAACATTGAGTGAGAGAAGCCAGACCTACAGAGGATATTCTGTAGGAGTCCATTTATCTTAAGTTTAAAAATCATCAAATCTATTGTGAGAAGAATCAGAATAATAGTACCTTGTACTATGAGGGAGGCAGAGAGGTGAGTATTGACTAGAAAAGAGCATGAAGGAAGGGAATTCACTGGAAATGTTCATTATCTTCATCTAGGTGGTGGTTACACGGAGATATAGATAGGAATTCATTTTAAGTTGGATACTAAAAATTTGTGTACTTTATCCCATTATTATACTTCAGAAGTTTAAAATGAAATAAAAAGAAGAAAATACACCAAAATTTTAACTGGCTATCTCTTGTTGATGGAATTAAGGAGAACTTAAAATTTCTTTATGCAATTTTCTGCATTTTCCTAATTTTCTGCAAAGAGGATATTTGTCAGAAAGCAGAAACAATAAAAGTTACTCTTTAGAAGAGACATACATCATGAAGTGATACGCAAACATCGCTTGCTGTCAGCCGCCAGGTACTTTGCATGCAAAGCCAGTATCATAAAATGTCTGGACCACAGAAATATTATTCTTTGTCCTGGTTTTGACCACTTCATCACAATCCGAAAGCAATAACAGCATTGACAATATCGAGTAACTCTCCATACAGTAATATTCTCTAGAAATTAAAACTCGAGTCTGTAATTTGGAATCCAAAAGCCATGGTACTTTAAGTATTTAGCCCTACTCTATATTGTTTCTTGAAAAGTCCCAACAATGTCTCAAATGAAACCACAATTATAGACCTGTAAATGTAAAGCCATTATTATGTCTGGGCAAATGCCTTGATTCCACTTGCATTTTAATAGTTGTTTTCTGATATCGAAGTTACTAATGCTTTTGTCGCTCCTTAATGACTATTCTTAGCAAACAAATTTTGTGCCTTACAATTAGTGATTTTCTTCATAATTATGGCTTTTTACAATTTTCACATGAGATGACAAAAAATTCATGTTTTGCCCAAGAACTAGCTTATTAGTTAATGAAAATGTGTCTAATAGCAGCCTTTTAGATACCCTGTCAGAATCAAAAGCAGCATTCTGAGAAGAGAGAGGTTGCTTTCATATTAACATTCAAAATTAATTTCTGGGTAGGGGTTGGAAATGAGACGTAGGAGGCATAATTTCTTCCAAAAAGATTAAAATATATTTTCTTTCTGAAGTCCATGGAACTTATTAAATCAATCAAACTCTCTCTCTCTCTCTCTCTCTCTCTCTGTTTTTCCTTGTTGTGTGTCTTTTTCTTTGCCTCTGCTCTGTACCCATCCCTTGGGATTTAAACTGAAGAATAACAAAGAACTAATCTCTGGAGTTAGTATCTGGTGATTTCAATATTTCTCTAAAATCAACTCTCAGGGTACCTAATTCTTCACCTAGAGTTCGACTATTTAAATTCACTTCTACTCTCCACCACTCCTCCTCCAAACTCTTCTCCTAAGTGTATTTGGTAAACTACTTTCACTGGCAAGGACCTGCTGACCTAAGACAACTCTCTTACCTGTTCTTTGATTTTTGAACCATAAATACGGCATGCTGGGAACAGAATCTAATATCATCCCGCAAACAAGCATCCCTATTTTCTCCGGCAGATGCAGTCTGGTTCACTTGGCTGGGTTTGTCAATAATATGAAAGGAAAGTGAACTTTATCAAAAAGTAGTAACTCATTTTTCTCATCCAGTAAAACCCATAAAAGATTTAGGCACAGCCCAAACAATTTACATCTTAAATATTCATGCCCTAGTCCCAGCCCCAAAATGACATTTAAATTGTGTCTAGGGAATTTGTGAGCTAACTGCCATGGCCCACTTTGGAGGGCTTCAAAGACTAGGAGAGAGAGAGAGAGACAGAGGAATATTCAGACCTGTTTTCCATTTCAGAGATTTACGAGGTAGCAAATGAAACTCGCTCCTGCTCTCAGACGCTCCCCTGGGAAAAGAAACATTCTCTGAATCTAGTAAATAAGGAGCTCAGTATCAGCAAAGACTATGGTGGATGAAATTAATGTTCAAGTGATCCTGGAGTTTCTCAGACAGGTTCTTTTGAGGCCAAGTTTCTCAATGTCAGTACTATTGGCATTTGGGGCTGGATAATTCTTCATTGTAGGGGACTATTCTGTGCACTGTAGGTTGTTTAGCAGCATCCCTGACCTCTACAAACTAGATGCCAGGAGTACCTTCTCCCAAGTTGTGACAACCAAAGATGTCTCCAGAAATTGCCACATGCCCCCTTGGTGGGGAGGGACAGGGGTGAGGATATCCTTTGGTTGAGAACTAATGTTTCAAAGGCAAATAAGTCTTATCTCTGCTTCATCCTAAACTTCAATGAGTTTATCTATTTTTTTTTTTTTTTTTTTTTGCTTTTGGACTTACTGACAAATAATATGCATACAGAAAAGTGCATGAATTATAAGTACACAGCTCAAAGAATTGTAATCTGAATATTCTTATACTGCCAGAGCCCAACTCAAGAAACAGAACATCGCCAGCTCTCCAGACACCCCCTGTGAACTTCCTTCCCTCCTTCCACCTATGGGCACAGGTGAGAGGTTGGAGTGGGTGAGTGCAGATGCCAGAATGTGGGGAGATGAGATTATGAGAGTCAGTGTGAATTCCCTTCTGGTTCCTTTATTTCTCCGAAAGAGCAAAGAAACATGGTCATCAGCTGAGAGTAAGAATGGGAAGGAGATGGGGTTTGAGAAGAAAAGAGACATGTAACATAGGTGTTGAAGAAAGTGAGAGATGCTATAGAAAACATTATGGAGATTCCTTCTCCCTCAAAAAATGTGAGCTACCATACAATCCAGCAATCCCATTATTGAGTATTTATCCAAAAGAATTGAAATCAGGATCTCAAAAAGATATTAACACTCCAATGTATACTGCAGCCCTACTCACAATAGCCAAGATGTGGAGACAACCTAAATGTCCCCTGATGTATGAATGGATAAAGAAAATGTGGTATATACATTCACTTAAAAAATAAAAACAAACGGCCAGGCGCGGTGGCTCACGCTTGTAATCCCAGCACTTTGGGAGGCCGAGGTGGGTGGATCACAAGGTCAGGAGATCGAGACCATCCTGGCTAGCACAGTGAAACCCCGTCTCTACTAAAAATATAAAAAATTAGCTGGGCATGGTGGTGGGCTCCTGTAGTCCCAGCTACTCGGGAGGCTGAGGCAGGAGAATGGCGTGAACCCGGGAGGCGGAGGTTGCAGTGAGCCGAGATCACGCCACTGCACTCCAGCCTGGGCGACAGAGCGAGACTCCATCTCAAAAAATAAATAAATAAATAAATAAATAAATAAATAAATAAATAAATAAAAACAAGGAAATTCTGCAATATCCAATATGGATGAATCATGAGGATATTTTGCTTAGTGAAATAAGCCAGTCACAAAAAGAGAAACATTGCATGAGTGTAGGTGCAGATATATCATATTGTTTATGGCAGGAAATTAGAGTAGTCAAATGCATAGAGACATTAAGTAGAATGGTAGTTGCCAGGAGCTGGAGGAAGGGGGAAAGAGGAAGTTGCTAACCAATAACGTCTCAATCACGCAGGACAAATACGTTCTAGAGATCTGCTGAACATTGCGCCAATCGTTAACAACGCTGTATTGTACATCTAGACAGCTCTCCTAAGAGGGTAGATCTCATGTTAAACATTCTCACCACAATAAAATAAATTTTTAAAGAAACGAAAAAGGATTGCAGAATGAATGGGCTAGGTAAGCGCAGTGTGATCTCCTGGCAGTGTTAAGGGCTCATTCGAGGTTCCTGGCAAGGTCGGAGTAGTTTTGTATGTTTCTCCAGCCATGTTCAGTTTCTCAAAGGCAGGTACGGAGTAGGCAGCGGGTTGAATTTAACCGGGATTGTGACCATGCCAAGCAAACAATGCAAGAGAGGGACACAGGAATCACGAGTGTGGACAAGGAGATGGTGACAGTAATTGGCAATGGCTTAGAGTCAGGAAAGGTGGTGAGAGAAGACATCAAGGGGGTGGATACAGGAGATCAATGGTTTAGAGCTCCACACAAGTAATCACAGGTGGAAAGAAGAGCATAAAGCTGTAACTCTTGGCTCCACCACTTCCAAGCTGCAGGGTTTTGGGCAAGCTATTAAACCTCTCTAATCTCTCACTTATTAAAGCACCATCATAAAAGAACCTGCCTCCTAGAGTGATCCGGTAAGGACCAAATGAGATCACATTGTTCAGATGCTTAGAACAGTAGTTCTCCAAGCATGGTGCCTGGACCACCAGCATCAGCATCACCCCAAAATGTGTTAGAAAGACACATCCTCAGGCTCTTCCTCAGACGCATTCTAAATCAGAAACTGTGGGGGTCTTATTATTTTAATTATCATTTTCATTGTAATCATAATTATTGTGAAATAGCTCTCTAGCACAACTGTTGATTACAATAATAAATAACATTTATTAATCCTTAATAAGTTTTCAGGCAATACACTAAGCATTTTGCATGCATTATTTCTGCTAATTCTATCAATAATCTCTGAGGCAGATTTTATTATGATTCCCAATATACAGATGATGAAACTGAGGTTCCTATAAATTGAGCACTTTGCTGAAGGCCACACAAGTAGTAAGTGGCAAGATTAGGGTTCAAACTCAAGGTTTGCAGCAGCCCAAAAAATTAATATTTCTCTTTCAAACTTGAGTGTTGGTCTTTTCAATCAAGGGAAGAAAGTAAATTGTTAACAATAAAAAGAATATCATCGAAAATTTTTTGAAAAAAATTTAAATGGCATTGAGCTTGATAACCAAGTACAGTGGCATTTAGACAGCCCTATTATCTATTATAATAATATTAAGGCCTCCAATAAATCACCCAAGAACTTAATTACAAGGTAACTTTCACAGTGTCTTACCTGGATACGAAAATCACACAATTTACAATTTTTTAAATAAAGTAACCAATCAAATTTAATATATATGAAAAGCCACTCAACTTCTGCAACAAATTTAAGCAATAAAGTTCAAAGCAACACATATCATTTTTCACTTAACAAAGATAAAATGCCAAAATAGCAGGGATAGAGTTGTAGAAAACATTTCATTGGTTGGCAATTAGGCAACATCTATCAAAATCCTTTGTCGCAGTAATTTCAGTTCAAGACCAAAATTATAGAATTCTAGAGCTTAAAGGGACTTCATTATCAATGTACAGATTAATTCTATCATTTTCTAAATGACAAAAACAATGAGGCACAAGAAGCTACCCAAGATCACACAACCAAACATTGATAAATACCTTTTATATTTTCCTCTAGATTTTCCCTATAATATATGGTTCAGGAGCTCTAGTCCTGAATTTAAAATATCCTATCTTCAGGAAGAGTCCAATATTCTTAATTACTAAAGTTTTATGTAACATGTTTACCAACTCTTCATTATGCCAGGACTATTGAAGGAAATACTGATTCACCAATTGGGGTGACAAAGAGTATGATGTCAGAATTGAACGAGTTGCCTTTAAAATCCATGACTTGTGCACATTACTTTTAGGTAAAAAGTCGTTTTCATATATAACAAGCTAAACGCACATGGTAAAATGTACATGGTACTTTGTTGTTCTCTAAAATATAAGCTTCTGAGATACAGTAATCCTATCTTGGTGTCTTCCTTCAGCACCTCGGAGAGTGCTCACCACCTAGTAAGGGTTCGATGAATTCAATCATTAACTGAAAAGAGAAGAAATAAACTAGCCACCCATAAGACCTATTGTTTCAAGAAGAGTTAGGAATTTGAAATATTGTTTTAAAATTTATGAGAGTTACTCCATACACCAAAAGTATTCACGAAAGACTGGGCATTGTGGCTCACATCTGTAATCTCAGCACTTTGGGAGAGCAAGGTGGGCAGATCATTTGAGGCCAGGAGTTCGAGACCAGCCTGGCCAACACAGTAAAACCCAGTCTGTACTAAAAATAGCAAAAAAAATAAATATAGCTGGCCATGGTCATGCGTGCCTGTGGTCCCAGATGCTCAGGAGGCTGAGGCACAAGAATCACTTGAGCCCAGGAGGCAGAGGTTGTAGTGAGCGGAGATAGCACCATCACATTCCAGCCTGGGTGACAGAGAGAGACTCTGTCTCAAAAAAATTAAAAGAATAAAACAAAAATTTTTAAAGTATTCATGAAAAATAGGATGTAAGACAACACAGTTCACCTAAAGTGAATGTCAAGTGGCTCCAATCCCTGGGCTCTGGAAATTCACAACCTGGCTCACAGCATCTATTCCCTGAGCCACTCACCCTTTCCACATATGCCAGCCAGCTTTGCCTCCCTGTGGGGATGTCTTTGGGCTCAGTCCAGCTGCCCACCAAATCCCATGACTCGAATTGAGGAGCCTATATATTTTGTCCTCTAGTAAGAAAGTCAACTTTTACCAAGTTCATTCCACTCATGTGGGAAGTACCACTGGAAATCCACTTTGTTGTCTCCTAGGTATTAGGAGGAAGAAAATGGAAATAGATGTCTTTTTGATATTTTAGGGGATGGCCATACCCCAGCAGTCAGATTTTCCTTCTTAAGACAGGAAAGAACCAAGTCTCTGTTTCTAAGAGATCATAAGAACATAAAGGAGTATAGCTCAATACACTGCTAGTAAAGGCACAACCATCATCCCTTTGTTTCTAATCTGCTAGACCTCTCTCCTTATGATGCCCCTGGCACCAAAAATCTATTTCAGTCACATGCAAGCCATATAAGCACCATCTAAGAGACGTTAAGGGCAGTCTAATGGAAATTCCCTTGAGCTGAGTCCCAGATATACCTCTTACTAGCTATGTGACTTTTAGCATATCACTTCACTTCTGTAAACCTTCACATCCTCTGTGGCAAAACAAAGATAATATGAGTACCTGCCTTATAGGACTACGGTAAGCCCTACATGAGATAACATGTGCAAATGCTTAATAAATTGCTATTCTTATTGACACTACTCTAGTCAGTCAACTATGAACATTGTCCTCACTGCTCTTGTTCAACCCCATGCCGATGTATTTGATCACATTTTCCTCTTTTTCCTTGAGGGCCTTCTTCTCCATAGCAACAAACTGTTGGTAAAGGCACAACCATCACCCCTTCATTTCTAATCCGCTGGTCCTCTCTCCTTATGATGCTTCCAGCACCAAAAAACTATTTCAGTCACATGCAATCTATCCAAGCACCATCTAAGTGAAGTTAAGGGCAGTCTAGAAGAAATTCCTTTGAGTTGAGTTCATGGCATTTCACTAACTCCATGGTTTCAAGCTTTACAGAATCCTTCTCTAACCACCTCAATGAATAATAAGAACGTCAACTCATATTTCCTGAGGGCTTACTATGTACATGGCACTTGCTAAACATGTGCTGTCTTAAATCCTCACACACCCCTGCAATGTACCTTCCATTGTGAACTCCATTTTATAGATGTAAATACTGATTCTAAGATGGTGAAGTGGTTTTCCCAAGATCACACCAGTAATAAGTGATGGAGCTATGATTCATACCCAGGCAGTCTGCCTCCAGAGCCTTATATCCAATCCAATCCTCTACAACCTTCTCTCTTCTTTCAGATATCTATATGTAACACACCTGAGCCTCACTGTTTCTAAGTTTCCATACAGGCCAATATTCAATCTTGAACTGAACTGCTTGGTCCTTGAATGCAGAGTCATCTTTCCTGTCCTGGGGTCTAGCCTAGTACTAGTCTGATCCCACATACCTAGTAAGTCTTTCTTAAGCAACTCAAACTCCTTCATCCTGTCTTGCCAGCAGCCACAAGTTAAGCAAACTACAATCACTGAAGATGACCTCATTTCTCACCACTCTCCTGTGCTCTCTCTCTCTCTCTAGTCCCACCACACTTGGCCTTGTTGCTCTTCCTAAAACATACTGGGAATTCTCCACTTGCTGAGTTTGCTTCCCGTAGTGTTCTTTCCACAGATATCTACATGGTTCACTCTCTTGCCTCTTCAAGTCTTTGCTCAAAATTCTTCTGGTGCAGAAAGCCTCCTCTGACCTCCCTATTTGAAATAGAAACCTCCTCCATTTCTTCTCTGCTTTTGCTACCTCTTTCCTTTGCTTAATTTTCTTCATTAAACTTATCACCTTCCAATATACTATATACATTCCTCTTTTTGTTGTTTCTTAACATCTATTTCTCCCCACTAGACTATAAACTAGTAAGAAGGCCAGGTTTGGGACTTTTATTCCTGTACTTTTTCCACAGACCATATTAAACACCTATTCCTGGTTCCTCATGGCAGGGATTTTTTTTCTGTTTTGTTCAGCTATCTCCCCAGCACCCAGAATATGACCTGCAATATATTAGATATTCAATACATATGTGTCAAGGATCTCTGTCTCTTGATTGGCTTTGCCTCTTTCCACAGCAGAAATTCTGCGAAGAAAGACATGATTTTTCTTTTGCTTTCTGAGTCCTTCAAGTAGCCCAAAGAAATAGCCCTTTCCTTCCACCAACCCAGAAGGTGCCATTTCATCTTGCCCAAAGCCTGGGCAAAATTCAGGCTTTCCACTGCTTACATAGGCCAAGAATAATATCTAACAGGGAGGTGGAGGCCAAGTGGTCTTCACCGAGGAAGATAGAGATCAGTGGGAAAAAAAAGAGCCAGGTTCAACCTGAATTACAAAATTTGCTGTTGCAAGGTAGGAGCCCATTTCTCCAAAAGAAAAAGTCTGGAAAATGGCAGGACTATGGTCTGAGAAATATTATCCCAACAGGAGCAAGTCTCTATCAGCGATTACCTCTCCCAGCTTTACCAGCTGTTGAACAGGGACAAAAGACCAAAGCCTGCAGACCACACCTGACTGTACCTTGCACTTGGGCTTTCTAAGTTTAAAGCAGCGTGCTATACTTTTTTCAGCCAACCATAAAAGTGCCTTTCATTTGCAGCATGGTGCCTATTTCACCTCTGAGTTGTCTAAACCTTTAGAAACCTCTCCCTGCCATCAGTGTCCCCAAGGTTCATGAAGGGTGAATGTAGTCTAACTCAAAAGGACATCTTTATCCTCACGAGAAAGGAGACTCTGATATCCAGTGACCTGCTGTCATTGATGTCTCCAGAGGCTCTCCTTCACTCTCCACCCTGGCAGAATCAGGGCTTGGCATTTAATAGGGTATAGAAAAAAAAAGAAAACTGGAAGGGGAGGCCCAGCCCTGGTTCTTTTACTACCTCATCATTAGACCTTTGGCAAATCAATTAACTCCTGAGCACTTATTATTGTGTAAGGAGAAAGAAATAATGTCAGATAAAGAGAGAACCAGAAGTCAAACCCTGCACAAGCCTGTGATCTTAACCTCTACATTACACTGCTTCCCCAATTCATCTTTATAGCCCGTTTCTCCCTTTCCCCTCTAAAATGTTAGTTTTTCTTCTCTCAGAAACTTTGCTAAGTTACATGAATGATTTTGACAAAACAGCACATTTTCTTCTTTGATATCATCTGAAATGCCCACAGTTGCTACTGTGCATTATGCTTCTGATTTAAAAAAAAAAGACAAGTGTAAACATTATGTCTTCCAGGACTCAATTTATACAAATTACCTAGTAGATGAAGGCAATGCCCAAGAAGCCATTGTGTCTGGAGAAGAGTAAGATGATAGAAACATAAGAAAATAACCCAAGCACAGCGCAAAAAGCTCTAAAAACTGGGATGTAGCGACAAGGGGGTGGGTGGTGCACACTGTGAAACATTCTCCTCTTATACAATGTCACTATTTTCTGGTTTAATTAGAATCAGATAGTGTGCAATATAATCACCTGATAACATAATTCCATCAAACATGGAAGAGTAATATTCAAGTGACTGAAGCATGAACATAATTCACCTCAAGCAAGGGAGAGAAATTTTATTAGCAAATGCCGCCAGATCCACTAATTAATTTGCTATATTATGCATGACAGGAAACAGCGTAGAACAGAAAAAAGCTTGATTTTTCTGAGTTAGGGAGGTAGTGATGGACATGCTTCCCCATAATTTATTTCTGCAATAGGTTCATTATTTGATCAAGGATTGGCTAAAAGGGATTCCACAGGGTAGAATGAAAGCGCAGCAATGAGCTGGTGGAGTCGGTGTACTTATCTAGTTAGCGGATGTCAGAATCACTCTGCTTCCCCACTTGCTATCTTCATTTAGAGAGCTTCTTTCTCCACTGAAGCGATCATCTGTACCCTGCTTTGCTACAAACCCAAGAAATGGGCAAATTAGCAGACATGTCCCTTGGCCAATTCATCAGTACAAATTGATTGAGTCTTCAACTCAATTATGTTTCCTTGTCTCCCATTAATTACTGGATTTCTAATAAAGGCAAATAATACCAGTTTTTTTTAAATTTTAATTAGTTAACTTTTCATTGACAAATAAAACTGTATATATTTATGATGTACAAGATAATGTTTTGAAATATGTACACACTGGAATGGCTAAATTGAGCTAATCATCATATGCATTACCTCACATACTTATTATTTTCTGTAGTGAGAACACTTAAAATCTAATCTCTTAGCAATTTTCAAGAATATAATATATTATTAACTACAGTCACCATATTGTATGCCTCTTTAACTCATTCCTCTTGAGATTTTGTTTCCTTTGGCCAACATCTCCCCAACAGTCATCCCCTTGTAACTACCATTCTACTTTCTGCTTCTATAAATTCTACTTTTTAAGATTCCATATATAAGTAAGATCATGTTTTATTTGACTTTCTGTGCCTGGCTTCTATCACTTAACATAATGTCCTCCAGATTCATCTATGTTGTTCCAAATGGCAGCATTTTCTTCTTTAAGGTTGAGTAGTATTCCATTGTGTATACATAACCACATTTCCTTTATCTGTTTATCTATTAATGGACACTTAGGTTGATTCTGTATCTTGGCTGTTGGGAATAATGCTGCAGTGAACATGAGAGTGCAGATACCTCTTCCACATACTGACTTCATTTCCTTTGGGTATATACCCAGTAGGGAGATTGCTAGATCATATGGTAATTCTATTTTTAATTTTTTTGTGGAAACTCCATTCTGGTTTCTATAATGGCTGTACTAATTTATATTCCCACCAACAGCATACAAGGGTTCCAATGTCTCCACATCCTCACAAGCATGTGTTATCTTTCATCTTTTTAAAAATAGCCACTTTAAATAGATAATATCTAACAGGTAACAGGTTTGTGTTATCTTACCTTGAAGGCACAAACCCCTCACCAGGTTGAAAATGTAATTACATCCTTCAACTTACATATTGATAACAATTTGGATTAAGATCATTAATGTATGCCTTCAAATTATGTATCTATAGCCTGTCCACATAGTGATTAAGATGTTAAATTTCAAATTCAGATGGACCTGGGCTCAAATCTTAGCTCTGCCACTGCATAATCTTGATCAGATCACTTAGTCTCTCTGAGCTTCAATTTTCTCGTCTGTACACTGGTGGTATAATGATTGTATCCACCATGTTAATGAGACAGTACTCATCAAGGGATTTGTTGAATAACTGGCCATTTTGTCAGTCTGCCACATTGCTGTTTCTGCTGCTTGAGATTTAGGTGGCTGTGCAATAGGCTGGGCATAGCTGACCTCTACTAGAGACTCCACTGGCACTGGCACTCTTCAGAATGGAATAACCGCTTCCCCTCTGTTTGCCACAGCTCAGCAGAGACCATTTGGAGAATCACAGAAGATTCGGATGTAACAAAAAGAAAGCACATCAATATTAATTCCCAACTAGTAAGATGTTGTATTTTAACCCAACATTAATACTGATAATAAATGTAAATGGTCTAAATACACACATTAAAAGACAGAGATTGACAGCCTGAATTTTAAAAAGCAAAACCCAACTATACGCTGCCTACATGGAACCTACTTTAAATATAAAGATATAAATACATTAAAAGTAAAAGAATGAAACTACAAATACCATGGAAATGCTATCCAAAACCATATATTTATTTAAAATAATAGTTTCAAAACACAACAAAACGAAATCTGGAGTGGTTATATTAGTATCAAAGTAGACATCAGAACAAGAAATACTACCAAAAGGACTTTTTATAATGATAAGGGAATCAATTCACCAAAAAGACATAACCATTGAAAATACATATGTACTTAATACAAGAGCTTCAAGACACATGAGGCAAAAAAGTTATGGAGCTAAAAAAATAGACATTTGCACTTGGAGACTTCACAGTTTGTCTCTTAGTAATTGACAGAAGAAATAGACAGAAAATCAGCAAGGATATACAACGCTATGAACCAACTTTATCTAGTTGACATTTACAGAATGTTCCACTCAACAACAGAATACACATTTTATTCAAGTTCACATGAACCATTCAGCAAGATATCCTGGGCCATAAAACAACTTCAACAAATTTAAAATACTGAAATAATACGAAGTATATTCTGCGACCACGCGAAATTAAATTACAAACCAATAATATAAACATATCTAGACAATATCAAAATACTTGGAAATTAAGCAACATAGTTCTAAACGACCCATGGATTAAATAGAGAGGTACAGTGAAAATTAGGAAATATTTTGAATTTAATAAAAAAGAAATTCTGACATATCAAGGTTTGTGGAACACAGATAAACAATGTTTACAGGGAACTCTGTATCATTAAATACTTAAGTCTGAAAATAAGAAAGGTCTCAAATCATAGCCTAAGCCTCCACCTTAAAAAACTAGAAAAAAAAAGTAAAAGAAATAAAATCCAAGTCAGGCAAAAGAAAGTAAATAATAAAGATAAGAGTAGATCAATAAAGTTGAAAAGAGAAAAACACTTGAGAAAAAAAAATGGTGCATTAAAAGATCAATTTTCCAGCTTCTTCCATGTCCCTGCAAAGGACACGAACTCATCCTTTTTTACAGCTACATAGAATTCCATGGTATATATGTGCCACATTTTCTGTATCTAGTTTATCATTGATGGGCATTTGTGTTGGTTCCAAGTCTTTGCTATTGTGAATTGTGCTGCAATAAACATACGTGTGCATGTGTCTTTATAGAATGATTTATAATCCTCTGGGTATACACCCAGTAATGGAAACCATCACTGTCGGTAAACTAACACAGGAACAGAAAACCAAACACAGCATGTTCTCACTTGTAAGTGGGAGTTGAACAAGGAGAACACACGGACACGGGGAGGGGAACATCACACACCGGGGCCTGTCAGGGGTTGGGGGGCTAGGGGAGGGATAGTATTAGGAGAAATACCTAAAGTAGATGACGGGTTGATGGGTGCAGCAAACCACCATGGCATGTGTATACCTATGCAACAAACGTGCACGTTCTGCATTTGTATCCCAGAACTTAAAGTATAATTTTAAAAATCAATAATTTTAATAAGCCGTTAGCCAGACTGATTAATGAGAGGAAACAAATTATCAATATCAAGAATTTAAGAGATGACACCACTATAGATAATGCAGACATTAAGATAGAACAAGAGAATATTATGAACAACTTTATGCCAATAAATTCAACCACTTAGACAAATCATTTGAAAAACGTAAGCTTCCAAAGCACACACAAGAAGAAATAGAAAATCAATACACAAAAATCAATTGTATTCTATACACCAGTAATGAACAATCTGAAAATGAAATTAAGAAGACAATTCTGTTCACAGTAGCATCAAAAGGAATAAAATAGGAATAAATTTAACAAAAGAAGTGCAAGACTTGTACATTGAAAACTACAAAAATTATTGACAAAAATGTAAAAGGACCTAAATAAATTGAAGATATTCCATGTTCATGGATTGAAAGACTCAATATTATTTTTAGCAATTCTTCTCAAGTTGATCCACAGATTCAAGACCACTCCTATACAAATCTCAGCAGGCTTTTTCCAGAAAGCTAATACTAAAATGTATGTAAAAAAGCAAAGAATCCAGAAATAGACAAAACGACTTTGAAAAAAAAGAAAGCTGGAGGACTTAACACTTCTAATTTTGAATTTACATTTACAATAGCATCAAAAAACATGAAACGTTTAGAAAAAAATATGTGCAAGATCTGTGTGGTGAAAACTACAAAGACTGATAAAAGAAATTAAAGATGACCTAAATAGAAACCTATTATGTGTTCACGGACTGAAATATTCAATATTGTTAAGTTGCCAATTCTCCCTAATTCAATACAATTCCATCAAACCCTCAGTAAGTTTCTTTTGTAGAAACCAACAATCTGATTCTAAATTTTAAATAGAAAGGCAACAGAAATAGAATTCAAAAATAATTTTGAAAAAGAAGAACAACGTTGAAGAACTCATACTACCTGATTTCAGGATTCGCTATAAAGCTACCGTAATTAGGACTACATAGCATAGATGAAGAGAAAAACCCATAGATGAATGGAACAGAATAGAGTTCAGAAATAGACCCACACAAATATGGTCAGCTTATTTTTCACAAAGGTGCAAAAGCAATTCAATTATACTGAAATAATTATTGAACATCTTTCATAGTCTGTTTTATGCTGCTGTAACAGAATACCTGAGACTGAGTAGTTTATTTAAAAACAAGGTTTATTTCTCACAGTTCTAGAAGCTGGGAAGTCTAAGATCAAGGGGCCTGCATCTGGCAGTGCCTTTCTGCTGCATCATCCTGTGGCCGAAGGCAGAAGGACAAAAGAGCAGGCACAAAAAGGGGAGGAAAGGGAACTAAACTCACACTTTAATCAGGAACCCATTCCCACAATAACGAACCCACTCTCACAATAACAGCGTTAGTCCATTCATAAAAGCAGAGACCACATGACCTGATCACCTTTTTTTTTTTTTTTCCTTAGAGACAGGGTCTCACTCTATCACCCAGTTTAGAGTGCGGTGATGCAATTCAGCTCCCTGCAGCCTAGAATTCCTGGGCTCGAGATCCTCTTACTTCAGCTTCCTGAATAGCTGAGACTACAGGAGTATGCCACCCTGCTCGGCAATTTTTTTTTTTTTTTAAAGAGATGGGATCTTGAACTTCTGGCCTCAAGCTATTCACCATCTGGGCTTCTCAAAGCACTGGGATTCCAGGTGTGAGCCACCACACCTAGCCTACCTTAATGACCTTTTAAGTTCCCGTCTCTCAACACTGTTGCATTAGGGATTTAGTTTTCAACACATGAACTCTGGGGGACACATTCAAATCACAGCAGCATACATAAGCCAAATAATGAGCTTCAACCTATACATCACATAATCTGCAATAATTACCTCAAAAGGGATCATAGACCCAAATATAGACCTAAAATTATAACATTTCTGAAAAAAATGAGAAAATCTCTCTAATCTTGGATTAAGCAAAGGTATTTTAGATATGACACATAATTCATGAATTTTTAAAAATTGATCAATTTGACTAGGCCAAAATGTAAAACTTCTGCTCTTCAAAAGATATTGTTAAGAGAATGAAAAGGCAAGCCACAGACTGGGAAAAAATGTATTCAAAATACATACCTGATACCTGGACTTATATACAGAATATACAAAGGACACTTAAATTTCACTGGCCATCAGAGAAATGCAAATCAAAACCACAGTGAGATACCATCTCACACCAGTTAGAATGGTGATCATTAAAAAATCAGGAAACAACAGGTGCTGGAGAGGATGTGGAGAAACAGGAACACTTTTACACTGTTGGTGGGACTGTAAACTAGTTCAACCATTGTGGAAGTCAGTGTGGCGATTCCTCAGGGATCTAGAACTAGAAATACCATTTGACCCAGCCATCCCATTACTGGGTATATACCCAAAGGATTATAAAAAATGCTGCTATAAAGACACATGCACATGTATGTTTATAGCGGCACTATTCACAACAGCAAAGACTTGGAACCAAGCCAAATGTCCAACAATGATAGACTGGATTAAGAAAATGTGGCACATATACACCACGGAATACTATGCAGCCATAAAAAAGGATGAGTTCATGTCCTTTGTAGGGACATGGATGAAGCTGGAAACCATCATTCTCAGCAAACTATCACAAGGACAAAAAACCAAACACCGCATGTTCTCACTCATAGGTGGCAATTGAACAATGAGAACACATGAACACAGGAAAGGGAACATCACACAGTGGGGCCTGTTGTGGGGTGTGGGGAGGGGGGAGAGATAGCATTAGGAGATATGCCTAATGTTAAATCATGAGTTAATGGGTACAGCACACCAATATGGCAGATGTATACATATGTAACAAACCTGCACGTTGTGCACATGTACCCTAAAATTTAAGTATAATAAAAAAAAGAAAGAAACAAGCAATTCAAAAAATGGACACACAATTTGAACACACACATTACCAAAGAAAATATGTGAATTTCAAATTAGCACCCAAAAAGAAGCTCAGCACCATTAGTTATTAATAAAACCAGAATGAAACACCACTACTCACCTATCAGAATGGCCTCCTTAAAAACTGACAATATCATAGGTTGTTAAGAAGGTGAAGTAACCATAACTCTCATCCATGTGAATGGGAATGCAAAATGTCACAGCCACTTTAACGTTTTGGCAATTTCTTACAGAGCCTAGCATACACTTACCATATGATTCAGCATCTTCACTCCCAGACATTTACCAAATGACATTAAAATGTATGCTTACACAAAATTTTGTATCCAAGTCTTTTGGCAGCTTTTCCACAATCACTCCAAACTTGGAAACAACCTAAATATCCTTTAGCTGGTGAATGGATAAACGAACAGCAGCAGAGCTATACCATGGACTACTACTCAGTAATAAAAAGGAGGAAGCTATTCATATACACAACAATTTGTATGAATCTCAAATGCTAAGTGAAAGGAGGCCACATGCTGTATGATTCTTTTTAAATGACATTCTGCAAAAGGCAAACTATAGAGGCAAAAAAACAGATCAATGGTTGCCATACGCAGGGAGAAGAGAAAGGGGTGGACTTCAAAGACACACAAGACAATTCAAGGGATAATTGAAATATTCTATATCTTAATTGTGGTAGTGAGACATGATTGTGTTTGTCAAATTTTACAAAAAAAAAAAAAAAAGTTGAAGGCCTAACACTTCCCAATTCCAAAATTTACCACCTCTACTATAGCACCAAAAGGTATAAAATACTACAGGTCTTTAAAAGGTCGAATTTTACTGCATGTGAATTATGTCTCAAAAAATGGGTGAAGTTTACTGTAAGAAACTATACTTCAGTATTTTTTTAACGGAATGTCCATTTCTCATCTTATAAAGTAGTATATAGAACCATGTCTGGCTCCTATTAGATGCTTAATAAATATTTGTGGAAGGGACAGTCATTCTTATTAGAACTGGTTTTTCATCATTGCAGCAGTTGCTATTTTTGTCTTCTAGGCACCTCACTTTTCCTCCCTCTGGGAGCAGACCCCACCTCCATAGCCACAGTGGAAAGATCAGTAATGAGCACATGACTCAATTCTCAGTAATGAGCACATGACTCAATTCTGGACAATCGAAGTCTTTCCTCAGGACTTTTTCCCCAACAGAACCTGGTGAGAAAAGTCTCTTTTTCCTTTCCAGACATAAAATGTGTGCCAGGTCAGTCTGATATAATGCCTCTTCTTCCCATGCAGAAAAGCTGGTCCCTGAGCCTGAAGCTAACATGAGAGAAGGAAGCAAAATGAGAGACAGCAAGAAACAATGGATGGTTTTGAGTCCATGGACCCAGTTGTCCTGAGACCAGATCCACCCTTACCCCTTCGTAGATTTGTTTACATGAATCAGTAAATACCACCCCCCTTTTTTAAATAAAACTAGTTTCTAGTTTACTAGTTTCTGGTTTGTCATCTAACAGGTGATAGTAACAACAGCAGTAATAATAACAGCCAACATTTATCAAATGTGTATTCTCTGCTAGGCGTATTAATTACTTCATTTAATAACCCTCACCACAATCCTATGAATTAGTCATTTCTTTCACCAAAATTGTATAGGCGAGAAAATTGAGGAAACATAAAGAGGTCAAGTAATTTGTCCAAGGTCACACAGTACGTTTACCTACATAGCACAGATACTGTCTTAATTCACGTTGTGTTGCTGTAACAGAATACCTGAGGCTGCGGAATTTACAAAGTAAAAAGGTTGTTTTGGCTCACAGCTCTGCAAGCTGGGAAGTTAAAGAAGCATGGTGCCGGCATCTGCTTCTGGTGAGGGCTTTTGCACCACAACACAATATGGCAGAAGGTGAAACAGACACATGCAAAGAGGGAAAACACGAGGGGTGTCCTTGCTTTATAACAATCCACTCTCAAGGGAACTAATCCAGTCTCACCAAAGCCAGCCCCCACTCACCATTGCAGTACCAGCACCAAGCCATGCATGAAGGATCCACCCCATGACCCACTTTCCACTAGGCCCCACCTCCCAATACCTCTACGCTGGGAATCAAATTTCAACATGAGTTTCAGGGGGAAAATAATACACCCAGGCTGGGTGCAGTGGCTTACTGCTGTAATCCCAGCACTTTAGGAGGCTGAGGCAGGTGGATCACATGAGGTCAGGAGTTCGAGACCAGCCTGGCCAACATGGTGAAACTCTGTCTCTACTAAAATTACAAAAATTGTCCAGGTGTGGTGCTGCATGCCTATAATCCCAGCTACTCGGGAGGCTGAGGCTGGAGAATCACTTGAACCCGGCAGGCGGAAGTTGCAGTGAGCCGAGATCGCGCCATTGCACTCCAGCCTGGGAGACCCCATCTCAAAAAACAAACAAACAACAACAACAAACACATCCAAACCATAGCATATAGCATTTATTTCCTATACTTTAAGCTGTTTATGGGGAAAATGCTGAAATCTAAAATTGGTTTAAAGAAGTGGATCTCAACTATGGCTGCACATCAGAATAACCCGGGACACTTTAAATAAAATCCCATTGGTCAGCCTGCACCCCAGGACCAGGAAAATCAAAATATCTGGGTTAGGACCCAAGTGTCAGTACTTTTCTAACGCTCCTAAGTTGATTCCAATGTATGATCAGTGTTGACAACCCCTGATTCAAAGATGTAGAGCTGTCATAACCACTGAAGTCACCTCCTGCATCCTCCTATCCTCATCATAGTAGAGAGTATAATAATGCGCTTGGCCCTCCACAGACGATTTCCAGAATTAAATTGGCGTTTAAGTTAAAAACACTTTCAGGGCAGAAAAATAAGGCTTTTGTGTAGGCGTTTCTTAGGAGAAAAAAAAGGAAGGTTTCCCATGTTGATTTTTATAGTGTTGTTTATTTGGGCCACAAAGGGAGTTAGTCAGAACAGGACAGCCCTAAACCTTATTAAGCCCCAGTGGTATATGCCTCTTGCCAATATAGCCAGCTATCAAAACAAGAGAGACACAGGAAGCATATTATGCTGAGCCTCAGTGGTACCGTAATTACCGCACACTTGGGTTTTAACACCTAAACCCTGGCTCTTACTTAACAGCAATAACAATAACAAATGTCACCCAGACAGTGGGGCATTCTGCTATGTTTTAATCCCATTTTCAGAGAGTGTCTATAAGGATAAAGGCTTTTTATTTGGGGCAGACTTGCAGAAAGATAAAATTTGGGGTCTGTCACTGCGTTTATCCATCAGTCTGTCATTGGGTTGTAAGGAACTAATTCATCACTCTAATATTGTTCTTTTGTCCTGCAAAGAGAGTTGCTTCTGAGGCTCTCAATGTGGCCCTTTAACAGAAATAAAGCTATCCTTTTCCCAGCAAAGAGTTTTATTGTATTCTCTTGATGAGGCTGAGCTGTTTTGTATTCTAGCCCATATGACAAAGGATGGCAGAGCTGAAAACATTAGTTTGCACCTGCTGAAAGGTTTGGATTCATTCTGCCAAGTAGATATGACTTTGCACTTATCCTTCTAGCTTTAGGACTCCAGGACCAATTCTAGCCCTTTTGAAGAAGCAGCCCCACCCCCAGGCCATGCTCTGTAAAGATCTCATATGTTAAATTTTTGTGCACGGGTAGGTGGATGTTAGCAATCCCACATGGTGGTTAAGAAGATGAGATTTGAACCCAGGTATGCTTGGGTTCTGTGTTAGTCTGCTTGGAATGCCATAATAAAATTCCACAACTTGAGTGGCTTAAACAACAGAAATTAATTTTTTCACAGTTCTAGAGGCAAGAAGTGCAAGATCAAGGTGCTGGAAAATTAAGTTTCTAATGTGATCTCTCTTCCTGACTTGCGGATGTCTGCCTTCTCACTGAGTGCACGACCTTTTCTTTGTGTGTGAGAGGAGAGAGAGAGAACTCGGGTGTCTCTTCCGCTTCATGTAAGGTCACCAGTCCTACTGGATTAGGGCTCCACCATAATGGCCTCATTTAACCTTAATTACCTCTATGAAGGTAATCTCTTCAAATACAGTTACATTGGGGGTTAGGGTTTCAACATATGAATTTTGGGGGAACACGATTCTGTCCAAAACAGGTTTCATCCCAGCTCCACCACTGACTGTCTGTGTAACTCTGGCAAAGTCATTCAAAAAGAGATAATAATATCTCTTTCCTAGGGTGATTTGGATGACTGAACGAGATGATGCTTGCAAAGATATTAGTACAGTGCTTCCCATCTGGTAAGCACTAAAAAACAGCAATTTTTAGTTAGTTTAGCAACAGAAGTTCAAGCAACACTCAACTCAGTAAAGTGGTGAAGTGAATTAGGTTGTATTTCAAAGGCTGTCTGTTTCCTCTCCAGGTATCCTAGCTGCCCCGAGCCCACTACGAAACCCCTTGCAAGCCCAGGCATATTAGTCCATTTTCACGCTGCTGATAAAGACATACCCAAGACTGGCAAGAAAAAGAGGTTTAACTGGACTTACAGCGGTACCTGGCTGGGAAGGCCTCAGAATCACAGCAGGAGGTGAAAGGCACTTATGTGGCGGTGGCAAGAGAAAAATGGGGAAGATGCAAAAGCAGAAACCCCTGATAAAACCATCAGATCGTGTGAGACTTATTCCCTATCATGAGAATAGCAAAGGAAGGATGGGTCTCCATGACTCAATTACCTCTCCCTGGGTCCCTCCCACAACACATAGGAATTCTGGGAGATACAATTCAAGTTGAGATTTGGGTGGGGGCACAGCCAAACCATATCACCAAGTTTTCTTCTCCGTGCTGAAATTAATGTTGGCATCTATTCCATCCGTTCTTTTGCCTCCAGAGCTTATATTTCCATGGAGACTTCATGGACTTGGAAGTCAGCAACACCTGAGTTCAAATCCCAGCTCTGCTGCTTATTAGCTGTGTGACATTACACAAGGCACTTATCCTCTGTTAGTCAATTCAAGATGCCATAACAAAATACCATAAGCTGTATGGCTTAAACATTAGACACTGATTTCTCAGTTATGGAGGCTGAAAATCTGAGATCAAGGTACCAAAGTGAGCCTGGTGAGGGCTCTCTTCCTGTCTTACAGACAGCCACCTTATCACTGTGTCCTCACGTGGTGTAGAGAGAAAGCTCTGGTCTCTTCCTCTTCCTATAAGGACACTAATTTCATTGTTTAGGCCTTACCCTCATGATATCATCTTAACCTAATTACTGCTGAAAAGCCCCACCTCCAAAAACCATCACACTGGGGGCTAGGGCTTCAACGTATGAGTTCTTCAGGGACACTAACATTGATTCCTTAACACTCTGAGTCTGTCTTCACCAAGATTCTTTCAGTTACAAGTGACAGAATACCCAGATCAAAGATTGGATTAAGCATGAAACGGGATGTGTGGATCAACAAACTGAAAAGTCCAGGAATATTCTAGTGTTGGGCATGTCTGGATTCAGACGTTCACGTTGTAACAACTGAAATTACCCTTTCTTTTTCCACCTCTGTTTCCTTGGTGTTGGTTTTATTCTCAGGTAGGCAAAGACAGCCCCTGTCTCCTACAGGCTCATTCTGCTTTCTTAGCCCCGCTAAGTCAGAAAAGGCACATTCCTAAATCTCCTACAAAAAGTCCCAAGTCTGGCTCTCAGTGGCCTCATATGTCTACTCCTGAACCAATCCCAGTGGCCAGTGGGGTAGATTATTTAGATTAGTCAGTTCTCAGACACAAGAGCCAGAGAGGATTGGTCCCACATCAGCTGTATTAGTCCATCCTCACATTGCTATATTAAAAAAAAAATACCTGAGACTGGGTAATTTATAAGAAAAGAGGTTTAATTGGCTCACAGTTCTGCAGGTAGTACAGGAAGCATAACACCAGCATCAACTTCTGGAGAGGCCTCAGGAAACTTCCAATCATGGCGGAGGGCAAAGAGGGATCTTGAAGGTCACATGGCAAAAGGAGGAGCAAGAGAGGAAGGGGGAGGTGCTACACACTTAAACAACTAAATCTCACAAGAACTCACTATTGTGAGGACAGCACCAAGGGGATGGTGCTAAACCATCATGAGACACCTGCCCCCATGTTCCAATCACCTCCCGCCAGGCCCCACCTCCAACATTGGGGATTACGTTTCAATATGAGATTTGGGCAGGAACACAAATCCCAACTATATTGTGAGCTATATGCTAATAACAAAAGAAGGGGGAGGGAGAATGTTGGATAAGGGAAAACAGCAGAGCCCTAATACCCAGTAAAGGGCCTCAATTTCTTCATCTGCAAAATGGGGAAATAATACGGAACTTTTAGGACTGCTGTGAAAACAGAAATAAATAATATGTGTTAATATACTGAATGGCACTACCTGGGACTAAATTATTTATTACACACACACACACATACACAAATACCCCTATGTTGCAATATTCCAATTCCATAAGGATCTGCCCTTGATGATGGTTCCCCATACTGTGGCAATCATACACTGCCTGTGGTAACCCACTGTAGAACTGATCAGTAGAAAGCATTGTTCAGGCACGCTGGCCCTCCTGAGGCAAGATGTTAATTAGTGAGACCTCAGCAAGGATGAGTAACTCTTCCAAAGGGACATCTTCAGGGTCTCCCTTGAGGAAAAAGCAATGCCCTCTAAATGCTTTGAATGAGGGAGCCACTAGGTTCTCAGGAATTCCCCCACTGAAATGCAAATGGCTTAGGAAAGGCTTTATCTTAAACACCAGCTAATAGCTCAGTTATCACTTAGCACAGCAGCAGGGATTATCTGGAATGTGGCCTGATAGGGACTCCAGAAGGGGGAGGAAAAGGAAGACATATGAGGTGATAGCAGAGGAAGGAGAGACTAACTGATCTGAGATTTTCCTGGGGCATTGTTTCCACACACCTCCCTCCCAAATGTGGGCTAATGAGCCGCTTAAAAGAATAATAGCAGCTGCAATTTAAAGATCATTCTAGACCAGGTGCGGTGGCTCACACCTGTAATCCCAACACTTTGGGAGGCTGAGGCAGGCAGATCACGAGGTCAGGAGTTCGAGGCCAGCCTGGCCAACATAGTGAAACCCCGTCTCTACTAAAAATACAAAAAATTAGCCAGGAGTGGTGGCAGACACCTGTAATCCCAGCTACTCAGGAGGCTGAGGCAGGAGAATGGCTTGAACCCGGGAGGCAGAGGTTGCAGTGAGCCGAGATTGTGCCATTGCACTCCAGCCTGGGGGACAGAGCAAGACTCAGTCTCGAAAAAAAGAAAAAAAAAAATACAATAAAATAAATAAAGATCATTCTCTATGTGCCAGGCTCAGTGCTGGGCACTTATACAAGCATTATTTTATTTAATACCAGCTCCCATTGTATCATAGCTGTTTGCTTTTTGTTCTTTTTTTTAGACAGTCTCACTCTGTCGCCCAGACTGGAGTGCAGTGATATGATCTCAGCTCTCTGCAGCCTCTGCTTCCCGGGTTCAAGTGATTCTCCTGCTTCAGCCACGGGAGTAGCTGGGATTATAGGTGCACACCCCCACGCCTGGCTAATTTTTGTATTTTTAGTAGAGATGGGGTTTCACCATGCTGGCCAGGCTGATCTCAAAATCCTCACCTCAAGTGATCCACTCACCTTGGCCTCCCAAAGTGCTGGGATTACAGGCGTGAGCCACCACACCTGGCCAGCTGTTTTCTCTTAAGCAAGTTACATCAGCTCAATGAAACCCCATTTCTTTTTTAGCCAAAACATGTAACAATCAGGGCCTGACATGTATTGAGTATTTACCATATGCCAAATGTGGAGATATATGTATATATATTAGCTCATTTAAGCTTCATAATAGCCTTATGAAATGCTATTGTTATGTCTACTTTACAAAGGAGAATACTGAGATTCAGAGAGGATAAGTAATTTGCCCCAGGTCACACAGCCAGGAGCTCACAGAGCCTAGATTTTAATCCAAACAAAGCCCAAGCCCTTAGCCTCAGCACTGTCTCCTAACACTGAGCTTAGCAAACAGTAAGTGCTTAATAACATTAACTATACTGCTATTTCCCTGTGATAATGAGATGTTAATAATAAGAAGATATTAATAGCACCACCATTACTGGAACATTCAACAAAGGTATCTTCATTTTGGGAAACAAAAATAATAAACTATCCTGTACTATCTACATCTGTATAACTCAGAGGTATTTAAAAGCAAGTAACAGAAACCTACCCTAACACATGCAAACAAAAGCTAAATATTTATTGAAGGGATATTTGGAAGGTCAGAGAAATTAAGAGGACTTTGAAAGTAGAAAGTCATGAACGGCCTTTGCATAAATCACCTCCACCGTTGTGTGTCTCAGCTCAAGAATCAGATTCCCAGGAAAGAGAGCGCTTGGATTGACCAGATTGGGTTACAGACCCAGCTCTGCAGCCTGGGGTAGAGTTTCACAGATGGCAGCCCCGTAGAGTCATGCTGCACAGGTGAGGGGCAGTTCACCAAAGGAAGCGACGCTGAGCAAACAGAAACAACCAGTGACAAATCTAGACACTCCCCCCGGCACCAGGACTCCTTCAAGAATGCCAAAGCCTGGTGGGAGGGAACCTCCCCATCTAAGCTTTAAGATCTTTCACCAGAAGATCTTCCAGCCAGGCACAAAGGACTCAAATCACAGCAGTAATGTTATACTCAGTCAAGAGCTTGAAGGGCCTCTGACCCTTCTTGAGATTCAAGGCCAGAGCTGGATAAGGACCTTCAAGGTATTTAAGCAGCTTCCCAAGATGCGGCACCTAGAAGAAAATGCTAACTGGATTTATGGGGCACATTATTGATAAACCCAATGACCATGTGTCAGAATTCAGTATGAATTCTGATGGGGAAGCAAATGGCACTAAAGTCGTTGTATTAATTAGGCAGACCCTGAACCTGATTTACGTGTTAAGTGCAAATTGCTCCCAGGAGCACCCGGGGTGACAGCTCTAAACTACCTCTTCTGACTTTGCTGTTTGACTCCTTCCTCCTCCGTGTCTGAAATAATTCACTAGTCAGTACAGCCTTTGCAATGGCATCATTGCCTGTTATACCTGTGCTAAAAGGCTGGATCTACGGATATACCAGGGACAAAACACACCCAGGACTATTGCCTTTGAAATGGAACATTGTCACCAATGGACATTGTTAAAACACTTCGGAAGGAGGTATCATTTCCTCTGCCTTTACATGAAAGCTGCTTTCAAGATGTAACAAGTCATTTATGTGTTTATTCTTCTAACTATTACTGGTGACCCAAAAGAAACAGACTGTCTGCTACGCATTCTGGTGACAAGAATATGTAAGATTGTAGCTTTCACCCTTAAGGCTCTCACATGGGGATTGAGCATATGAGAAAATGTACTAAAAAAGGAGTGAAAAGGCTTAGGTCCTTATCACAACTGGACTGGTTAGCTATCTATTCAAATTTCAGCATATCACAAACCCTCTTTGATCCTCAGTTACCTCACCTGAAAGATACAGATGAGAGTAAATCCGCATCTTCACTAGAGAGGAAAAGGAATTGCGCTCTGTATTAAAAGGCCATTAGGAAGCTCAAATAATCTATAGAACACAGTATTATGCACTGTGTAGTATAATGCACTACACTCTACAAAGCCCGTATAATTCCCACATTCGTGTTCACTATCATACATTTCTTAAGCCTCAATTATTTGCAGGCTCAGGACAAAGACTTTAGGTCTGAATCCACTACGATGCTTTAGAGTGCAAATAAAAGACATTCCTACTCAAACTAACTAAACTGGCTGAGCACAGTGGTTCATGCTAGGAATCCCAATGCTCCAGGAGGCTGAGGCAGGAGGATTGCTTAAGCTCAGGAATTCCAGACCAGCCTGGGCAACAGAATGAGACTCCTGTCTCTACAAAATAAAAATTAAAAATTGCCCAGGCATGGTGATGCATGCCTGTAGTCCCAGTCACTCAGGAGGCTGAGGCAGGAGGATCGCTTGAGCCCAAGAGTTCAAAGCTGCAGTCAGCTATGATGACACCACTGCACTCAAGCCTGGGTGACAGAGCAAGACTCTGTCTCAAAATACAAAATAAAACAACTGACTAAATCAAAAAGAGCATTATTTGTGATAACATAATAGAAATTGAAAGGGGAAGATGGCTTCATTGGTTGATGCAGCAGCTCAATACCGACATCAGAAACCCAGAATTTCTCTGTTCATGGCACCCTGTCTCTAGTTCCACAATGTGGGCTTCATCCTAAAGCTGGCTTCCCTCACTGATATAATGTGACTGCCAGCAGAAACTGGGGCATGGGCCTCTTTAACTCACATAGAGTGAAGGAGGAAAACTGGATGTCCTTCTCCAGAAGCGGTCATCAAGTTCCTCCTAGAATCTCATTGGCCCAGATTGGCATGGGCTTAACCCATCCCTGAGCCAATCACTGACAAGGGTGATGGGCTTACCATGACTGGTGTGGGTAAACCACAGGACAGGAATGGATGTATGGAATACCTGGTGCTTCCTGTCCTCAAGGAGTTTACATTCTAAAGATGAAAAACCAAAGGTGTCTTTGAAAAGGGGATGCTTGGAAGGATAAATTTTTCTGTTTAAATCTGTGTACCTGCTCTTTGTATCCATCTGAAAAGACAAACTTTGGAAATGGACTCCAAATGAAGAAAAGAGTATTCTGTGGGGGAATGGTGTGGCTGTTTGACAAACTCATCAGATCTTCACTAGAGAAGGAAAGGAACTGCATTCTGAGTGCTTTTGTGTGCCAATCACAGTATTCATTACTAGTTCGTGATATTATTTTATCTTCTCACCATACCTAGAATACCAGTAGGATAAGCATCATTCCCACTGTATAAGTTTAAGAAATGTGTTCAAGGTGACACAGGTAATGATGGAGTCAGACCAGAACCCACATGAGAATGATTCCACAACCATGTTATTTCCAGCATATCATGACGACTCCTGAAGACATTTGGAGAGTGTCCCTCTTTGCTATTCCCCCACTTATAATAGCTACAAAAATGACAGTAAGTACCATTTATTGAGTACTCACTATGTGCCAGGCATGGAACAGAGTGCTTAAAACATGATAACAACTATATCTATATATGTAGTTATATAGAGATATAGTTGCTATATCTATATATATAAAACTATATAGTTATATGTAGTTATATAACTATATACGATTTTATACTTAGATATATAATTACATAACTATAGTTAGATATAGTTATATATCTATATATAGATAAGTAGTTACAGATATATAGATACATAGTTATAGATATATAGATATAACTATATAGTTAGGTTTATATATATATACCTATTTTTATATATACATATACTCAGACATACAGTTATATAACCATATATAGTTATATAATTTAGTTATATAACCATATGTGGTTATATAATTTAGTTGTTATATAATTTAGTTATATAACCATATATGGTTATATAATTTAGTTATATATATAGTCATATAACTAGTCATAGTCATATAACTATATATAGTTATAGTTATATAACTATATGTAGTTGCTATCATGTTTACATATATATAGTTAGATCATTTTTTAAACACTCTGTTATATATATAACATATCTAGGAATTAACCTAAAAATGAATGCACTAGAACTTCATAGAGAAAAGTAAAGCTCTTATAAAGACCATTTTTAAAAACCTCAATAAGTTAAGACAAACACCGTACTGATGAATAGGATAACTTAACATTGTGAGAATATTAATTTCTCCCAACATTAATCCATGGATTTAATGCAGTTCCAATCAAGATTCCAGTGGGGGAGGTTCCAAGATGGCTGAATAGGAACAGCTCCAGTCTGCAGCTCCCAGCATGAGTGATGCAGAAGACAGGTGATTTCTGCATTTCCAACTGAGGTACCGGGTTCATCTCACTGGGGTTTGTCAGACAGTGGGTGCAGCCCACAAAGCAGGGCGGGGCATCGCCTCACCTGGGAAGCGCAAGGGGTCGGGGAATTCCCTTTTCTAGCAAAGGGAAGCCGTGACAGATGGTACCTGGAAATTTGGGACACTCCCACCCTAATACTGCACTTTTCCAATGGCCTTAGCAAACAGCACACCAGGAGGTTGCGTACATGTACCCTAGAACTTAAAGTATAATAAAAAGTAAAAAATAAAGATTCCAGCACAATTTGAGGATGTTGACAAATATTAAAATGTATGTAAAAATATAAAAAGCATGAATATCTAAGGTAATTTTGAAAAACTGGAGAAGGATTCATTATACTAAATACCATGACCTATTACTAAGCCATAATAATTTCAAAAATTGATACATGGAGCCCAGCAAGCTAAGGTCCACTGGCTTGAAATTCTCGCTGCCAGCACAGCAGTCTGAGGTCAACCTGTGACGCTCGAGCTTGGTGGGGGAAGGGGCGTCCATCATTGCTGAGGATTGAATAGGCAGTTTTACCCTCACAGTGTAAACACAGCTGCTGGGAAGTTTGAACTGGGCAGAGCCCACAACAGCTAAGCAAGGCCACTGTGGCCAGACTGTCTTTCTAGATTCCTCCTCTCTGGGAAGGGCATCTCTCTGGGAAGGGCATTTCTCCCAACATTAATCCATGGATTTAATGCAGTTCCAACCAAGATTCCAGTGGGGGAGGTTCCAAGATGGCTGAATAGGAACAGCTCCAGTCTGCAGCTCCCAGTGTGAGTGATGCAGAAGACAGGTGATTTCTGCATTTCCAACTGAGGTACCAGGTTCATCTCACTGGGGCTTGTCAGACAGTGGGTGCAGCCCACAAAGCAGGGCGGGGCATCGCCTCACCCGGGAAGCACAAGGGGTCAGGGCAGTAGCCCCAGTCAAGGACTTATAGATAAAACCCCTATCTCCCTGGGACAGAGCACCTGGGAGAAGGGGCAGCTATGGGCACAGCTTCAGCAGACTTAAACATCCTGGCCTGACGGCTCTGAAGAGAGCAGCGGACCTCCCAGCACAGCGTTTGGGCTCTGATAAGGGTCAGACTGCCCCCTCAAGTGGTTCCCTGACCCCCGCATATCCTGACTGGGAGACACCTCCCAGTAGGAGCCAACAGACACTTCATGCAGGAGAGCTCTGGCTGCCACCTGGTGGGTGTCCCTCTGGGAGGAAGCTTCCAGAGGAAGGAATAGGCAACAATCTTTGCTGTTCTGCAGCCTCTGCTGCTGATACCCAGGCAAACAGGGTTTGGAGTGGACCTCCAACAAACTCCAGTATACCTGCAGCAGAGGGTCCTGACTGTTAGAAGAAAAACCAACAAACAGAAAGGAATAGTATCAACATCAACAAAAAGGATGTCCACTCAGAGACCCCATCCAAAGGTCACCAACACCAAAGACCAAAGGTAAATAAATCCACGAAGATGGGGAGAAATCAGCACAAAAAGACTGAAAATTCCAAAAACCAGAACACCTCTTCTCTTCCAAAGGATCAATAGCTGAGTTGATCAAGTGGAAGAAAGGATATCAGAGATTGAAGATCAACTTAATGAAATAAAGCAAGAAGACAAGATTAGAGAAAAAAGAATGAAAAGAAATGAAGAAAGCCTCCAAGAAATGTGAGACTATGTGAAAAGACCAAATCTACACTTGATTGGTGTACCTGAAAGTGACTGTGAGAACGGAACCAAGTTGGAAAACATTCTTCAGGATATTACCAAGAGAACTTCCCCAACCTAGCAGGACAGGCCAACATTCAAATTCAGGAAATACAGAGAACACCACAAAGATACTCCTCAAGAAGAGCAACCCCAAGACACATAATTGTCAGATTCACCAAGGTTGAAAAGAAGGAAAAAATATTAAGGGCAGCCAGAGAGAAAGGTTGGGTTACCCACAAAGGGAAGCCCATCAGACAAACAGCAGATCTCCTGGCAGAAACCCTACAAGCCAGAAGAGAGTAGAGGCCAATATTCAACATTCTTAAGGAAAAGAATTTTCAACCCAGAATTTCATATCCAGCCAAACTAAGCTTCATAAGTGAAGGAGAAATAAAATACTTTACAGACAAGCAAATGCTGAGAGATTTTTGTCACCACCAGGCCTGCCTTACAACAGCTCCTGAAGGAAGCACTAAACATGGAAAGGAACAACTGGTAGCAGCCACTGCAAAAACATACCAAATTGTAAAGACTATTGACACTATGAAGAAACTCCATCAACTAATGGGCAAAATAACCAGATAGCATCATAAAGACAGGATCAAATTCACATATAACAATATTAACCTTAAATATAAAAGGGCAAAATGCCCCAATTAAAAGACACAGAGTGGCAAATTGGATAAAGAGTCAAAACCCATTGGTGTGCTGTATTCAGGAGACCCATCTCACATGCAAAGACACACACAGGCTCAAAATAAAGGGATGGAGGAAGATTTACCAATCAAATGGAAAGCAAAAATAAAAAGCAGGGGTTACAATCCTAGTCTCTGATAAAATAGACTTTAAACCAACAGAGATCAAAAGAGACAAGGCCGTTACATAATGGTAAAGGGATCAGTGCAACAAGAAAAGCTAACTGTCCTAAATATATATGCATCCAATACAGAAGCACCCAGATTCATAAAGGAAGTTCTACAGACCTACAAAGAGACTTAGACTCTCACAAAATAATAGTAGGAGACTATCACCCCACTGTCAATATTAGACAGATCAATGAGACAGAAAATTAACAAGGATATCCAGGATATCCTTGAGCTCAGCTCTGGACCAAGCCGACCTAATAGACATCTACAGAACTCTCCACCACAAATCAACAGAATATAAATTCTTCTCAGCACCACATCACACTTATTCTCAAATTGACCACATAATTGGAAGTAAAACATTCCTCAGCAAATGCAAAAGAACAGAAAACAAACAGTCTCTCGGATCACAGTGTAATCAAATTAGATCTCAGGATTAAGAAACTCACTCAAAACCACACAACTACATGGAAACTGAACAACCTGCTCCTGAATGACTACTAGGTAAATAACGAAATTAAGGCAGAAATAAAGGTGTTCTTTGAAACCAATGAGAACAAACACACTACGTACCAGAATCTCTGGGACACATTTAAAGCAGTGTTTAAAGTGAAATTTATAGCACTAAATGCTCACAAGAGAAAGCAGGAAAGATCTAAAATCGACACCCTAACGTCACAATTAAAAGAACTAGAGAAGCAAGAGCAAACACATTCAAAAGCTAGCAGAAGACAATAAATAACTAAGAACAGAGCAGAACTGAAGGAGATAGAGACACAAAAAACCCTTAAAAAAAAAAATCAGTGAATCCAGGAGCGGGGTTTTTTAAAAGATCAACAAAATAGACCACTAGCCAGACAAAGAAAAGAGAGAAAAATCAAATAGACACAATAAAAAATGATAAAGGGGATACAGCACCACTGCTCCAACAGAAATGCAAACTACCATCAGATAATACTATAAACACCTCTACGCAAATAAACTAGAAAATCTAGAATAAAATGGATAAATTCCTGGACACATATACCTCCGAAGACTAAACCAGGAAGAAGTTGAATCTCTGAATAGACCAATCACAGGTACCGAAATTGAGATAGTAATTACTAGCCTACCAACCAAAAAAAAGTCCAGGACCAGATGGATTCACAGCCAAATTCTACCAGAGGTACAAAGAGGAGCTGATACCATTCCTTCTGAAACTATTGAAACAATAGAAAAAGAGGGAACCCTCCCATCTCATTTATGAGGCCAGCATCATCCTGACATAAAAACCTGACAGAGACAACAAGGAAAGAAAATTTCAAGTCAATATCCCTGATGAACATCGATGCAAAGATCCTCAATAAAATACTGGCAAACCAAATCCAGCAGCACATTAAAAAGCTTATCCACCATGATCAAGTAGGCTTCATCCCTGGGATGCAAGGCTGGTTCAACATATGCAAATCGATAAACATAATCCATCACTTAAGCAGAACCAGTGACAAAAATCACATGATTATCTCAATAGATGCAGAAAAGGCCTTTGACAAAATTCAACAGCCCTTCATGCTAAAAACTCTCAATAAACTAGGTACTGATGGAACATATCTCAAAATAATAAGAGCTATTTATGACAAACCCACAGCCAATATCATATTGAATGGGAAAAAACTGGAAGCATTCCCTTTGAAAACCAGCACAAGACAAGGATGTCCTCTCTCACCACTCCTATTCAACATAGCGTTGAAAGTTCTGGCCAGAGCAATCAGGCAAGAGAAAGAAATAAAGAGTATTCAATTAGGAAAAGAGGAAGTCAAATTGTTTGCAAATGACATGATTACATATTTAGAAAACCCCATCATCTCACCCCAAAATCTCCTTAAGCTGATAAGCAACTTCAACAAAGTCTCAGGATACAAAAGCAATGTGCAAAAATCACAAGCATTCCTATACACCAAGAACAGACAGAGAGCCAAATCATGAGTGAACTCCCATTCACAATTGCTACAAAGAGAATAAAATACCTAGGAATCCAACTTACAAGGGATATGAAGGACCTTTTCGAGGAGAACTACAAACCACTGCTCAACGAAATAAGACAGGACACAAACAAATGGAAAAACATTCCATGCTCATGGACAGAAACAATATTGTGAAAATGGCCATACTGCCCAAAGTAATGGATAGATTCAGTGCTATCCCCATCAAGCTACCATTGACTTTCTTCACAGAATTGGAAAAAAACACTTTAAATTTCATATAGAACCAAAAAAGAGCCTGCAGAGCCAAGACAATCCTAAGCAAAAATACAAAGCCAGAGGCATCATGCTACCTGACTTCAAATTATACTACAAGGCTACAGTAACTAAAACAGCATGGTACTGGTACCAAAACAGATATATAGACCAATGGAACAGAACAGAGGTCTCAGAAGTAACACCACACATCTACAATCATCTGATCTTTGACAAATCTGACAAAAGCAATGGGAAAAGGATTCCCCATTTTATAAATGGTGTTGGGATAACTGGCTACTGTACGCAGAAAGCTGAAACTGGGTCCCTTCCTTACACCTTATACAAAAATTAACTCAAGATGGATTAAAGACTTTAACATAAGACCTAAAACCATAAAAACCCTAGAAGAAAACCTAAGCAATACCATTCAGGACATAGGCATGGGCAAAGACTTCATGACTAAAACACCAAAAGCAATGGCTAAAAAAGCCAAAATTGACAACTGGGATCTAATTAAACTAAAGAGCTTCTGCACAGCAAAAGAAACTATCATCAGAGTGAACAGGCAACCTACAGAATGGGAGACAATTTTGCAATCTATCCAACTGATGAAGGGCTAATATCCAGAATCTAGGAAGAACTTAAATTTACAAGAAAAACACAAACAACCCCATCAAAAAGTGGGCGAAGGATATGAACAAACACTTCTCAAAAGAAGGCATGTATGTGGCCAACAAACATGAAAAAATGCTCATCATCACTGGCCATCAGAGAAATGCAAATCAAAACCACAATGAGATACCATCTCACGCCAGTTAGAATGGTGAT
This sequence comes from Hylobates moloch, assembly GCF_009828535.3. Classification (NCBI taxonomy): domain Eukaryota; kingdom Metazoa; phylum Chordata; class Mammalia; order Primates; family Hylobatidae; genus Hylobates; species Hylobates moloch. Next base: position 25,117,599 of record NW_026652298.1, on the reverse strand, counting down.
TAAAAAGTCAGGAAACAACAGATGCTGGAGAGGATGTGGAGAAATACTAACACTTTTACGTTGTTGGTGGGAGTGTAAATTAGTTCAACCATTGTGGAAGACAGTGTGGCAACTCCTCAAGGATCTAGAACTAGAAATACCATTTGACCCAGCAATCCTATTGCTGGGTATACACCCAAAGAATTATAAATCATGCTACTACAAAGACACAAGCACACGTGTTTATTGTGGCACTGTTCACAATAGCAAAGACTTGGAACCAACCCAAATGCCCATCAATGAAAGACTGGATAAAGAAAATTGGGCACATGTACACCATGGAATACTATGTGGCCATAAAAAAGGCTGAGTTCATGTCCTTTGCAGGGACATGGGTGAAGCTGGAAACCATTATTCTCTGCAAACTAACACAAGAACAGAAAGCCAAAAACCGCATGTTCTCACTCATAAGTGGGAGTTGAACAATGAGAACACATGGACACAGGGAGGGGAACATCACATACCAGGGCCTGTCAGTGGGGCTTGGGGAGGGATAGCATTAGGAGAAATACCTAATGTAGATGACAGGTTGATGGGTGCAGCAAACCACCATGACATGTGTATACCTATGTAACAAACCTGCACATTCTGCACATGTACCCCAGAACTTAAAGTATAATAATAAAAAACTGTGCTACAGTCTTAGGAACAGCTAAATAGATCAATGAAGAAGTATAGAGATTCCAGAAACATCCCCACATACATAGGAGACGTGGTGTCTTAACCCAGTTGGGAAAGAATAAATAACTTGGTAGGTTTAGGGGAGGATGGTTTACTGTATGACAAGGATTAAACTGGATTTTTTCCTTTACATCTGAATGTGAAAGGTAAATCATAAAAGTAATCAAACAAAATGTAGGAAATATCTTTGTGACTTTAGAATTGAGCAGGTTCTTGAGCAAGATTTAAAAGAACAAGCTATAATGGGAAAAGATGAAGTGTTTAACTATATTACAATTGAGGTTTCTACTCAGAAAAGGACGTCATCTACACGTTTAACACATTGGTAGACTGTGAGAAGATATTTTCAGTGTAAAATGAAACTGGCATTAATATTGAGAGAAACTCCTGAAAATAGCAAGAAAATTTCAGGAAACCCAATAGAAAAAAATGGGCAAAGCCCATGAAAATAAAATTAATAGAAGAGGAAACGCTAATGGCTAATAAGTATATGAAGAGATACTCAACATCAGTAATAATCAGAGAAAAGCAAATTAAAACAACAATGATATGCTACTTTACAGCCATCAGATTGGTAAAAATTACAAAACCAGAGAACATCAAGTGATAGTAAGAAGTGTAAACTGAGCAGCCATTCTAAGTAACAATTTCTCAGTACTCAGTGCAATTAACTATTCATCTACCCAACAATCCTATATCCGGATATATACATACACTAATTTGCAAAAGGCCATAACAACACATGCATTAGGATGTCCACCATAGTTTTGCTTGTGACAACACAGACTTTGATGTTCCTACACAATAACCACTCAAGCAATGGATAAGCAAATTGTGTTTTATGCATACATTGACTTTAGGACACAGTCGGAAATTAATTAGATTTATATAGAGCAACGTTAAGGGATTTCAAAAATATGGTGTAGAGTGGAGGCAAAGAAGGTTTTTGGCCCCAAATCATTTATGTAAATTAATCAGAAACACATTTTAAAACTCTTTTACCACCTATGCGACTCTTACCAACACGCTCCACCACGTCTATTCACAAAACTCTACGCATGTTCAACATGGTGTCATATAACAAAAAGTGCAAGTACATTAAATTATTTCCCTCACATCTGAGTTTTCTTAGAATCTAAGACGATCACTGATACAGACTTATTTTTAGCTGGCTAGCAACACCTGACCAAGCAAAACAACAACTTGAGCTCAACAATTTCACAGCTTTTAATGAAAAACAAAGCCTAAACAAAAACTGTTTCTTGCAGCCCATCTTTTTGCATGATACAGCAACTTGTACCACAGACCATCTATTCCTGAATAAGTTGCATAGGTTTTCAATGCCAAGTATACAGTTATCAAAGAGCCAAAATCTATATAAACTCATATTACATTTTGCTTCACTTTAACAAAAATCCTCAAGCAAATTTGACGTCCAAAATTATTTTATAGCAAAAAAACACAGTCTTGGAATTTCCTAAGAACCAAGTGTTGGTAGCCCTAAACAATGCCTGGCACATTATGTATGCTTGGGAAATGTTAAGCAGATGGGTAGATGGATGGATAGATGAATAGGTGGGTGTGTGGATGGATGAATGGATAGATTGGTAGGTGGATGGATGAATGAGTGGGTATATGAATGGTGGATAGATGGGTAAATTGATGGATGGATGGTGGATAGACGGATGGATGGCGGGTGGGTGAATGGGTAAATGGATTGATGGGTGAATGGATGGATGGGTGAAGTGTATGGATGGTGGATAGATTGCTAAGTAGACAGATGGGTGGATGGATGAATAATAGATGGATGGATGGTGGATAGATTGGAGAGGAGATGGAAGGATGGATGGATAGGTGGGTGTACAGATGGTGGATAGATGGGTAAGTGGATGGATGAAGGGATGGACAATAGATGAGTAGGTGGATGGATAGATGGATGCATGGATGACAGATGAGTAGGTAGATGGACAGATGTATTAATGGATAGATGGGTGGAAGAGTGGATGAATGGATGGATGACAAATGGACGGATACGTGGATGGACGGGAGGCTGGGTGAACACATGGGTGAATTACATGGATTCTTGGCTTCATGCCTGGGAATTTTAACTAACACAACTTAGATGCTTCCATGAGTACATCAGGGTGACTATCGTATTTCACCCTCTCGCCCTCCCCCCAAAAAAAATTTTTTTGAAAAATTTAGTACTACTTTAAGCTGGTATTTTCTCTTAACTTTTAGGAATCTTATTAATCTGCCAATGACTACTCCAAAAGTACAAGCAGCCCAGAGGATGACAGCAGTGTGACTTAGGTCAACAACTATCCTAGAGACTATGAAGACTTAGGACACTGCTTCTTGTTCTTTGGTCCCTTGCATTTTTGCTTGGTCTTGGTGTTGGGAGGAAAGATGAAGAGAAAACTCATCATTAGCTCAGTGCTTTCAGATAGAGTGAGCTGCACCAGACCCTGGGCTCGGCTCTCATATTCTCAAGTGCTCCAGGAAATGTGTTTACTTGAGATGCTCTTTAGAGATCCCAGTCCATCTAGCTGGGTCCCAGCTGCTGCCTCTACTAACCCACCTTGCTGCCTCTCTCTACACATTGAGCTCGACTGCCTTCCACTACAGTGCTCCTTACAGTGGGCAAAGTCTTCAGATTCCGTATCAAATGTGTTCATGACATAGACAAGGACTCAAGAGAGCAGAAACTAAGAAGTGAAAAATTGCAACTCAGATTCCTAAAACAATCAGTTTAATTTCCATAAAAGATTTCCCCACTGGAACATTTTCACTTGAGCTTTGTCCAGCGACATTAAACAATGTCCTGCCTGCTTACAAGTTATAAGGAGCTCAAATACAGATGCAGTAACATAGATGTAGTTTTCTTTCATAAAAATGTCTGTGCTGTTTTCTTCTTGATAGCCCAGCCTAGTAGGGCCTTCATTAAGAAAGGTGGTAAATTACTTCCATGTTTCCACATAAACTACCTATATTAGAATGCAGAAAAATAACAAAAACCCTCCTCTTTAGCTTAGAGAATATCTTTCTCAATTCTCAACTGAAGTAGGAAATTTCAGGATTATATTTCATGAATTCTACTTCCTGGCCTTGGGTAATTTGCTTAACTTTCTTAAGCCTAAATTTGCTCATGTGTAAAATGGAAAGAAAATACTCACCTTCTGACATTGTTATAAAGATTCTTTAATTCTGTAAACAGTTTTTGAGAACCTGCTCCATGCATGGTTCTAAAGTGAAGATCGGGGATCCAGACATAACACAGAGTGCATGAGATCAAGAAACTCACAGGGGAGAGGGATGCACAGACCAACAAGACAATACTGTAAGTACACTATTCACCATAGCAGAGACACAGACTCAACCTAGATGCCTATCAACAGGACAATACAGCAAGTGTGCTGCTCACAATAGCAGAGACAACTAGATGCTCATCAATGAGACAATACAGCAAGTGCACTAGTCACAACAGCAGAGACATAGAATCAACCTGGATGCCCATCAACAGTAGACTGGATAAAGAAAATGTGGCACATATATACCATGGAATACTACACAGCAATAAAAAAGAATAAAATCGTATCCTTTGCAGCAACATAGATGGAGCTGGAGGCCATTCTCCTAAGCCAATTAACACAGGAAAAAAAAATGAAATGCTACACGCTTTTTTTTTTTCTTTTTGAGACGGAGTCTCGCTCTGATGCCCAGGCTGGAGTGCAGTGGCACGATCTCGGCTCACTGCAACCTCCACCTCCTGGGTTTAAGCAATTCTCCTGCCTCAGCCTCTCAAGTAGCTGGGATTACAGGCACCTGCCACCACACCCAGCTAATTTGTATATTTTGTAGAGACAGGGTTTCGCCATGTTGGCTAGGCTGGTCTCGAACTCCTGACCTCAGGTTATCTGCCTGCCTCAACCTCCCAAATTGCTGGGATTACAGGCATGAGCCACTGCACCTGGCCTTAATACCACATGTTCTAATAAGTGGGAGCCAGACATTGAGTACACATGAACATAAAGGAGCAATAGACACTGGGGCCTGCTTGAGGGAGGAGGGTGGGAAGAGGGTAGAGCTTCAAAAACTACCTATCAGGTATTATGCCAATTATCTGTGTGGCACAATTATCTGTGCACCAAACCTCTGCAACATGCAATTTACCCATGTAACAAACCTGCACATGTACCCTTTGAATGTAAAATAAAAGTTGGAAAAAGAAATACAGTAAGTGCTAATGTCAGAGGTAAGAAAACTGGGTTCAGAGTCATTGAGACCCGAGTTGAAATCTTGCTGTTGCCATTTCTTCACTGTATGATACAGAGAAAATAACCTAGAACCTCAGCTTCTATATGGAGACAATAAAGCCTTTCTATTGTTTTTATAAGGATTAGATTAGACATTGCTTGATAAGGCACTTAACACAGTGTCTTACCCATAGAATGCCTTACGTGTTATGGAAAACACAAGCTGATATGACACAAATGAACCAAGCACAGTATCTGATAAGCAGTAGCAGCAGTGTGAATGTTAGACCATATATCCCTGTCCACATCATCTCTTCCCCCACAAATAAGGTCATTACCTAATTCGAGTAAGGCAAGGCAAGACCTAGAAATGGACCTGAGAGGCCAGGCACGGTGGCTCACACCTGTAATCCCAACAACACTTTAGGAGACTGAGGTGGGGGGATCACCTGAGGTTGGGAGTTTGAGACCAGCCTGACCAACATGGAGTAACCCCGTCTCTACTAAAAATATGCAATTAGCCAGGCGTGGTGGCTCATGCCTGTAATCCCAGCTACTCGGGAGGCTGCGGAAGGAGAATTGCTTGAACCGGGGAGGCAGAGGTTGCCGTGAGCCAAGATCGCACCATTGCACTCCAGCCTGGGCAACAAGACTGAAACTCTGTCTTAAAAAACAAAAAAGAAAAGAAAAAGAAATGGACCTGAGATCATACAGATACAAAGCTGGGAGAAAATTCCAGTAGCTAGCTGCCTACAAACCTCAGGCTGGACTCTCTCTGGTGCAGAGAGAGGTATTCTTGCATTCATAAGGATCTACTGATCTACTGGTACAAAGTAGGGGGAGGACAAGGCACAGCAGAGGTAAATGCCATATCCTCAGAGCATGGATAGAGGGCAACCATGATGAATGCTAGAAATGAGAATCCTTGGCAAGACTGGGCTGAGACCCTCTGATGAACTGTGGACTGGAGCAGTCACTCCAGCCTGAACACAGTCTATTATACAGTGGTGACCAGCAATAACAGATGGGGAGAGGACTGGTATTTTATTATGGACACGGGTATTGCTGGCACTGACCACACTCTCCCATACATGAGACTTTACTGAAACTTGGAAAACATAAGTATTTAGGACTTTCTTGAAGGTAAGTGCCAGAAACCCAAGTTAAACAGACTTAGGCAAAAAATGAAAATGTATTAGCCTGCCTAATTGAAGGGTAAGACTTCAGGCATGGCTAGACACTGGTATCCAAGTGATATGATCAGGAACCTCCCTTCATTTCTCAGTGTTTTCCCTTGTTTTGAATTCAAGAATGCCCTTTTTTGGCCAGGCATGGTGGCCCACGCCTGTAATGCCAACACTTTGGGAGGCTTAAGTGGGAGGATCGCTTGAGCCCAAAAGTTTGAGATTAGACTGGGTAACATAGTGAGACCCCATCTCTACAGAAAATTTAAAAAAATAGCTGGGCATGGTGTCACATGCCTGTGGTCCCAACTACTTGGGAGTCTGATGAGGGAGGATGGCTTGAGCATGGGAGGTTGAGGGAGCAGTGAGCTATGATCATACCCCTGTACTCCAGCCTAGGTGACAGAGCAAGACCCTGTCTCAAAAAAAGAAAAAAAAATTTAGTTAGCCAGGCATGGTAGCACATACCTGTAGCTCCAGCACTCAGGGGGCTAAGGCAGGAGGATCTCTGCAGCCTAGGAGTTCGAGGTTGCCATGAGCCATGATTGCACCACAGCACTCCAGCCTGGGTGACAGAGTGAGACCCTGTCTCAGAAAAAATAAAAATAAACATTTAAAAAAAACCCTTTCCCCGGAAAGCAAAGATAACCAGAAGCAGGTTTATGTCTTGTTCTTTCAAGAATTCCAATTAAAAAAAAAAAATTATCTTTCCCAATAGTTGTAGCAAAAGTCCCAGAATTCTAATTGGTTCTGGTTGGCCCAATTTGATGTTTTCGACTGGTCAAGTCTGGGTCTTTTGCCCACCCCTAGCACCAGGAATAAATCAGGCCCATCTGAGCCACCTGCCTTGGGAGTAGGGGAAGGGATCCTCCTAGGGAAATAGGGGTGTTATTCGGAGAGATCATTAACCTGTGGGCAGATAAGAACTCCAGGTATCAACGACACTTCCCTACCGCTCATTTTCTAGGCATCTGCAGCACATCTGAAGAAATATTCAGAAGTTAACTAATCTCAGATGATTTCAGCAGGAGTAAAGAAGAGAAACAGACTCAGAAATGCCATTACAACAGTTAATTATGTCAAATTTATCACCCTGATTGATCACGCAGCATTAACCTCAAGAACGCCAAGCCAAGTTTTTTTTGACAAATGTGAGCCAAGGTTTCCAAAAAACTAGCAGATATGACTGTGACTTACAAAATGGGAAAAGTAAACAAGAAACACAATTTGATATGATTTAATAAAAAATTTGTTTCCACCACTTCTCCTGGGAACCTCAGCACATTTTCTTTCCACTGACAGTTATTATCTCTACCTTTATTGAAACAAAGACACCCCGAACACAGCTGCTGAGGATCAGTAAAGAAAATCATTCTTTTATTAATAAGACTGTTATTAGCAGGAAAAAAAAAATCCATGTTTGGGAGTTTGCACTGAAGTTACAGGCCATTTTGAAGAAATATGGCTGGCTAGTGCCAATATTATTTCAGGCAATTTCATGATCAAATGTCTTATTAGGTTGTTTAAAATTTTTATAGAGATTGTAAATCAGAACTATTTTCTATTTGCCCTAAATATTTAGGTGATACAGGGAAAGCAGATCAAATTAAAGGGTATTGTGCACATTTTTTACTGGGAACTCCCAGGGATATAAATCATCTCACCTGTAGCATGGAGTTCTTCAGTACACATGCTTGTGGAAACATTCCACACTCCTCCAGCACGCTCATTAAAGTGATGATTTGGGTTGCAACAACAGTGCCAAGTTCTTCCCGTGTTCAACTGGGGACCACGTGGCAAGACCCAAAGCTTCCCCAGAGATCCTACGGGAATAAGTTTTGAGCCACCGTATTCCATTATTTCAGCCTAAAATAACACCATGGGACAAGACTCAGAAGACAGAGGAGCAGACAAATGTGTGTAGACATGCTGGAAGGAATCTTTCTTTTTAGAAACAGGGTCAATATCTATTAAACTTTAAGATGTCTATCTCTTGACCTGGCAGTTTCTGTATTTGAGTTTTAACCTACTGATATACCCAGGCATGTGAATAAAGTATCTTCCCGCATGTAACAGGATGTTTAATATAACCTTGATTATAGTTGCAAATGCTGGGAAACGATCCAAATGTCTTTCAATATGGCACTGATTAAATAAATTACGGCACAGTCTCACGATGAAAAACAAATGTAGCCATTAAACAGAATGAAATGGGTCTAGCTAAATTGAAATAGGACTACCTCTAAGATATAATGTTAAATAGAAAAAAAAGAAAGTGCAGAGGAACAAGTATGATACCATTTTATATTTTTTTAACATATGCAAGTGTGATTGTGCCCACACAGAATACCTTTGAAAATAAACTCAATATTTGCCTCAGTGGATGAAAACAAGGACCAGCCTTATTTTCACTGTTATATCTTTTGGTACCACTTTTTGAACTTTTTACCATATGTGCCTATGTAATTTTTTAAATAAGTTTTGTAAAAAAGAGAAATATGGCTCGTTGCAATAAGTCTAACAAGATAAAAGATTTGTTGAAGAAAATAATAAAACTATTCAGACATGAACGTTCTTGAAAAATGGAGAAATACATTATTTCCTTGTATGGTAAGGAATGGTAAGTAAGCTGGGTGGTATGGTAAGCTGGGTATTGTTCCCAACTCTTCATTCCCTCCCTTAACAGAATTATACATCCTTGCACCTTGGCAATCTTCCCACTGTGAGTGGAACATACATCCTGACCCACTGATGTCAGTCTTGCTAATGCCAATAGTGTTAGTAAATGTGATGCAAGTCAAAGCTTTATATGTGCCTCTGTGGTCTGGTTTGGCCCCTTGCACTTCTGCCATCCACCCTGAGAAGTACAAACCTTTGGGAGCCATTGGTCCCAGAATAAAAAGATATACAGTGCAGACCCAGACCAACCCACAGCCTGGAGTCAAGCCAAGCCAACAGAGCCCAGCAGAACCACAGCCTATGTGCAGACCTGTGAAGGAAAATATAATTTTTTGTTGTAAGCAAGATTTGGGGGGATGCTTGTTATGCAACCTTATTGTAGCAATATCTGACAGATACATATGGGAAAACTACATTATTTCCTTTGGCTCTATTCCACCTCCACTAGGAAAATATTCCTGATTAACCTCATTCCACACCAGATTGTGATCTCTTCAGTGACAGGAACTGTGTGTTACTCATCCCTGTTTCCTAGACTTCTGCACAGGGCCTAACAGAATTTCCAGAAAACAAAAAATTCTGACTGCTGTGCCTAAAGTAGCCATCTCTACCCAACAGTTAATAAACTCTGCCACATCACAGAGTTTATTTACTTCAGACCATGCATATCAATCAATAATCATCTTTCTATTTTGTCATGTTTCCCTCATACACGGTGTAAACTTCCTAGAAGAAATGAATCAATGAGTGGGGGAAAAGTGAATATATGACTTTCTTACTCTGATTTGCAGAAGTACTCATACATTTTTTTCTACCACCCTCTCCAAACTTCTCAGTCTGCCTTTCAAAAGCTGGTCCCAAATGGTTCCCAGTTTGATCACCCACTGCTCCCCTTAGGCATATGTAGTTATTCACCATTGCCCACCCATTACCCACACTTTTTCTTTCTCTGCAACATTAGTGTTATATTCCCTATGTCATGGATGCCCTCCTCTACCATCCCTGCTTGTTTAAATCCTGACCATCTGTATTCTTTTGCAATAGGTTCAGCTATGAGTAACTGCAAAACTCAAAACAATGGCCTAAACAAAAGTTTATTAATTTCTGTTGTTGAGTAAATTTAGAAGTATCAGAATAGAACTGGAAAGGTAATCAGTGGTTTTAGAGGAACAAGACCCTCCCAGCTTATTGCTCTGCCAGGAGCGTCTTCCATTCCTCAACTTACTTCATGATCCAGGATGGCTGCTGGCACTCCAGCTATTATATTCCCATTCCAGGCAACATAAAGGAAAAAAGGTAGAAGAAGAGCATACCTTCCCCCTGGAAGGAGATTCCCCAGAAATTACACACACCGTTTTTATATATAGAAACTTAGTCACATGGATACACTCGCTGCATAGGAAACTGTACTAGTTAGTTTTGCTACATCACAAACCACTATTCGGCAGCTTTAAACAATAAGCATTCATTTAGCACATGATTCTGCAGGCTGGCAATGTGCGCCGGGTCTATCTGGGCAAATGTCGTGCTCTTGATTGGGCCCATCTCAGGTACCAGCAGTTAGCTGCCTGGTTGGTCGGGTGCTGACTGGTCCTTACCTGGGCTCTCTCCTCTCCACGTGGCATCCCATCCTCCCAAAGGCTAGCTGCGGCGGGTTCACATGGTGGTTGGGCAGGATCCCAAGAGATTGAGTGGAAGTGTGCAAGTTATCTTGAGATCTAGGCTCAGAACTGGCACACTGTCACCTCCATCACGCTGTATTAGCCAAAGCAAGTCACAAGACTGGCCTGGATTCAAGGGTGGGGAAATAGACTCTAATAGGAGAAGCTACAATGTCACGTTGCAAAGGGGTGTGCCTATAGAGAGGAGAATAATTGTGGCCATAGTTGCAATCACTATTTCACAGAACTATAGTCTTAATTCTGAGGGACAGCTTGCATTTTCTGTGACACCAACTTTTAAAGCCCAGTTCAAAATGCACTTTCTCCTCCAGGAAGCCTTGCTTCACTATTGAGCTAGAATTCTGACCACCAAATATTTGTATCCATTTATTCTGTGGCCTTTGCATAGCTACACATGGAGAGACACTGTCCCATCAGCGATGGTTCAGGATGACAGAAGCTGAGCCCTTCACCATCCTCAGAAGCCACCAAGAACTTAGACCCCATCTTCACAAAGATACTAATATTTCTGTTGAAACAAGTGCCCTTATGATTTAAAAGTAATAGATCCCTTGTTTCAATGGCAAGAATATGAAATTGTTACTTTTGCTTTCAGCAAGCCCACAAGAGGCACAAAGAATCCACATGACCCAAAGGTAAGAGGTCAAATACTGAGATCTGGAAGGAATCCCTTAGCATCCAGAGCCTGAATAGATATACACATTGTTCATCAGAGAGGATGTCGGAACTAGTCCATGGGTACATTGGCATTTTTCTTTCTCCCTTTGTAATTTTTTCTCCTCTCAGTATGACTGGAATATAAATCAGTAGCCTAGAGTCCTTCTGGTTAACGAGGTTCTCATTTGGGAGGTTGCAGCCTAGGAGGCTATTAAAAAGAGAAAGAAAGGCTTCTTCTATAAACATTTCCTGCCAGCTGCTGAGAACTGGGGAGGAGGGAGAGCACAGGGGTGACGGCACAAAGTGGGACCATTAGGGGAAGAAATCTGCAAAAGAGGAAGAATTCTTGGTCCACATCCCTGGCAGAAGGACCCATGAATAGAAGTCCAAAGTGCAAAAGAAAATCCCTGGGAAGAAAGGAGGAGGGGCAGGAGAGCCTTCCACTGATCCAAACAGACCACTGCCGTCCAAAGGGAGGCAGGAGGACAAAATCCCTGCCTGCGGATGCTTCCAAAATATTTAAGACAAAATACCATGATATTAAAAGTTGGAGGAGGGGTGTCTCAGCATCTTCCCTCAACTCCTACAAGAATAAGAGCTTGCATTTGTTGAGTGATCACTGTGTGCTGGCCCACATTAATCATTTTTTAAATTTTTTAAAAGTTGTATGTATTTAGGGGATATAGGTGCAGATTTGTTACCTGCGTATGCAGTGAACACTGTACCCAAGAGGTAATTTTTCAACCCTCACTCCCCTCCTACCTGCCCACCTTTTGTAGTCTCCAGTGTCTGTTATTTTACTCTGTATGTCTGTGGGTACCCATTGTTTAGCTCCCACTTATGAGCACATGCAGTATTCGACTTTCTGTCTCTGAGTTATTTCACATAGGATAATGGCCTTCAGTTCTATCCATGTTGCTGCAAAAGACATGGTTTCATTTTTATACGCATTAATTATCTCAATTAATCTTCACCACAAGGCCATAAGGCTGGAGCTATTATTAACCCCATCTTCACAATGAGCCTGGTGACGCTCACAATTTTCCCAAGGCCACTCGGTTAATAAGTGGAAGAGGTAGAGCTCAAATCAGTTTCTCTGACTGCATAGGCCAGACTCCTGGACCTCTGCACAATCCTGGTCTTTGACACCATGATAGAGTAAGAGAGGAGATGATTCAGAGCCTACCATAGAATCATCTATCTTCAAGATTACCCATGGGATGAGGCTGTTAATGGACATAGTCTCTCATTGAAGAGCTCCTGAACTTTGCGAAGACAGCTGAGTGTTTACAAGTAAGAATGAAGCAACAACAACAATAATAAATTGAGTCATTGTGTTGTGTTAGGTACTGTGCTGTCTAGATTATCTCACTTAATGCACTGATGTAAGAATTATTGTCCCCATTTCACAGATGAGAAAATAGAAGCTCAGAGAAGGTAAGTCACATGGCCAGGACCTCACAGTCAACGAGTAGCAGAGCTAGAATTCAAATCCAGGTCTGAGACCAAAGAGCAGGCTCTTTGTTTATTGTTCTGAGGTGCCTCCTTAAGTGGGCAACTTGGTCACTCATTGCTTCATTCACCCTTCAGATATAAACTACTACTCACTGTGTCTGGAAAATTTTTTAATTTCTAAAATTGAGGTGGGGGACTAGAAAAAAAACCATTATATTTTTGACTGAAGGACACAAACCTTTTATTTGTAAAAAATGTAATAACTGCAAAGCACAATAAAGCTAAGTGCAATAAAATGAGATATACCTGTAATTGGTTTTTTATAAGCTAATTTCAGAAGTGACAGCCCATCAGGACAGCCATATTCCATTCACTAGAAGTGAGTCAGTAAGTCCAGCCCATACTAAGGGGAGGGTATTACACAAGGGCATGACTACCAGGAGACAGGGATCACTGGGGTCCCTCATAAAGGCTGCCTGCCACATCGTACCTTTCGTAAGGTCACAAATACCTTTCAGTCATTCTATCACCTAATCTCTTAACATGCAACCTGCTTTGTCACTGAAAATCGTGGTGTAAATTGAGTTCTCCATCATTCTCAAGACTATGGAATCAAGGTAGAACCCTGGTTTTCAAGCTTTTTGATGACAAAGATTTCTTCAAATAAAATCTTCCTCAAGGTGAATGGATATACTCATTGTTTTGTATTATAAAACAGAATACTTCTCAAGGTGAGAAAACAGAAAAACATGACTGATACACATAATAAATAGCACTGATGAATAACCAAAGCATTATTTTAAGCAAAAGAAGCCAAGAGTACATACTGTATGATTTCATTCATATGAAACTCCTAGAAAGAAACATCTAATGTATTGGGATAGAAAGCAGTTCAGCGGGCCAGGCCTGGTGGCTCATGCCTGTAATCCCACAACTTTGGGAGGTTGAGCCAGGTGGATTCCTTGACCCCAGGAGTTCGAGACCAGCCTGGACAACATGGAGAAACCCCACCTCTTTGAAAAGTACAACAAATTAGCCAGGCATGGTGGTACGTGCCTGTAGTCCCAGCTACTCAGGAGGCTGAGGTGGGAGGATTGCTTGAGCCCAGGAGGCAGAGGCTGCAGTGAGCAAAGACCATGCCACTGCACTCTGGTCTGGGTAACCTACGGACATCTCAGGGAGGGGGACGGGAAGCAGAAGAGGAAGAAGGAGGGGAAGGGGAAGGGGAGGTTAAGTTCAGTGGTTACCTGGAGTTGGGGTGGAGATTAAGGATTAACTGGGAAGAGGAGCAAGGAGTCCCACCCAACTCTTACTTAATCCCCACTGTTGGAGGTGGGGCCTCGTGGGAGGTATTTGGATCATGGGGGCGGGTCTCTCATGAACAGTTTAGCACCATTCCTTTGGTGCTGTTCTTGTGATACTGAGTGAGTTTACACGACACATGATCATTTACCTCCCTCCCTGCTGATATGCCTCCTCCCCCTTGCCTTCCACCATGAGGCCTCCCTAGAAGCTGATGCTGGAGCTATGCTTCCTGTACAGCCTGCAGAACCATAAGCCAAATAAACCTCTTTTCTTATAAATTACCCAGTCTTAGCTATTTCTGTATAGCAATGCAAGAACAGCCTAATATATCATCATGAAAGCTTCTTTGCCTAAGACATGCAGAGATAGACATGTCCTATCAGGCCCTCCTCAGCCCAACCTCTAACACCCACAGAAAACCCTGAAAAGTGAGAACCCAGTGAACATCTTGAACATCCTCTGATGAAAAGTTAGTGCACTTCTGCTGTTATTAACACCTGATAACTCATTAAAACCAGACTAATTATCAACAAGCAGCAGGTTTCTTTCACACTCAAAGCATACTAGCTCCATTCTGAAATGATGGCTAAGTTAATCACAGAGAAGCAGCCAATAACCTCTTCCTCTCACCCTGTTCACTCTTTGGGCTAATAAGTGTCTTCTTCATCAGCTGCCTTGGATAAAAAATAAATGACTGGGTTATATATTTTCTTGTACTTGAAACATAAGCCTTTCTGCGGAATATGATAACAACATAAATAATAAAGATGGCCATTGCTTATTGAATCATTTACTGTGTGTTGTGTCTTTTACACAGCATATAACACTGTATGCTGTGGCCTCTATATATGCTAGAGTTATAACCCTAACCCTGAGCCGATTTAACTTTATCAATATGAAAATGGATACAAAGAATGTAATCTAGTCACCCAATGTCATGCAGCTAATGTGGTGTCTCAGGTCTCTCCATTCCAAGCCCCAGGTTTAGAGTGAGACTAACCGGACCTGACCAGCAGGAAAAATTAATAAACAAATAAGGACTTCCCTGCTGAGACATCCCAGGATAATTTGTACAAGTCTCCAAAGCCTAGCACACTGCCTGGCACATAGTAGGTACTCAATAAAATCTTGTGATATGAGAAAACCGGAACTCCTCATACACTGTTTTGTGGGTTACAAAATGTGACCTCTGAACAGAGCATCATGATGTGATCAGAGTAAGCGGACTTGTTTTCAACTCCACAGGTAGTCAAATGGGGAGAGTGGGCATCAGAAAATACATAGGTGTATATAAGATAATCCATCTTTCAAAGGAGGCTGAATGGCAGCTCGAAGGCATAGAGAGAACCTAGGGCAAGCTTATCCAACCTGTGGCCCAAGACAGCTTTGAATGGGGCTCAACATAAATTCATCAACTTTCTTAGCTCATCAGCTGTCGTCTATGTGTGGCCCAAGACAATTCTTCTTCTTCCAGTGTGGCCCAGGAAAGCCAAAAGACTGGACACCTCTGACCTGGGGAAAAAGTATATTTTCTCCCCAGCGTCACAAAGGGATGTCATAACAAAATATTCTAAAATCAGAAAGGACCAAAAAAAATTGGGAACTATCCAAAATGAAATAAAGTTAATTCATGAAATTATGAAATATTAGTCATGGTTTGATTCATTCTGCAGCTATATAATATCACTCCATCAATAACACAGAAACAAAAAAGTTCTCTCAAAAATGAATAATGGATATGTTCAGTCAATCATGGCATAACCAGGGAATGGAATGCTTTGAAGTTATTAAAAAAGTGTAATTGGCCAGGCGCAGTGGCTCACTATAATCCCAGCAATGTGGGAGGCCGAGGCAGGTGGATCACTTGAGCCTAGGAGTTCGAGACCAGCCTGGCCAACATGGCAAAACTCTGTCTCTACTAAAAACACAAAAAATTAGCGGGCATGGTGGTACATGCCTATGGTCTCAGCTACTCGGGAGGCTGAAACGGGAAGATCACTTGAACCTGAGAGGCGGAGGTTGCAGTGAGCAAGATTGCACCACTGAACTCCAGCCTGGGCAACAGAGCAAGACCTTGTCTAAAAAAAATAAAAAGAAAAAAATTAAGTAAACAATGTAATCAACACACATTTAAGGAGTTTTAATAACTAAATGAATAAAGTCAGTAATAAAACAGAAGATGAAGTACAATACCACTTTGCATAAAGTATAAACTGATAAGAAAAATAATCTGGAAGGATGCGGAATAGAGAAATGTACAGTTTTTTCTAGATGGTCAGCTTATGGGTGATTTTTTAAATTTTAATTGGCATACCTGTGTTTTGAATTTTTATATAGTAAATGTGAATTGATTGTTGAATTAAAACTAAATAAGGGTCGGGCATGGTGGCTCATGCCTGTAATCCTAGCACTTTGGGAGGCCAAGGTGGGTGGATCACAAGGTCAAGAGATCAAGACCATCCTGGCCAACATGGTGAAAACCCATCTCTACTAAAAATACAAAAATTAGCCAGGCGTGGTGGCATGCACATGTAGTCCCAGCTACTTGGGAGGCTGAGGCAGGATAATCGCTGGAACCCAGGAGGCAGAGGTTGCAGTGAGTGGAGATTGCACCACTGCACTCCAACCTGGCAAAACAGCGAGACTCCATCTCAAAAAGAAAAAAAAAACTAAATAAAACCTGTTGTAAAGGTGGTGTTTAAACAGACCTAAGGAGAAGTCAGTCAAAGCCTAAAGTGGTCCCAGCAAAGGAATAAGAAACTGGAAATTGAACCAGGCTTGGCAATTAGCAAAGGATCTGAGAGAATTTAGGTGGAAATTAGAAACTGTTAAAAAATGAAGGAGGGGCTTTTTAAAACCTTACACTACTGTGGTTCACGATAATGCCTCCCAAAACTCTGTCATAACTATTTTTCAATATGTCAAAGTAAATGTCATCTCTAGTTATCTAAAAACATCTTGATGCCTGATACCTACTAGAAAAAACAGCCTGAGTTTGTCCACAGTTTTCAGTTCCTGTGTCATTTCAGCAGCCTGGCAAGGAACTTTTCTTACTATATTGGCTCCCAGGTAGCTCTCTAACTAGACAATTCCATCTCCCCAAAGACTATCATGGAAAAACAACAGGCCTGGAAGTCAAGAGAGGCAGCCCAGCTCTGCTATTCAGGCTGTGTGACCTTGGGCAAGTCTCTCCCCATGGTCTCAGTGGGTTGATCTATGGAGCCCAAGCAATAGGATTCTCTCCCCCAGGAATTTCAAACTTGGAATCCGAGATTGGAAAGTAAGACACATTAATGGTAGAAATCAAGAAAGGTAGGGGCTGGGGGCTGTGGCTCACGCCTCTAATCCCATAACTTCAGGAGGCCAAGGTAGGAGGATTGCTTGAGGCCAAGAGTTCAAGACCAGCTTGGGCAACAGAGCGAGACCCTGTCTCTACAAAAAGTAAATTAAAAATTAGCCAGGCATGGTGGCATGGTGGCATTAGCTACTTGGGAGGCTGAGGCGGCAGGATCGCTTGAGCCCAGGAGGTCAAGGATACAGTGAGCTATGACAGTGCCACTAGATCCTAGTCTGGGTGACGGAGTAAAACCCTGTCTCTAAAAAAAATTTTTTTAAGAGAGGTAGATCATGAATTCCATCTGCTGCTAAGATTCTGAAGCTCTATTAGTATTTTCCTTCCTATGAAAACTCCTCTCTCATTCAGTGAGAGCACCTGTTATCCTACCAATCAAGAATTTATTTTCCTTACATTAATCAGAGTCAGTTTCTATTGCATGGAACCAGGCAACACTTAGCTACTGTGGCTTAGGCAGAAGGAAGTCTTTCCTACTAGCATGAAAGGAATTGGTCAGTCAGGCAAAGGAGTTTGACCCACAGGGAAAAGCTGCCACAAAGAGCAACTGTCATCCTTGGGCTAAGAAGCAGGGGACCAATGGGGCAAGTTGTCACATTCAATAAGGATTCTCGGTCAGCCCAACCATGCTCTCCCAGCACCCAGGCATGAATCCCCACAGGGCAAGGCGGCACAGAGGAGCAACAGTGAGCATGATGGGTTATCTATTCTCCCAGCTCCCCACAGCCCGCTGACAGCACTCAGCTGAGTGCAGGGCACCAACTTCTTGCATCTGAGTTTTTGCAGCTGCTGTTGGAATCTCTCTAATACAGTGCTTCTCAACTGGGAACCATTTTGCTCCCGAGGAGCATCTGATAACGTCTGTGGACATTTTTGGTGATCACAAATTGGGAATGGAGGCTGGGCAGGGTGGTTCATGCCTGTAATCCCAGCACCTTGGGAGGCCAAGGCAGGTGGATCACTTGAGGTCAGGAGTTTGAGACCAGCCTGGCCAACATGGTGAAACTGCATCTCTACAAAAAATACAAAAATTAGCCAGGTGTGGTGGCGGGCACCTGTAATCCCAGCTACTCGGGAGATTGAGGCAGGAGAATTGCTTGAACTCGGGAAGCAGAAGTTGCAATGGGCTGAGACCA
The DNA here is from genome assembly GCF_009828535.3 of Hylobates moloch. Taxonomy (NCBI): domain Eukaryota; kingdom Metazoa; phylum Chordata; class Mammalia; order Primates; family Hylobatidae; genus Hylobates; species Hylobates moloch. Next base: position 25,099,173 of record NW_026652298.1, on the reverse strand, counting down.
TGCCACTGCACTCCAGCCTGGGCGACAGAGGGAGACTCCATCTCAAAAAAAAAAAAAAAAAAACACAAAAGGGGAGGCAGGGGAATGGGGTGTTACTGGCATCCAGTAGGTAGAGACCAGGTGTAACCATTTCTTATTGTAACTGTAAAAACTTGCCATAAATTTAGTTGTTTCATTTTTATTTTTTTATTTTGAGACAGGGTCTTGCCCTGTCACCCAGGCTGTAGTGCAGTGGCACCATCATAGCTCACTGTAGCCATGACCTCCTAGGCTCAAGCCATCCTCCCGTCTTAGCCTCCTGAGCTGCTACAACTACAGGTCACGCCACCATAAGCAGCTAATTGTTATTTTTTGGAGAGATGGGGCCCAGGCTGGTCTCTAACTCCTAGGCTCAAGCAATACTCCTGCCTCAGCCTCCCAAAGCACTGGGATCACAGGCATGAGCCACCACACCCAGTCAATTAAGTGGTTTTAAACAACTCAAATTTATTCTTATAATTCTAGAGGTCAGAAGACAAAAATGAGTCCACAGGGCTGCATGTCTTCTGGAGCCTCTAGGGGAGAATCTATTCCCCACCTTTCCCAGCTTCTAGAGGCTGCCTGCATTCCTTGGCTCATGACCCCTTCCTCCATCTTCAAAGCAACAGGGTAACATCTTGTCTTCCCACTCTTATTCTATCATCATGTCACATCATCTTCTCTTATAAGGACCCTTGCAATTACCTAAGTCTCACCTGAATAATTCAGAATAATCTCCTCATCAAGATCTTTCATTTCAATCACATCTGCGAGAGTTTTCTCTTGCTTTGTTTTGGTTTGGATTTTGCCATCTTAATGTAATATATTCACAGATTCTAAGAGTTGAGACATGAACATCTTTGAGGAGAGGGGGCATTGTTCTGTCTACCACACCAGGTAGACATCCTGCAGCCTGCACAACAAAGGATCATCGAGCTTAAAATGTCGGGAGTATGGAGGTTGAGAAGCCTGCATGCTCTGATACTACCAGATTTCCCACACACCCTAATTCAATGCCACTCCTTAATGTGCATGACAACTGCAGACCCCCATTCCTTGATACCATCCATCCTAAACATTCCCTACAGTGTTTTTTAAATATGTGTGAGTGTCGTTCAGTCCAAGTAAGTAACAGAAATCCTGTTTCCCTAAAAAGTTTGATAACAGGAAAAAACTGTCATTTATTAGGCTTAACGTGATTCTTGTGATTTCTAAGTTTGGGGCTTCAGGTGTTTGAAAGTTACTCAGAAGCCAGGCACGGTGGCTTATGCCTGTAATCTCAGCACTTTGGGAGACCAAGGTGAGTGGATCACTTAAGCTCAGGAGTTCGAGACCAGCCTGACCAACATGGTGCAACCCGGTCTCTACTCAAAAAATACAAAAATTAGCCGGGCGTGGTGGTGGGCGCCTGTAGTCCCAGCTACTAGGGAGGCTGAGGCAGGAGAAAAGCTTGAACCTGGGAGGCGGAGCTTGCAGGGAGCCGAGATCATGCCACTGCACTCCAGCCTGGGCAACAGAGCGAGACTCAGTCTCAAAAAAAAAAAAAATTTTTTTTTACTCGGAAGGGAAAAAATGAACTCCTCAAACTTCAGGACAGAAAATGGGAAGTAAAAGCAGAGAAAAAGCTATCACCAAGCCGGTGCCTCATACCTGCCCATTTCCTGTTTCTACTTCCTGGGAATAAAAGTCTTTAGGAAGGGAAGGTGAATTAGTGTTGATTATACATGCACCAAAAGACAAACACTGGGCTGTATGCCTTATGTATGTGACTCTTCCAGGTTGGTGTCATCATTCCCATGTTAACATAAGTGGTAAAGTGAATGGAGACACCAAAGAGGTGTAATATAACTTCTTTAATGAAATAAACCAGGAGGCAGCAAACATTTTCTGTAAACCATCAGTTAGTAAATATTTGAGGCTCTTTTGACCATGTGGGCTCTGTGGCAATCACTTAACTCTGCCCTTGTAAGGCAAAGCAACCATTGATAGTATGTAAATGAACGGGTGTATGAGGTTGTTCCAATAAAACTTTATTTACAAAAATAGGCAGAGAGCAGATTTGGCCCTGGAGCTATAGTTTGCTGCCCCCTGAAATAGATTTTTTTAATTCCCAAAATAGCCTTCATCAGCAATTATTTCCCAACCACCTACTATATGTCAATATACAACTGAACAGCCCAGAAACTACAAAGATGAATAAAGAAGCCAATAATAGGCCAGGCACAGTGGCTCACTCCTGTAATCCCAGCGCTTTGGGAGGCCAAGGCGGTGGATCACCTGAGGTCAGGAGTTCGAGACCAGCCTGTCCAACGCAGTGAAACCCCATCTCTATTAAAAATACAAAAATTAGCCAGGCATGGTGGCAGATTCCTGTAATCCCAGTTACTCAGGTGGCTGAGGCAGGAGAATCGCTTGAAACCAGGAGACAGAAGTTGCAGTGAGCCTAGATTACACCACTGCACTCCAGCCGGGGTGACAGAGCAAGACTCCATCTAAATAAAAAAAAAAAAAAGCCAATAAAAAGAAAACAGTTCAAATTCCACCACCCAGAGATAACCATCATAAACATTTGGTATTTATCATGAAGGATTTTTTTAAACTCTATGAACATATATTTTTAAGACAAAAATAAGATGATTGCATACATAATTTTTGTGACCTAATTTCAAAATAAATCCAAGACTGCTTTCTCTGTCACCAACTGTAAATGTAGATTTAACACTTAATATTTCATGACTATGCAATGATTTGCATGTAGCAGGATTTGCTGAATGACCTCCCTATTGATAGACAGTGAGACTATCTCCTTTTTATCACCAATAGTGTTTACCCTGTTCCCTCCTCTGCCCCCTTCTCTTCCCACTCCCAACCTCCCGCCCTTTCTGGCATACCTTACATTGCTTGTGGGAATATAAATCAGCATAATCTTCCTAAAAACAGTTTAACAATGTGACCTAGAAATTCTATGTCTAAGACAAGAGGGCAAAGATAGAGATGTAAAGATCTTCTTGGTAGCATTGCTTAGAATGGTGGAAAAGGGAGGATAGTCTCACTGTCCATCCATAAGGAGTCATTTCACAAACCCTGCTACATGCATATCATTGCCGTAGCTGTTAAATGTTAAAGACTAAATCTACATTTATAGTTAGTAACAGAGAAAGAAGTCTTGGATATATTTTGAAATCAAGTTAGAAAAATTATGTGTACAATAATCTTATTTTTGTCTTAAAAATAAATGTTTATGGAGATTTTTTAAAAAATACATTCATGATAAATACCAAGTGTTTATGGTGGTTACTTCTGAGTGGTGGAATTTGAACTTTTACTGGCTTCTTAGTCTTTGTAGCTTCTGTGCTGTTCAGTTCTACGCTGACACATAGTAGGTGCTGGGGAAATATTTGCCCATAAGGTGAAAAAAACACTCCAGCATCAGGGGTTTAATGTGGCTATAAGGAAGATATTTCTACCCTGATGCCTGGCAAACACAGGAAAGGATCATTAAAGTCGCATCTGGAATCCCCTCTTCTGAAGGTGATTTTTTAAAGAATAGAATTATCTTATGATCTTGAAATAAGAAAGGTTTTTCTTAGTATGTCACAAATCCAGGAGACCAAGTATGTCACAAACCCAGGAGACCAAAAACAAAAACAAAAACGAAACCATTTGATTACCTAAAAGTTTTTTAAAAAATGGGGCTGCAGAACCAAAACCACCCTAAGCAAAGTCAAAATACAAAAGAAAAACCAGGAAATAATGCTTGTGAAGCACGGCGTGGAAAATGGCTAATTCCCCTAATGTATAAAATCAATAAGCAAAAGAGCAGATTCATAGAAAAATGGACAAAAGATAAGAACAGTTCATAAGAAAAGAAACACAAGTGATTCTTGGGCAAATGAAAACACGCTCTGTGTTATTCAGAGTAAGATAAATGCAAATTAAAACTATGTTGAGATATCAATTTTCACCTATCAGATTGGCAAAATTAAAAATAACTCAATAATACATGGTGCTTGATGCAACTATGGAAACTCAAACATTCCTTGAGGGATGGGTGTAAATTTTTTACAACCTCTATGGAGAAAAGTATATCATTTGACCCAACTATTACACTTTTAGAAATTTATCCCACAGACATATTTGCACATGAGCAAATTGCACCGGTATCAGATTATTGATTACAGTTTTTTTTTTAATAATAGCAGAAGAGTAGAAATAACTCAAACATCCATCAGTAGGAGATTGCTTAAACAAATTATAGGGTACTACATGGTGTACTCTGCCACTCAGAAAAGAAAACAAGAAAGTTAACTGTGTACTCATAAGGAAGGATCTCCAAGACATATATTTAAGAGAAAGGTGAAAAAAGCAAATAACGGAAAAGCATTTTGCATATTAAAAAATAAAGGGAGATGATATGTGAATATCATATATATACTATATATGGTGTGTGTATATATATACATATACATACTATATATATACACACAGTATATATAGTATATATACACACACTATATATAGTATAGAGTATATATATAGTATATATGTATATATAGTATACATAAGCATATACACACTATAGTGTATACATATGCATATACAAACTATATATAGCGTGTACAAGCGCATACACACTACAGTGTATACGCATATATACACACTATAGTGTATACATACGCATATACACACACTATAGTGTATACACACAGTGTAGTATATACACACACTATACTGTGTATACATACGCATATATACACACTA